>NC_063335.1:69234337-69366109 GCF_021869965.1 Rhincodon typus | reverse complement strand
AGGCTGACGTTTCGGGCCTAGACCCTTCATCAGAAAAGGGGGAGGGGAAGGGGGTTTTGAAATAAATAGGGAGAGAGTGGGAGGCGGATAGAAGAGGGATAGAGGAGAGGATAGGTGGAGAGGAAACAAACAGGTCGAAGAGGCGGGGATGGAGCCAGGAAAGGTGAGTGTAGGTAGGGAGTTAGGAAGGGGATAGGTCAGTCCAGGGAGGACGGACAGGTCAAGGGGGCGGGATGAGGTTGGTCGGTAGGAGATGGAGGTGCGGCTTGAGGTGGGAGGAGGGGATAGGTGGGAGGAAGAACAGGTTAGGGAGGCAGGGACGAGCTGGACTGGTTTTGGGATGCGGTAGGGGGAGGGGAGATTTTGAAACTTGTGAAATCCACATTGATACCATTGGGCTGCAGGGTTCCCAAGCGGAATATGAGTTGCTGTTCCTGCAACCTTCGGGTGGCATCGTTGTGGCACTGCAGAAGGCCCAGGATGGACATGTCGTCTGAGGAATGGGAGGGGGAGTTGAAATGGTTCGCGACTGGGAGGTGCAGTTGTTTATTGCGAACCGAGCGTAGGTGTTCTGCAAAGCGGTCCCCGAGTCTCCGCTTGGTTTCCCCGATGTAGAGGAAGCCACACCGGGTACAGCGGATGCAGTATACCACATTGGCAGATGTGCAGGTGAACATCTGCTTGATGTGGAAAGTCTTCTTGGGGCCTGGGATGGGGGTGAGGGAGGAGGTATGGGGGCAGGTGTAGCACTTCCTGCGGTTGCAGGGAAAAGTGCCGGGTGTGGTGGAGCTGGAGGGGAGTGTGGAGCGGACAAGGGAGTCACGGAGAGAGTTGTCCCTCCGGAAAGCAGATAAGGGTGGGGAGGGAAAGATGTCTTTGGTGGTGGGGTCGGATTGCAGATGGCGGAAGTGTCGGAGGATGATGCGTTGGATCCAGAGGTTGGTGGGGTGGTACGTGAGGACGAGGGGGATTCTTTTTTGGTTCTTATTGCGTGGACGGGGTGTGAGGGATGAGGTGTGGGAGATGTGGGAGACACGGTTGAGGGCGGTCTCGACCACCGAGGAGGGGAAGTTACGGTCCTTGAAAAACGAGGACAACTGAGATGTACGGGAGTGGAATGCCTCATCCTGGGAGCAGATGCGGCGGAGGCGAAGGAATTGGGAATAGGGGATAGCATTTTTGCAGGAAGGTGGGTGGGAGGAGGAGTATTCTAGGTAGCTGTGGGAGTCGGTGGGCTTGAAATGAATATCGGTTTCTAGGTGGTTGCCCGATATGGAGACAGAGAGGTCCAGGAAGGGGAGAGAGGTGTTAGAGACGGTCCAGGTAAACTTAAGGTTGGGGTGGAAGGTGTTAGTGAAGTGTATGAACTGTTCGAGCTCCTCGTGGGAGCACGAGGCGGCGCCGATACAGTCATCAATGTAACGGAGGAAGAGGTGGGGTTTAGGGCCGGTGTAGGTACGGAAGAGGGATTGTTCCACGTAACCTACAAAGAGGCAGGCGTAGCTTGGGCCCATGCGGGTACCCATGGCTACCCCCTTTGTCTGTAGGAAGTGGGAGGAATTGAAAGAGAAGTTGTTGAGTGTGAGGACGAGTTCGGCTAAGCGGATGAGGGTATCAGTGGAGGGGGACTGGTCGGGCCTGCGGGACAGGAAGAAGCGGAGGGCCTTAAGGCCATCTGCATGGGGGATGCAGGTGTAGAGGGACTGGACGTCCATGGTAAAGATGAGGTGTTGGGGACCGGGGAATTGGAAGTTCTGGAGGAGGTGGAGGGCGTGGGTGGTGTCATGGACATAGGTAGGGAGTTCCTGGACCAAGGGGGAGAAAATGGAGTCCAGATAGTTGGAGATCAGTTCGGTGGGGCAGGAGCAGGCGGAGACAATGGGTCGTCAGGCTCACCAGTCTATAATTACCTGGATTATCCTTGCTACCCTTCCTAAACAGACCAAATGGCCTGATTCCACACTGTAGGGATTCTATGATTCTAGGACTTCTCCCTCTGTAACTTGCTCCCAGCTCCAAGCTGTTCAGCTACCCGAGAATAATTCACAATGTTGGCAGGCAAAAATATCTCTATCATTGATCTATGAACGAGTGACCAGTTATCAATCAGCTTCTTGTTGTCAACAAAACATGCATCTGTACACCCCCTTGGCTGCAAATCAATGCTTTAATTACTGCTTGTTCAAACAGCTGTTGTTATGATGCCTGGCATGGGTGTCAGGTCACTTGCTCTTTAAATCTGCAGCATCCTTGTCAAAACACTGGTTTTAAAACAGCTTTTTCTCATTTCAGTCCATATTTGTTTAAAAAACAACAAAAAGAAAGACACAGACCTTAGAATATTATGGTCTAGATTTTCTGGTCAGTGTAGATAGAGTGCACTTTGCTGGTGCTGCTATCCATTAAGAATTCTGTGCCACGACTATATTGCATTATTTTAGCTGGGCTATAGCAAGGATGGGTCAGCACAGCCACCCCTGTGGGAGATTCACAAATACAGTACGGTCAAAGAGAGGATTCATCCCCTATTTACACTAGTTGCTATATTCAGTTAAGATTTTCAAGGACTTAGTGAAAAGGTGGTTCAGAGAGAGGTGAAGTGTGGGTAGGGAAAGATTCAAGCTGGTATTTGGGCCAGGAACAGCAGTGGGGTCACTCAGTCAGTTTTACTGGCTCAGCACCAAGTAAGATCAGGTATTAACTATAGAAGAATCATTACAGTGTGGAGGAAGCAGGCCATTCAGCCCATCCAGTTCACACCAATCCCCTGAAGAGTATCCCACCCTCCTACCTTAGGACCTGAAACTTTGCATTTTACATGGCTAAGCCACGTAGCCTTCACATCCCTGGACACTATGGCAATTTAGAATGGCTAATCCACCTAATCTGCACATTTTTGGACTGTGGGAGGAAACCCATGCAGACACAGGGAGTACATGCAAACTCCACACAGGCAGCCACCCAAGGCTGGAATCGAACCCGGGTCCCTGGCACTGTTAGGCAGCAGAGCTAACCACTGAGCCACTGTGCCATCCTGTAATCAGCATAACATTTCTAGGGTAGGTATTCAGGTACCTGCTTAAGTCTTCTGTAACTGGCCCAATTTCTGACACTGAACTAATTTTCCAACGTCCCAAGCAAAGTAGGCCAAATTTTTACCACGTGCCCAAAAACTAAACCTATTACCATAAACAAGAGAGCTTTAGATTGTAAAAACAGAATAGTAGGCAGACATTAAATACAGGATTCATTTTATGATCCAAAAATTAAACCTACTTTAATACTGATGTTAAGTCAATTACTCAAATATTTCTAGCAATTGACATCTCCTTCTTACATACCTTCGCTACACATGGTGTACATTTCAAAATGTATAGAATCATGAAACAATAACTACTGTGGGAAGTCATTTGGCTCATCATACTCATGTCCCCTCTTGGGGCAAACAATTCAATTAATTCCACTCATTTGCTCTTTTGCCATTTAACTGTAAATGTTTTCCCCTTCAAATATTTATCCAATATATCCAACTTTCCATTAGAATGTTACGATTGAATCTGCTTCCAACACCCTTTCAGATAGCACATTCCAAATCATAACAATTCACTGCGTTTAAAAACAAAAAAGTTTCTTCATGCTGCTTTTGATTCTTTCATTGGTCACCTGAAAGCTGTCTTCAATGATAACTGATACTTCTATTACTGTAAATAGTTTTGTCTTCTTTACTCTATCAAAACTATAAGTTGACACTGTGGCTCAATGGTTAACTCTGCTGCCTCACAGCACCAGGGACCTCCGTTCGATTCCAACCTTGGGTGACTGTGTGGAGTTTGCACATTCTTCCGTTGGCTGTGTGGGTTTCCTACAACAATCCAAAGATGTGCAGGTTCGGTGGATTGGGACATGCAAAATAGGTGGATTAACCATGGTAAATGCAGGGTTACACAGATAGGGTGGGATGGCCAGATCTGGGTGGGACGTTCTTTGGCGGGTTGGTGCAGACTCAGTGGGCCAAATGGCCTCTTTCTGCACTGTAGGGATTCTATGGCTTCTATTAAAGCAGGCCCTTTTCTCACACCTGTTGAGGCAGATTTCAGAACAGGTCACATCATTCCCTCTGTTTATAATAATTTAGAGACATAGTCCCAAAATAAAGCTCTTATAAACCTCATATCTGTAACAAAGTGGATATTTAAATTGAGTAGCTTAAGTGAGAAAATATTAAAAGGTGGAAAAAATGCTAAATATAAGAAAACACATCCTTTTCAGCTCACAAACTTGCAGTCTTATACATACATAGTTCTTGCTGTCATACAACACAAAGGAATATAGAGCTACTGGTAGAAAGAGGATTTGCAAAGACACCAACACAAAACATTGGCAATCAGGAACATTCTTCTAGAAAAAGAATGCACCTTGTTGTCTCACACAATGGCTGATGGATGTCTTTAAAGTAAAGGGGTTGGTAAGGTGGATATAGGGAAAATGTATCCACCTACAAGCCTAAGATAGTTACTAGTAAATCCAATGTAACATAAAAAAAGAAATTGAACTTGGCTAGAACAACGAACAGTTGAGGCATACAGTATAAGTACACATGATGGAAGGTAGAGAAACACATAAGACAGAAGCTAATGGAATAATGAGTTGATGGGGTTAGATGAAGTAAGGTGGGAGCAGGCACAGGCGAAACACAACTACAAGCACGAATCCAAAGACCTCCTCTACTCTACACGCGATATCATTTTCACTATTTTGTTAAAAGCACAATCTATGAACTCAGTCCACCCTCAAGAAAGGACTCAATTCAAACGATTTGGGGAGCGGGTAGATGCTAAACAAGGAAAATAACTTTTCTTTAAAAAAAGCACGCAATAATTATAAGTCCTACAAACAGCTAATTTGCTATTTTACTGACACTTACAAATTATATCCTTGGTTACATGTCGCGGCGTTATCTGTCAGTCAGGCGACGCTGTGATTTCTGCTGCTGCTGGAACCTCCTCGTCAATGTTTGGGCCCCACGCGGACTCTCCCCGGTTACTAGGTAGCGGCCGTAACCAGGCAACGGCGCTTCCAACACAGAGCGCAGCCTCCAGGCTTGCAGCCATCTTCCAAACGACCACCGAGTACCAGCAAATCGCACGGACAGTACTCTCTGAGCACGGGGGAAGCAGGGACTTTTAACCTAAAGTCTTCTCATTCACAAGAAAAGGGACCCGCAAAAGTGACGAAGGTTCGCTGTAATCCGGCAAGAAGAGGGTGTGGTGGGATTAGGGGAACGAGGAACGGTGACCTTTGACTGGGGCGGCGCTGGGGACGCTGGGTATTGTATTGTTTTGGGTTGGGAGAGGGGGAGGGGAGACCTGTCAACTGGAGGGTGCAGTCTGGGGGATGGGGGGGAGGAAGCTGTGTACTATATGTGCTAGTGGGATTGTTGTCTTCTAGTCTAGTCCTTTGCTGCTTGAGTGTCCTTTTTTTACCTCTTCCCTGAAAAAAATAAAAAAATGTTCTGAGTGAAAAAGGAAAATAAAGAATGAAAGACAAAAGGAAAAAGAAGGACCGCACTTGGGCTGAGGCGGCCCGTTTGGTATGCTTTTTTTTCTTTTTCTTTTTAATCAAATCCCGGTCAGGTCAGTGCCAAGCGGATACAGCAACTGCTGTTGTCTGCCTAGGGCTTTGTTTACTGAGGATGCATCAACAAAACGGGTTCTTGTTTTGTAATCATCTATATTTCTTAAGACTTTTATAGGAATAATTTGAAGGTAATAAACTAATGTAGAACCCAGTAATATGTTAAAAGTTAGTTATATATCTGTAGTAAAGAATACAAACAATAAATTGTTGGTGATCTCAAAATCTTGTCCACAGTGTTTACCCTTGCTTACAATTTTAAAATATTGAACTGGATGACTAAAGAGCAACCAGTTTAGCTGGTAAGAACTGATCTTTCCTTACATGTTAGTTGCTTAATTTCCAATACTATAGTTACTTCTGTGAATATCTTGCTTGTATGTTGCCACACAAAATAACACATTTTCTCATGTCACTTAAGACTATTTCACTATCATCTCTTTGCATCACAAAAACTAAGGAATACAGCAGAGATAAAAAAAAGTTTTAAATCCAGGCAGTTAAAGATAGAAACAAATTTATGATGTCTTAAACATTATTCAACATTGTATCTAATTCAATACAACCACTAATGAAATGAATTTTAGTTGTTTTGTTGTAATTCCTGGTAGCCACCAGTACAAAGAGTTAGCATAATTTAGTATAAAATAGCAATCTTAGGACAGAAACATAACTCAAACGGAAAATTTAAAATTAGAGTAGCAATGTCCAGAAGTTGGGAGATAAATTGATTGTTGGTTGAAGTAGAGGCAGCTATTCTCTGAATCGGGCTGTTTGTGTCTGACCCAATAACACCTGGCACCCAGAAGTGATTGTCTATTCAGCAGGCCCCACATTATTTGCCTTTATAAACACACAAATTTTTCAGGCAAAAAATAATCTTCGATATTAGCTGTATGTTCCCAAGAGTTTAGTGTTGTGTGCGGATGTTGGATTGTAAAATTGCATATTGGATTTGTGAAGGATACTCAAGAAATAGTAACATTGGACTTCAACTTCTGCAGAAGTGAATTATCAAGCTTTGAATTTTAATTTTGTCACAATCATGTGATGAAATATAGGAAATAAATATATTCATATTTACAAAGCAATTCTGAAAGCAGATAGATTAATTGATGCTGTGGACTGAATCATTAGGTAAAACTGGAAAGCTCTGAGCATATTGTATAAAGCTCAAAGAACAGACCCAGTGAAGTGCAAAGAGATCAGGTTGAAATACAGTAACAGAGCAGTTGCCAGATTGGAAGCTGAAACTTTCCTCAATACGAGTTTAATTGATGTTCTTCGGTCGAGGGTTAAAGAATGCCATGAAGTTGCCAAAGAAATATTGAGACAAGCAAATGAGAATGTGAGACCATAGTGAGTGATAGATGAGCAAGCTTCAGAGTTACACTGACAACCGAGGGAGTGTCTTCCCAGGAAAAGGACAATGGGAGAAAGAGGTCAACGCTTTCATTCCTTTGAGTTTTTAAAATTTAAAATTCAAATGTCTTTAACATATCATTGGAGTGTAAATTATCTTTATTTTAGATGTGAAATGGCTGCAGTGTCAAAAGACTTCTGTGCATTCCAGAGTTTCCCCACCCCCATTTGTGAAAGCATTGCAGTCGGAAAACAACTATGGGCCTGTTTAGATCTGATTGAATACAAAGAAGTATACATTGAAAAATACGCATCTTTTTCAGATCCACATATGTGGGATGTAAGGTTACAATACAGTATTGGAGTGCAGTTAACTTTATGAATCGCTTGAATATCACTGTAACATTTATGAGGTGTAGATCTCTTAATAGTGCTGCAGACTTTAGAGACTAGAAAATTTATCTGTAGAGATTAGAAATTAGCATGTGGGCTGTTGGGGTATATTGTTCATTTTATGCCATTGTATGTGATGGTGGTCATTTTTGATGCTCAAAATACAATGCGTTATGTCTGACTTACCCCATGTTTAAACACTGGCTGGATACAATTATTGTTTTTTTAAGGTTTTGTAAAATAAGTAGGTAAGTTTGCAGTGAAATTAGCAAGTAAGTTCTCTAACAATGCTATTGACTATGATTACCTTTTCGATACGGCATCTGCTTCAGCATGATTCTAGCTCATGCTAGTGAGTTTATATTTAGGAAAAGTAGAATGTGAAGTCTGCCAATATAAGCATATATGCAAAACTCTGCTTGAAGTACCAATGATATTTTTAAAGTTAATGAAGAGTCAATTAATTCTTTATTATCATTAAAAACTAACAGATTGTCATTAAGTTTTTTTTAACATTTATTAAAAAAGTTAAAATAGATCAGATGACATATGGAAGCATATCACCATGTTCAAGAACCTCCAAACCAAATTACTAAGAAAACCACACAGGTCAGTTTTTGTCAATGTCATCCAGAGTGCATGCGCTCTTCCCTACTTGGATACAACTCACTTGCCAAAATCCATTCAATGAGTTACAACTTGGCAGAACTAAACAGTTGTACTGTTGGAATTTAACCAGCCAAAATTGCCTAATATACAAACATACAGAACACTAAATTATTATTTATAGTGTCTATTTAATTTGTCAGGAAACATTGAGATTCCAACTCACGTTCAAAATAAGGTGGGGCATTATTTAAATCCAGTATTGTAGATCTACAATGTGTTAATCAATGTATTTTGGTTATTTAAGAACTTCTACTAGCTACTTGTTCTGTTCTGTCTTTTGTCCCGACCATAGAAGCAACACGATATTTAGAACTTCTGGTTATAGCTGCAAATCAGATTGGCTATGCTATAAATTGTGAATTTCCCCAATGCTAAAATGCATATGTTCCAGTTTGAAATGCCTAGCCAACTATTCCTTTAATTTAATATTCAAGTTTTTAAGGAATGAAAATGAGATAAGTAGGTGGAGAGGTACAGATGTAGGGAAGCTTTGGACCTAGGGAACTAAAAACAGGGCCACCAGTGGTTGATCAATTAAAATTAGGAATGCTCAACAGGCGACAACTAGGAGAACACAAATATCTCAGAGTTGTGAGCTTTGAGGAGATTACAAAAATAGGGAGGTACCAGACCATGGAAGGATTTGAAAAAAGAATTGAAATTTTTAAAATAGTATTGTTGATCCAGGAGTCAATGTAGGTCGGCAAGCATAGGTGCAAAATGTGAAATGCATTTGGTGCAAATTAGGACATGGGCACCAGAACCTGGGATGATTTCATGAAGCGTGAATTGTGAGTGTCTGTCTAGGAATGCATTAGAATAGTCAAGTTTAGAAGTCATTCATTCATTTGGCGGTCCTCCGCAGATGAGGATAACTCTCTTCCACTGTCAGGATGAGTCCGTAGGTGGCTGTATAAACCGATGTGGCTTCTGCAGGCTCTATTACACTTGGGGCAAAAGGTGATCATGGGAAAGGTTGGGTGTGGTGTTGATATGGCAACGTGCCCCTTTGACTGTTTTCATCAGACCTGATGCCAAGTCTTCGGGTGCTCGCCACCGTTCTGGATGCTCCTCTCCATTTTGGATGGTCTTGGGCCAGTGATTCCGAGATGTCTGTGGCAATGCCGTACTTCACCAGTGACGCCTTGAAGGTATCACCGCACTTCCTCTGTCCACCTGGGGCTCGCCTGCCTTTTCGAAGCTGGGAGTAGAGCACCTGCTTGGGGAGTCTCGTGTCAGTCATGTGAGCGACATGCCCAGCCCATCATAGCCGTTCAAGGGTGGTCAGTGCCTCGATGCTGGGTATGTTGGCCTGGCTGAGGATGCCAGTGTCAGTTCATCTTTCTTCCCAGCCGATTTGCAGGATCTTGTGCAGGCAGCTCAAGACCCATTCCCTGTTATGGTTGGTGTCAAGCAGGCTGCATCATTGTCCCAACACAGTTCTTGATCTACTTCGCTGCAAAGCTTCACCTCATTGGTCTAAAAGTAACAAAGTAACATTGATAAGAGTTTCAGTAACATAAGATTTGAGTTATGGACAGGCATGAGTGATGTTGCATAGTGGGAAATAGGTAGTCTAAGTAACTGCAGATAATCTCATCTCAGGATTAAATATAACACAGAGATTGTGAGCAGTCTAGTTCAGCCTCAAACAGTAGCCAGTGGAAGAGACAGAATCAGTGATAAGGGAGTACAATTTGTGACAGAATCTATCAACAGTGGCTTCAGTGTTCCCACTATGAATGGAGTAAATTTCTGCCTCATCAGAATAGAATATCATATATGCAGTCTGACAATTTAGATAAGTGGAAGGGTCAGGAAAGGCAGTGGTGCAGTCGAGTTGGGTGTCATCAACTCTATATGGAAACTGACGTATCTTTTGATTGCGTCACCAAAGGGCAGTATGTGGGTATAAAATAGGAGAGGGCCAGGGATAGTGTTTGGCAGGTTAAGAGAAGCAATTATAACAGGAATATTGTCTGACAGAAGGTTGTGAGTCTTTGCAACACTGTTCCTCAAAAGACAGTGGAACAAAATCCGTGAAATTTTTTAAAGTAAATTCCTGATAAGCAAAGGTTTGAACAATTTTCAAGGTAGCTGGGAATGTGGAGTATTCAGATCAATTATTGACCTGACAGCATTTATAGAAAGAAAACAGTATTAATGTTTCTGAATAATGTTCTGAAGGGTCACACAACTTAAAACATTAGCTCTGTTTTCTCTCCACAAAAGTTGCTAGACCTGCTGAGTTTCTCCAGCAATTTCTGTTTTTGATTTTCTTTTGTTTGTTTCAGATCTCCAACATCTGCAGTTCTTTGTTTTATTCAACTATTATTGAATAGCGGAGCAGGTCATTGCTTGAGAAGCAGAGTGGCCTACTCCAACTCCCAATTTGCATGCCTTTACATTCGTAAGCCTTTGATGGTGATTCTTTGGCATGGTTGAGAATGGTATTACGTGGGTACAGTCCCCTTAATCAGCCACAGTAGGGAAGCGTTGGCAGGGGATATGTGATCACAAACGGATGAAGTCAAGAAAAACAAGGAGTGGAAGTTGACGTCTCTCACAGTTACGCAGAATGCAATTTGTGACTTTGACAAGAGCTATTTCAGTACTATGCCAGGGGCAGAAATCTGATTGAAGGGATTCAAGCATGGAGTTCCAGGAAAAATATCACAAATGTATGAGGTCCATCCAAGCCGAAGGATTGGATGTGAATCAGTCATATTTTTCTTATCCATTGTTTGATAACATATGCTTATGAAATGGATGGAATCCATTTTAATTCTGAATCTTGTTAACAAAATGATTTCTGAATTCCCCTCAAAGTAATTCCCAAATTTTTAAATTGAAAATAGTTGGACATATTGTTTTTTCTCCCATGTTGTCTATTATTAATCTCTAGCCTTTTATAACATTACAAACATTACATGCCCTAAGGCCTTGTTCGTCATAGTCAGTGACTTCAACCAGGCCAGCCTCAAGAATGTCCTACCAAAATATCATCAACATGTCTCTTGTCCCACCAGAGGTCCGAACATCCTTGACTATTGCAAAACAACCAAAGTTGCCAACCTATCCACAGTTTGGAAAATCAGATCAGAATGCTGTGCTTCTCCCCCTGGCATACTAGCAGAATTTGAAGCATGAGATCACAGTATTCAATGCAGTATCAGTCTGAGGCAACAGAAGAGTTTCTATGGGACTGATTAGAGTCGATGGACTGGTCCATATTCAAGAACTCAGCAGACAACCTAAACGAGCATGCCACTACCGTTACAGACTTCATTAGTAAGTGTGGAAAAGTGTGTGCTGAAGAAGTTGGTCCGAATGTTGCCTAATCGAAAACCATGGATGAACCACAAGATCCGCTCTTTACTGAAATCCAGGTCTGAGGTGTACAATTGGGCAACCCTGACCTGTACAGGAAATCCAGGTATGACCTTCAAAAGGCCATCAGAGATGCCAAGAGGCAATACCAAACTAAGCCTGAGACCCAGACCAACAGCATGCCACCCATTGTTTGTGGCAAGGCTTACATGACATCACAGGCTACAAAGCTAAGTGAAACAGAATTGCAGGCAACAGTACATCCTTATCCAACAAGCTCAATGCATTCTACACTCGCTTTGAACAGGTCAGTGAAATGATGTCACCTATCTCAACAGCCTCGATGCACTTGTACCCATGGTCACCGCTGCAGAAGTTAGATCGGCCTTCTTAAGAGTGAACCCATGGAAATAAACTGGCCTGGATGGAGTCCCCAGTCATGCACTGAAATCCTGTGCGGACCTGCTGGCGGGAGTATTTGCAGACATCTTTAACTTCTCCTTGCCATGATCTGAAGTCCCCACCTGCTTCAAGAAGACACCATCGTCCCAGTGCTAAAGCAAAATTATGCAGCCTGCCTCAATGACTACTGGCTGGTGGCTCTGACTTCCATAATTATGAAGTGCTTTGAGAGGTTAGTCATGGCTCACATCAACTCCAGTCCACCAAACTGGCTTGATCCTTTGCAATTCACCTACTGGCGCAACAGGTCCAAGCAGATGCTATCTCTGTGGCCCTACACTCTTTCCTGGAACATTTGTGTAACAAGGATATGTAAGTAAGGCTCCTGCTTATTGACTACAGTTCCACCTTCAACATCATAATTTCAAACAAACTCATCTCTAAACTCTGAGACCTAGGTCTCGGCTCCCCCCTCTTTAGCTGGATTCTTGACTTCCTGACCTCTTAGACCGCAATCAGTAAGAATAGGTGACAACCCCTCCTCTGCCATAATCCTCAACATCAATGCCCCACAAGGCTGCATACTTAGCCCCCTACTAAACTCATTATACTCACAAGATTCTGTGGCCAAATTCTGCCCTAACTCCATTTACAAGTTTGCTGATGACACCACCATTGTAGGGCGGATCTCAAACAATGACGCGATAGAATATGAGAAAGAGGTTGAGTGCTTAGTGGCATGGTATAAAGATAACAATCCATCAATGTCAGCAAAATGAACGAGCTGGTTGACTTCAGGAAGCAGAATGGAGGGAATGCCCCTGTCTGCATCAATGGTGCTGAGATGGAGATGGTTGAGAGCATCAAGTTCCTGGGATTGATGATTACCAACAATTTGTCCTGGGCCACCCATGTCGATGCAGTGGCCAAGAAAGCATAACAATGTCTCTACTTCCTCAGGAGGCTAAGGAAAATCAGCATATCCGCAAGGACTCTTACCAATTTTTATAGATGCACCATAGAAAGCATTCCATCTGGATGCATCATATCATAGTTTGACAACTGCTGTTCCCAAGACCGCAAAAAACTACAGTGAGTCATGAACATAGCCCAGTCGATCACACGAATCAGCCTTGTATCCATTGACTCCATCTATACTTCCCACTGCCTCAGGAAAGCAACCAACATAATCAAAGACACCTCCCAACCTGATTATATACTCTTCCAACCTCTTCCATCAGGCAGAAGATATATAAGTTTGAATGCATGAACGGATGCAAGAACTGCTTCTTCCCCACTGTTATCAGAATTTTGAATGGACCTCTCAGGTTTGACCTGTCTCTGCATCTGTAACACCATGTTCTGCTACGCTGATGCACTTTGTGTGGTATGATCTGCCTTTATAAGCATGCAGAACAACACCTTTCACTGTATGTCAATGCATGTGACATCAGTAAATCGAAGAATATCTGTCATTGGCAATTTGAACAACTACAGCTGCATTTTCTACCGTTTGATTGATCACCTTTGGTGCTGCACATAGGTGGTTGAGATCAAGTATCTGGAGTCCAGATTGGATTTACTTCTATTCCTCTATCATTGAGTAGTGCCATGGAAGATCTGCTAGATTATACATTGTATTTGTAAATTTGAAGTGTACTGACTCATTTTGGAAAAAACAGTACAATAGATAAATTGAAGCTATTGTTCCAGAATTGCATTTATCTACATTTTCTATCCTTTCTTCATTGATTGTGTGAATTGTCTGGTCTGTCTCCTTTTCAGAAATTCTGGTCAGATGAACAGCATTGCCACCATAGATTTCAGATCAAATTTATTGATGTATAAAGGCACAAGCAAGTAAATGCTGCCAACCACTCATACCAATAACTAGGCCTAAGACACTTAAATGATAGTTTAAGTTGCACTTAATATCCATGCAAATTATAAAACATGTATTTGTATTTAAATTGTGGTTTGATTTTTAATTTTAGTATGGCAAAATTAATGTAGCCAATGTTAAGTTAAAATAACAGCAAAATATCCCAGGTGTTGGGAATCCTAAGGAAAAATGTAATGTACAGTAAATAGTCAACGGGCCAGACAGTATATGTAGTTGGAGAAAAGCAGTTAGTGTTGCATTTTAAGTAATCTTTCAGTTCAGAAAGAGTAGTGTTGCATTGTTGGACGCGCTGCCTCTTGGATGAAATGCTGAAGAGAGATCCCAGGTGCTAAACAGGGGAGTTATGCCCAGTCTCTTGGCTAATATTTGTCTTTCAAGCAAGATCGCCAAAAAGGCTGATTTTTGAAGCACCAAGCAGCCCTACCTCTGCCATTCAATGTGGGCAGGAATTTTTTTTTGGTCCTGTTGCTGTGGTTATCCATAAGTAATATATTACAAAAACTATAGAAAAGAGATGATACACATAGATTTGGCTCGAGGCAACACTGATTGGTTTTTGGTAAAAATACAGAATTGGATCCTAGAATATTTAAAAGGATCCATTAACATTAGGAGATAGAGCAAATTGACTTTTTCTTTTATTTTGCGTATTATAGTTTGATTTACTTAGACTGCTGTGGATTGTCTCAGCTATGGTGGTGGAATTTCAAAATAGCCAAAATGTGAGCAGATTTTCAGAGCAGGCTATTGAATATGGATTAGACTGAAGCCTCTTTAATGAGATGGACGGTATTAATAAAAACATTTTTCTCAGCTTTGTAGTTACAAAGCATCGACAAGACAGAGCAAAGACTCAAGGAAAATGTGTATTTATAACTATGTTGAGTTAACACATAGTGGTAGAGGTATATGCTCTACTAGGCAACACCTCCTCTTATTAACACCATTTTACTGTTTGCTGTTGTTCGTGCTCAAATCAGTTATTACGTTTCCTACATTATAGCAGTGACTACAAAAATACTTAATTGGCTATAAGTTATTTTAAGCCCATCTAATGGTTATCAAAAGTACTATATAAATGTAAATCTTTGTTTTCTATCTCCACGGATGCTGCCAGACCTGCTGGGTACTTATAGCATACTTTATTTTGATTTAACTTTAAGATAAATTTGGTTAAAATGCTTCACTTTTATCACACACCTGATCATTGTGACATAAAATGTTCTCAACTACAAATATTGACTCCTTAGAGGAGATAAGAAGTTATAACTTTATTTTGTTGCAACTCCTGTGAAAAACTCCTCAGCAAAACATGTTTGGCTCAACTCTTTTTTTTAATTAGGTTTGAATGTTAGCAATAATGCCATTGTTAATGGTGCCCCATCTTTAGTTATAAGCTAGTAAAATCAACCTACAATTGATGAAAATCTGAAATACAAAGCACGCCAGTCAGCATATGTATAAAGTTTTTTTTTAAAAAGACTATAAAGTTAAAAGACAGGTTTATAACATTTTAGGTGTACACCCTTTATGAGAACAGAAGGGTACACACTCAACATGATAACCTATCTTTTCTTTTTACAAATGCTTGATGATCTGTTTTGTATTTTCAGCATTTTCTTTTTGTCATACACATTTAATTCACTAACTTGGCAATTTTAACTCTTCTATTTTAGGGCAAATGAATGGAAAAGATGGAATCAATGTCAGCAACTTCAAATTTGTGGAAAGACTATATCCACTTATTGATGGCAAATCGGGCTTTAAATATTCCATCTGCTTCTGAACTAGTACAATCCAGACTAATAGACTTGATAACGATGGCCTAGTCTGTGCCCAAACCCAAACTCTGCAATAGAGAGAGAGATGTGGCAAGACCATCACTTCCATGCAAGTGTTTTGATAACAGCTGTGAAGAATTACTGCCAGGAATACAAGAGCTGTTGCAAATGACCTAATTTTTTTTCAGTTTTTTTTTTAAACAAGTGGCATAGTTTCATTGACATTTTCTCCTGCCTGTGGAATTTTCATAAAATGTCATTCCTTGGAATGTAACCCTAAGAATGGAGAATAAGAAGTGCACACTTACCTTCACTTACTGAGTCAGGGTTTTTGGAGCATGTAACAAAAACAGAAAATGCTGGAGAACTCAGCAGCTCTGGCAGCATATGTGGAGAGAGTAACAGAATTAACATTTCAAGTCCAATATGACTTCTTCAGAACATTTGTTAGGCTGGCTGACTCACGGTTGCTGCAATTCAACTTTCCCAATTCTTTTAACGCTCTCAGCTACCATTATATACCATTATATATCTGTTTTTATTTCAGACTTCCAGCATCCATAATTTTTTTGCTTTTGTATTTGTGACATCGATTTTGCTACAGTTGATGCCAGCTTCTTGTGATCCTTTAGCCACTGATTCTTACTTCAGCTTGGTGCAAAATTGACATTTCAAAATGTTTATGTGTGAAAAAGACAAATGATGTCATTTGAGCAACATCTTTATTGATTTTGATGAACTGATATGTTTGTAAATTCCATTTTTAAAAATTGGAGTGGTTGATATTTGTTATTTCCTAATCCACAAATTAAATCCAATCCACAAATTAAAAGAATTTGGGGAAATTTATAACTGTTGCATCTACAATTTGTGATTTAAAATATTTGTGATTTAAGGTATGATACTCAGTTTCCTCATCTGTGTATTTCAACTAGTTTATTAAAGCAGTGTCAATGAGTCAAGGTAAAATGGTAGACATTTTAGAATTATTGAAAGAAACAAAGCCTTGGAGATAGTATAATAGTTGTCACACTTTATTCTTTCTTTCTGAAAAATCTTACTTGCAGTTGTTAGCACAGTAAGTTCATTTGCTTAACCTCCCACAATAGATTCATGGTATTTTCTTAGGATGCAATTAATTATTTATTCTTCCCTCTTCCTTTCCTAAATCCATCCTTTATCTCAACTTGTCAAATGATTTTTTTTTAAATGTTCTGCCATCTCCCCTTCCCCTTCCCCTTGTGAGTTACATTTTTTGTTGAAACTACCATTTCTGTCATAAAGCACCAGGAACTTTTCTACTAGTTTCTAATAATCAGCATCTTGAACAGATGGCTGTTCATCAGTGTAAAGGTCTGGCTGACTGATTTTGGCTGCAATGTCCAAGGTCAGCACTAAGCACAAAACAATCATCGCCATCTGTCTCTGCTGCAAACATCAGTCCCTTTCTCCATACACGAAAAAATATCGAAACAGCTTTTACTTTTAATTAAAAACTTATGTTTTATAAAGCAGTGCCATTTCTTATCTTACATTTATTTTGCAGTCAGTTGTAAATACTCTCAACTTTCATATGAGACTGCGTGAAAGATTATACTCTAAATAATGTGTTTATGCAAGGGGAGGGCATAATTCCAAGACACACATTTCTTTTAAAAAGATATAGAATTTGGCCACATGATCAGAAAATCCCAATCACCAAGGGTCTAATGAAATTTTCAGCTTGTATCCAATGCCCAAGGAAGAAGAACATGCATGTATGCTGTGGATTGGGGTGACGGACCTATATTAAACAACAATTACGATAGGTCATTTTAGTGACCCCGGTTGAATTTATTAATTTTTTGCCTTCTTTATGTTATCCATGAAACCATTTATTTAACTAGCTCATTCTTGAATTGTCAATGATTTCAGGTTCCCAGACTGGAAAGTGTAAGAGTAATTTGTTTGTCTGGTTGTTTTGTGCTTGTGGAAGCTTTTTTTCAATATGGCTAGTAAATGGAATTGGTTATTATAGTAGCAGTAAAATGCATTGATTTGGTAAATCGAACATATTGGTTAATCAGCATTTCTAATATAACACTGAGTGTATTTGAATCACTCAATGTTTGAATATATAGATATGTGATATTTTTAAGATGTGATATTGTGGCTGTGTACTAGAGTCAAAAGATTTAAATTCTCACTCCTGGTGCAGGACAGCAAATTCAAGATGTTTCACGTTTCCACAAATCAACCTGTGGGAAAGTGCCCCAGAACTTCGGGTTTTCATTCCAGGGAACTAGGGCTACTGGGAGTCATGGTGGATGACCCAAGAAAGATGCAAAGGCTGTTGGCTGTAGAGGCAGGCTAGACCGAAGGCATGCCTCAGCTATTTTGTCAAAAATGCTTAAACACAGTTGATAACCTGAAAATTATACAGTTTTGAATTTCATATTTCAGGCAGATGACAAGCTTTTTGCCTACAACAAATCTTTGCATATGGTATTCCTCTCATTTATAAGGGATCAAGAAATTAGTTACAGATACAAATGAAGAATAACCAGTTAATAACAGTTGTTTTATTTAAAGTATTTGATGTAATTAGAATTTCTTAGTAGAATTAAATTCTAGCTGGAGAGAAGTCAAGTTGCAGTCTAGATTTATATCTATTACCCACAATTAAAGGCAACACCTGGCAGCCATGGCGAGTGTTCTTTTGCTTTATAATTCATTATCAGGTCAGTCCTAATTAAGTTGCTGATTAAAGAATGGTGAATTTAAGAATAGATGATTGAATTTTGCAAATAATACTTGACAAGCAGGCAAAAACAGAATTATCTGCAGATTATGGATAGCATGCAAAGTGAATGGCATCAAAGTCCCACAGGACCATTGTCTTCTCTCTTGTTAAAAGAGAAGCAACGAATAGTGACTTTAACCTGAGAGTCACCATAGCTACGGCAAGGCACACGGTTGAGAAAGGAGGACCTTCATGGTGACCTCAGCCGGTACAGAATTTAACACTTTGCATCACAAACCATTTGTCCAAACGACTGACTTAACTGACATCCAAACATACAACCGTACTAATCAGGAGCAGGAATAGCCCATTCACTCTCTCGTTTGCTCCGTGATGGATGAGCTGATTGTAACCACAAATCCCAATAATCTTTAAATCCTTTGCTTAACAAGAATCTATCTACTCTGCCTTAAAAATATTCAAGAACTGTGCTTTCACCAACTTTTCATGGAGATAGTTGCAAAGACTCATCACTTTCTCAGAAAAAAAACTTACCTAATCTGTTTGGAATGGATGAACCCTCATTTATTTAAACAGTGAATGCTAGTTCTAGATTCTCCTATAAGTGGAAAGTTCCTATCCATATCCATATGTTTCAATCAAGTCACCTTTTACTCTTCTAAAGTCCATCAAATATGAGCCTAGCCTGTGCAACCTTTATTCATAAGATCACCTGCTCATTCTAGGTATTAGGCTAGCAAACCTTCTGTGAACTGTCTCCAATGCCTTTATGTCCTTCCTTAAATAAGGTGACCAGTACCATGCACGATGCTTCAGATGCAGTTTCACCAATGTCCATATAATTGAGGCATAACATCGTTACTTTCGTATTGTATTCCCTTTGTGATAAATAATAACATTCAATTATACTTTCCATTCAGAAAAGTAATTGTGACATAAGTTTTAGCCTGGAATTTCTCCTGAACTACTTCTGTATCATTACAGCAAAAGTGCAGCAGAAACCTGCAACAGGAGGCTATGGTGGCATTAGAACAGTAGATACAGTTAAGAAAAAATTCCCTGCTATCAGAGGACAGACCGGCTTCTTTGGTCTGACTGCTTCAACTAGGTGCTAGACATTTATATTCTTAGGATGTGAGCATCACTTGTAAGGCCAGTATTTATTGTCTATCCATGATTGCCCTTGAACTGAATTTCTTGCTAAGCCATGATGAACAAGCCTTCAAGTTGCTGGCACCAACTGATTTTCCCCCAGTTCAGGCATCAGCTTTTTTGAGCTGTGATGGACCTTTTCTGGCCAGAATGAACATCTATATTGTGATACTGCTTAACTATTCCTCTTAGCAGCTGGGGAAACTATTGCATTACTTGAAGTTCAAGAGGAAAGACATATTGTAGGTGTTAATTAAGTGCAAAAATAGGCCATTTGGCTCCTTGAGCCTGCTCTACCATCCTTGTATGGCTGTGGCTTTTGTACGTGTGAAGATTTCAGGAGTCTGCCACTGCTAGCATACTATGCAACTATTGTACCCATCTACTACTAATATGATACAAGTGCTCACTGGAGCCATCTGAAAGGCAGTTGATATTAGTATAACTTATTAATATGAACATACAAAATTGGGGTAGGAGCACACCACATGGTCTTTCGAATCTCCTCCACCATTTAACAAGATCATTGCCAATCTGTTTATGTTTCGAATTCCACATTCTCATTAACACCCTTTTCTAACAAGAATCTATCTACTTCTGCCTTAAAAATATTCTTGACCCCACCTACACTGCCTCAATCCCTCGAGAAATAAAATTCTCATTTCTGTCATGAAGTGGCAACTCAATTAAATAATACCTCCTAGTTCTGGACTCACAAGAAGAAACGTGCTCTCCACGTCCACCTTATGGACACCAGTCAGGATCTTATACGTTTCAGTGAAGTCATCCCTTATTCTTCTCATTTCCAATGGAAACAAGCCTATTCAATCTTTTCTCATAAAATAATCCATTCCAGGTATCAATCTAGTATAACTCCTCTGAACTGTCTGCAAAGCATTTATATCCTTCCTTAAATAAGAAACCAAATCTGCACATAGTATTCAATATGTGGTCTCAACAATGCCCTGTATAACTGAAGCATAGCATTCTGATTTATATCTTTTATTCCTGTCATGATAAAGGATATCATCCCATTAGCCTTCTTAATTACTTGCTGTACCTAATTTGTTAACATTTTGTGACTCAAGCAGTCGAGTACCTAAATACATCTACACCTCAGAATTTTGCAGTCATTCTCCATTTCATTAATAATCTTTCTTCTATTCATCATTAGAAAGTGAACAACTTCACATTATGCCCAATTTTCCAGACTTGTGCCTATTCAATCAACCTATCTATATCCATCTCCACATCCTTATGTCCTCTTCACAACATACTTTGCTCCCTATCTTTCTGCCATCTCTAAATTTAGCTATTATGCCCTTGCTTCTCTTATCTGAGTCAAAGATATAAATTATAAAAAGCTGAGGCCCCAGCAAAGACTCCTGTGGGACTCCATTCAGCACATTATAACAATTAAGAAAGACCGATCAATGCATACTGTCTGTTTTGTACCATCTTGCTAACCTTCTATCCATGCTTAAATGTTATTCCCCTCTATCAAGCGCCAGCTTTATTGAAAAACCTTTAATGTGACACATTGTCAACGATTTCTACAAATCTAAGTACAATGCACCCATTGGCTCTCCTTTATCGTCAGCACATGTTACTTGTTCAACAAATTACAATAAATTGTTTAAACATGATTTCACTTTCACAAGACCATTTGATTCTTCCAGGTTAACATTCAGAGGAAAGTTAAGAGTAAATCTGCTGTGGATCTGTTCTCACAAGTAGACTAGACCAGGTAATGTCAGCAGGTTTCCTCCCCTTCAATATGTTAGTGAACCAGATGGGTTTTTTTGATGATAATTTAGTTGTTTCATGATTATTATTAATGACACCACCATTTACACAGAAACATGGAAGATAAGAGCAGGAGTGGGCTATTCACTATCTTGAGCCTGCTCCACCATTTAATATGATCATGGCTGATCATCAAGCTCAAAGCCCTAATCCTACCATCTTCCCATATTCCTTGATACCTTTAGCCACAAGAGTTATATCTACCTCCTCTTGAAAACACACATAATGTTTTGGCTTCAACCACTTTCAGTGGCAGTGAATTCCACAGACTCAGCGTTTTGTGGGTTAAAAATTTTCTCTTCAACTCATTCCTGTAAGGTTTGCCCTTTATCCTTAAATATGACCCCTGGTTCTGGACTCTTCCACCATCCGAACATCTTTCCTGCATGCCACATATCTAGTCCTATTAGAATCTTACAGGTTTCTGAGATCCCACCCCTGTCCCCAACTCACCATTCTTATAAACTCCAGTGAATACAATTCCTTGCATGGCAGGACTGACTCAATCTCTTCTCGCACATCGGTTATGCTATCCAAGGAATCAATCTGGTAAACGTTCACTGCATCCCTCTGTAGCAAGAACTTCCTCCCTCAGATAAGGAGGCCAAAACTGCATACAGGATTGCATGTGTGGTCTTGCCAATGCCTTGTATAATTGTAGAAATGCTTCCTTGTTCCTTACTCAAATCCTCTTACCCTGAAGACCAACATACTGCTTGCTGCACCTGTGCACTTACTTTCAGCAATTGGTGCATGAAGACACCCAGGTCTGTTTAAATATTCTCCTCTCTCAATTTATAGCCATTCAAGTAGTAATCTGCCTTCCTATTTTTGCTACCAAAGTGGATAACCTCACATTTATCCACATTATAGGGCATCTGCTGTGCATTTGCTTACTCACACAGCTGTCCAAATCACATTTCTACATCTCTGCATCCTCCTCACAACTCGCCCTTCCACCCAGCTTTGTGTCATCTGCAAATTTTGAGATATCATTTTGTTCCCTCATCTAACTCATTAATCTACATTGTGAATATCTGGCGTCCCAGGACTGATCCCTATGGTATCCCACTAAGTCACTGCATGCCATTCAAAGACATTTATTCCTACTCTTAGTTCCCTATCTGCTAACCAATTTTCTATCCATCTTAATACACTACCCTCAAGCCCATGCACTTTAATTTTACACATTAATGTCTTATGTTGGGTTTTGTTGACAGCCTTCTGAAAATCAAAGTAAACCTCTTCCACAGGCTCCCCCTGACCAACTCAACTAGTTACATTCTTGATTTGTCAAGCATGATTTCCCTTTTGTAAATCCGTGCTGATTATGTCTGATTCTACCACTGTTTTCCAAGTGCTCTGCTATAAGATCCTTGATAATGGATTCTGGCATATTCCCCACAACTGATGCCAGACTCACTGGTCTGTAATTTCTAGTTTTCTCTTTGCCTCCCTTTTTAAATATGGGGTTACATTAGCTATCTTCCAAACAACATGAACTGTTCCAGAGCCCAGACAATCCTGGAAGCTGACCACTAATGTATCAGCTATTTCTAGAGCCACTTCGTTGAGTACTCTGAGATGTAGATTATCAGGCTGGGGATTTATCCATCTTCGATCCCATCAATTTATCCAACACCATTTCTATACTAATACAGATTTGCTTCAGTTCCTGCCTTTCACCAAACCCCATGTTTCCCATTATTTCTGGTATTTTATTTTTGCCCTCCTTTGTGAAGACAGAAGAGAAGCATGAATTTAGTTTGTCATTTCTTTGTTCCCCATTATAATCTTCCCATTTCTGACTATAAGGGACCTATGTTAGTTTTCACCAATCATTATCTCTTTATATACCTAAGAAACCTTTACAGTCAGATCTTATGTTCCTTGCAAGCTTACTTTCACAATCTGTTCTCCCCCTCTTAATCAATCCGTTGGCTCATCTTTATGACTTCTAATTGTTCCCTGTCCACAGGTCTATTGTTTTTCTCTTGCCAATTTATATGCCTCTTTCTTGCATTAATACTATCTCTAACTTCACTCATAAACCATGGTTTTGCCACAGTTCTCTTTGCACTCTTGTGCCAGACAGAAATAAACAATTTTTGTAGTTTACCCACTCCCTCTCTGAATGTTTGCCATTGCCTATCCAGTGTCATTCCTTTCAGTAACATTTCCCAAACCATCATAGCCAATTCACACCTCATATTGTATTTTATCCTAAATTTAGTAATTAATTTAATTTAATTTCAATTTTAATTACCCTATTTGGCACTTGGTGATTTTTGAACTAATATTTCCATAGCATTAGTCCAAACTCCTGAATATAAATCCAGTAACATTATCATTTGCAGCTGTACTCTTTCCAATGTATTAGATGAGACGACAACATCTCTAACACGCACATAATTGTCAAGTAAGCATTTCAAATAGACTTCAACATATTCAACTGCATCAACAATTTGTGGTTATATTGGGTTTTTAATGCGGTAAAATATTTGAAGCCACTTCACAAGCGTTTTATCAATGGTAATTAGACAGTTAGTCGCTGTTCCAGAAAGATTGAAAGCTTTAGAACACATCTTTCTCCCAATTCTGATGACCTGTTTATGAGCTCTGGTGGTGTATTTCCTCCACTCCATTTGTTTGTGGACTTTGTCTTTGTAAGGACCACAACATCACTGTTGTAAAATTAGACCAGATGCAACTACAGGGAAAACTCCAGCAAAGTTGCCAATGGGGAGAAGACTCCGCAACAGGTTAAATTTGATCTTCTCGGACCTGCGGGGAGGGCAAAACGGCATCAGGCATCTATGCCAGACACAAAATGCCACGAAGTGAGAGAGACACTTTACTTCTGGGGACAAAATTTGTTATAAGAACCATGGGAATGGCCGTGCATAGGAAAGAGGCATGGTCAATGTGAGGTCAGGTCCAGGGACTTATAAAGTTTGGGTAGGTGCGACGGTCCTGAACAACTCTAGTTCTAGACCATATGAAAGCTGCAAACGATGTGCGAGCAAAACGTGTCCGGCTGCTCGACAGCCTTTCCCACTGTTCCGGAACCCAGAGGTTGTCCATCTTTGTCAAGCATTAATGAGGCCTCAGAATCTGAAATGTGCGTGGCAGATGTCGCCAATCAGGGAGCCTTGGCTGACTGACACCAACAGGAGTGTCAGACATCTTGCCTACTCTGAGAGGTGGCTCTGAGGAAGCTGAATCAGTGTCAAGGACTCTGCACGTGTGAATAAAGGGTGACTTGGTGACGGGATACTGGCCTTGGTGGAGTTATTTCAGAAACATTTAGCCAATGTTTCATCTGTCATCTTGATTAGGTACAACAGATTCCACATCACAAAGAAGAACTGGAAAGTTCCTCAACATCTTGACTTCTTTTTCTGCCCCTCCAGCAACAGTTCAAAAACAGTTTATCTGGTTTTCAATCTTATTGCTATTTACAAGCTGGCTGCCATTTTCCAGTCATCAAACTTCAAAAGTATTTATTTTCATTGTGAAACCATGTGGTTTTGAAGGTGCATGTTATTTAGTTGTAATTAAATATATTCAAGACTGAGGTCAGTAGAGTTTTGAAGCAAATGAGGAAGTTTGCGTCCGAAAGGAAAACAGAGTTAAGGTTGAAGATCATTCATAAATGACAAAGAAAGATAAGGGACCATATAGCCTACTCCAGTTCCTATTTCTTATGGTCTTGTTGTGCAAAAGATTAAATACTCCAAATGTACACTTCCTGAGGTACTGTCAAAATAAGTTTTTGCCATTGTTCCTGCAAGTTCAATTGTCAGTTGTCATTGTGTCACACTATGAAAATACTCGAAATTGTAGATTTTTTTGCTGACTTTTCTCTCTCTCATTCCATTGTCATGTAAATAATTATTGTCTGATTAGACACTTGTTTGGAATTGATTAACTCCTTGGATTAGTTTATTTAGAAGAAAATTTAAAAATATTACAAGCTAGAAGCAGACATTACAACAAGCCAACTGATTTCTGTGAGTGCTTAATGCAGGCCCACAGCAAACTAAATGCCTTACAGAGTTGCAATATTGTATGCATGGAGTCTTTGAAGCTGAACTCTGTTAAAGGCAGGGTACACATCACAGCCATCATGCATAATGCTAGATGCAGCCTGGTCCAGCACATTGTCAGTGTACGTGCCATAAATACACAATGTCTTTGCACAGCATTACAATTATAGTTGTCAGCACAGCCTGAGGAGCAGCATTGAAGTGCAAAAGCATCCTGTAAGTGACTGCGATGTGCCATCAGGGTTCTTAGAGGCTGGCATCATAAAAGTGCCATAGGTATGGGTTTAGTGTGATCATGGAACATGCCTGGTGTCCAATATGGAAGTCCTTCGGATTAAGTGGTGAGCTGATTTCACCAGGAACCCACTGTGATTTACATCTCGACGTTGAGTTTGTTAGATTAGATTAGATTGGATTAGACTAGACTAGATTAGGTTATCTCAGATTTTATTGTCACATGTACCTGAGTACAAGGATATAGGAGTGCAGTGAAAAGTGTACAGAGTCGCCACTCTCCACGCCATCTTAGAATACAATAGTTAGAATTAGAAACCAGAGCTGAAATTAAAGAAACCAAAGCAAAGGAAAAGAAAATGTCCAGATCACCCTTCCCGCCATGAGGTGGTGTCAGGCTCACCGACACTGCCTGCACTGGACCCACCAACATCGAAGTTGCCACATTCTGGCGGCATCACTTGCCACTTGGCCCAGCTTGCTGACACTGCTGCCATCTTGAAATCAATTGAAGTATCAGAGTCCACAACCTTCCTGAACAAATGCAAGAGTGTACCCCTTTGAACCAGTGCTAACATCAGAGCTGCTATCAATGCCGAGTCTGCAGTGAGCTCACCAATGACAAAGTAGAAAGCTAACTATTACTGAGGTGATTTGGGCCAATAACAAGATACTTAACAAGCAATAATGTGTCTTCATTGATAACTTTCTATTATCTTATGAGAAACCTGCCACACCACTTGTCAAAAGCATAAATGGTGGAAAGAGATGTTCCCGGCATTGAGATGGAGCTCTCTTGTCCGATTCTGTTACAAATCTCACAATAGTCTACATCACTCAGACCACTGTAAGATAGGAAACGAGGTTGTTCACAATCTGGTGTCGTATTTGACTCTGAGATGAATTTTCAACCAAACAGTGGTTCCCAGTTAATAAACATCTTGATCATAAAATTCTCATCCATATTTTCAAATACCTCCACAACCTCATTCCTCCTGACTCTGGAATCTACTCCCAGCTCACAACCCACAAAGATATCCAAGACACCTTCAGTTCTGGCCTTTTGAATATCCCTGATTTTAAACACTCAGTTGTTAGTGCCTGCACCTTAAGTTGGCAAAGTCATAAGCTCTGAAATTGTCTCCCTAATTACTGAAAAGGTTGATTGCAAGATATCTAAATCTCTCTGCATTTCTACCTTTCTTTCTTCCCTCAAGACACTCCTTAAAGAATACTTCTTGACCAAGTTTATGGTCCTGTGACCGAATATTTGGCTTGGTATCATATTTTGCCTTATAATATGTCTGTGAGGAATTTCTCATATTAGAGGTACATAAATACAATTGTCATTGTAAGTTCAGTACCTTCACATGCTTCTATCTATTTCAATGCTGAGTCTCAATGAGACACTAATACAACAAACCTTCTGGAGAAAGAGTGTAACTTATACACCAATTCTGATTCTGCAATTAACTACTTATACATGGTCATTGGAAGTTACTGTTTGATGTACTCTTTAGCAGCAATTGCTACCAGAGTGCATTCTGATTATATTTACCTCAAAATTTGGGCGTCAATTCTTTTTCACCTACTGCCTCCTCTCCAGATCAGAAAGCCGGGTGATATGTCAGATTGTAGCTGAACAAATATTGAATTTCTTTTGTTGGCCATTTTTCTGGTTAGTTAGCATATTTATCAATCCTGGAGGTCACAATTAAGGTCGGCACAGTCTTAAACCTAGAAAACTTTTGTGCAATTTTTAACAGCACTCATTGGATATCAGTGTTAACATACAAACCCTGATGTTGTCTTTTTTTAAACTTGGAAAGCTGAGGCCCTATCTAGTACTTCAGTCATTACCTTCCCTAAAGTTGGCTGTTCAGAAATTGAACTGGGACATATTATAGGGTTTTTCACTTCAGAAGGGGTCAGGCACAGGGGTGATTGGGTGTGCAACTTGTATGCCAGTTCTCAGTTTCATCCTGCATCCCCAGGCCATTTTCCTAAAGTTGAATGATGAGAGCAAAGAGGTGAACTGGAGTGTTACAGTCAACCTCCAGGTTCTTACAGGCCATGAGGGATACTTTAGACATCTGGAGGTGACCTCGCAGCAACAGACAAGGTGGGAGAAGACATAGGTGGGAGATAGTGAGCAGCACTTCAGCCGGGTTACAGACTTTCTGTCTGAATTCAAATTTGGGCTCCTTCTGTCTCACTTCTGTAGCCAAGGCATTTGCTAATGCTTTCAAACTAGACAGTCTGCTATTAGGCCTTCAGCATCAAGAGCTCTTATATTACCTTTAATTAGCATGTTTGGACCAGTTATGACACATATCCATGGCAGGTAGAACACAGACCTTCTGGACCAGAACTAGGAACACTATCTAGTCACTAATTGACCAAATGAGGCATCAATGATAAAGTTCATAAAACATTTTGGCATCTGGCCTCAACAGCAGGATTTGGAAGACCACAGGAAATTTATGCTTCACGTGTCAGGTGCACAGTACCTTTCTCAAACTGAAACAACTGGAGAGTTACGTGGTTGAGAAGCCTATGTGAAGAGCGTTAGTGCAGTGCATGATCACAGCCAAAAAGGATAGATGTAAGATTGAGAAGGTTCTATGCAAGAAATTACTAGCACAATTAGAGGTAACCACAAAGAATGAGATTGAAGGAAAGAGAAATAGAGGTTCAGAGATTTCAAGTATTCCAGAACAGGAAAGAGGGAGCAGAAATAGAAGCTAACAGCAATTTGTTACAGCTTCAGGTTACAGATTCTGGTTTTGTAACCAAGATGGTGCTGGAGAATGGCAACTTTGTACACTTTTCACTGTACTCATGTATTCCTATAATTGAATGTACGTGACAATAAAATCTAATTCTAATTCTAAGGCTTGTGAATGCTAGTTATTCAAGACATTCTTCTGACACTTCATTACGCACCAGCTTTTGTTGTCAGCATGAGTTGAAATCCGAAGAGAAAAATGTTGTTTTACTAATGCAAAAAAAAAGCCTCAGGGGTCTTACATAGAGCAATATCAATAAGATATATTTGTTGCTTCTTTTGATTGCAAGCCATGTGAAATAACTCGCAGAGGCCAGTATCCCGTCACCAAGTCACCCTTTATTTGCGTGTGGAAAGTCCTTGAACTGATCCAGATTCCTTAGAGCCAGCTCTCAGAGCGTCAGGATGTCTGACAGTCCTGTTCTTACCTGTCAGCCAGGATTCCCTAATTTGGACTCATAATTGACAATGTCCACCTGGCTCGTTACAATTACTACATCCCCACTACCGACCCCCGAGACAGAAGGCGTAGGCCTGTTCTTTTTCTTGGAGCTCCTGCTGGGGTGTTTTAGCACCATGTCATGTCCCTCTGACTCTGCCTTGGATATGGGCAGTGTGTACCACACGGTAGCTGGCCTCTTGCGCCCGGATCATCTCAGAAGAAATTCATTCTCTTCTTCAGGCAGCAAAGGCGTTAAGGTGGTGACATTTGCTGTGTTCATCTCAGATTCTGTGGTCTCTTCAATACTTGATGGAGAGGGAGAACCCATGGGTTCCGTCAACCTTTCCGACTGTTCAGAGGAGTTGGACATGTTTTGTTCCTGCCCTGTCTGTGAGTTTGCAGCTTTCATATGCTTGTTCAGGACTGTCACACCTACTCAAACCTTATCCTGACCTCACGTCAACCACACCTCTTGCCTGTGCAGGGATATTCCCGTGGTTCCAATACCAAACTTCATCCCCTGAAGTAAACTGTCTCATGTAGCGGAGTCTTGTGTCTGGCACTGGCATTCCTGATGCCACTCCCCTGCACCGCCCCTTCCCCAGGTCCAGGAAGATCACATTTAACCTGATACAGAGTCTTTTCCCGATCAGCAACTCTGTGGAGCTATCCCTATAATTTCATGAGGCGTGGTCCTATAGTCAAATAGAAACTGGGCCAGTTTTGTATCTAGTGAAGCTGTGGGCTGTTTCTTTAAGCCTGCTTTCAAAGTTTGCACTGCACTTTCTGCCACACCATTGGATGATGGATAGTATGGAGCTGTCCTAGTATGTTAAATGCCATTTGACTTCAGGAAATATTCAAATTCCTTGCTGGTAAACGATGGCACGTTATCTGTGACCAACACTTCCAGGAGTCCATGTATGGCATCATCCCCATGTTTCATGAATGTACTCTATGCATTCAACTTTGAGCGGGCATCCACAAAGGCAAGAAAATTGGGCCTATGAAAGAAGCTGCATAGTCAACATGTAACTGAGTCCAGGGTTTACATGGCCATTCATATAAATGCAGGGATGCTGCTGGCAGTAATTTTTGTCCTTGTTGGCACTCTGGACACTGCCCTACCAATGCAGGAATGTCTGCATCCAATCCCGGCCACCAGACATAACCTCTCGCCAACATCTTCATTTTGGAAACTTCTGGATGACCCTGGTAGAGTTCAGCCAGTATTTCATGGCGACCTTTGCTTAGGACAATCACTCATGCTCCCCATAATAATATGCCATCCTCTACTGTAATCTGGTCTCTCCAGGTCTAAAAGGTTTTCAATTCTGGCAGTGACAATCCTTTTGGTTTCCCCATCACCACCAGGTGTTCCAGTTTTGCCAGGACCGGATCTTTCTGCATCCAAAGTCTGATATTGTCAGCTGTGACTGAAAGGGTGTATGGAAAATTTAAAACCATTACTGTGTCTTTCAGTGGTGGTACTGGTGGTGTATCTGCCAGCTGGAGTCAACTCAATGCGTCCACATTCGCTACTTGGCCTACTGCATGTCGTTGCAACTTGTAATTATACGCACTAGGTATTCGAGCCCGCCACTGAATTCGACCTGAAGCTATGGGCAGCACTGTCTTGTCCTCTTTAAGTAGACCTGGCAGGGGTTTGTGATCCGTATTATTACAAATTTTTACAAATACAGGTATTGGTGGAACTTCCTCATTCTCAATATGACCGCCAAACCTTCCTTCTCTATCTGGGCGTATTTACTCTCCTCATTAACCAAAGTCCCAGATACAGTCTCTATTGGGCATTCCTCTCCATTGGGCCACCTTTGAGCTAATATTACCCAAGTGCAGGATCTTCATTGGGATCATAGTGTGTCAAAAACTTAGAGGATGAAAGCTATGGCTTGGCTATGTGATCATTTCCAAGGCTGATCCTTTTTTTTTAAGAGTAGATGTAAAGGTGCCAGGATGGAGGCCAGATTATGTATGAACTCTCCGTAATGTTTCACCAGCCCAAGGAAAGACCTAAGCTCCAGTACAAATGGCCTCACATTATCCACTGGGTGTAACCCAGTGTTGTTGACTCTGTAGCCCAAGTAGGTTACTTTGGGTACATGGAACACACGTTTTTCCCTTCTAATGCATATGCCCACCTGGGAGAAACATCTAAAGACTATGTCCAATTTCTCTAAATTCTCCTTATTGATCTTCCCTGTTGTTAGTGTGCCATCTAGATGAATGGAGATCTGTGTTAGACCTTGTAAAGTGTTCTCCATCGTTCACTGAAAATTGCACAAGCTGATGATACTCCAAATGGCAGTCTCATAAATTTACAGAAATCCTTATGGGTATTAATTGTAGCATAGTTCTAGGAATCCTCATCTAATAGCAATTGCAAGTACGCATGGCTCATGCCCAGCTTCATGAAGGGCAGCCCCCTGGCAGCTTTGCACAGCAAGGGATTAGGTATTTATCCAGCTCTAAAGAGTGGTTTACCAGTTGTTTAAAATTCCCACAAAGGCAAACCATCCTGTCTGTTTTCACAGTGGGTATGAACGGTCCTGTCCTTTCCGCACACTGGACTGGTTTGATGATTCCTTCGCTTTTTAGCTGTCTGTGTTCTGCCTCCACTTTTGCCCAGAAGGCAAATGGCACTGGGTGGGCCATGCAGAATTGTGGAATTGCCTCCTGGTCAACATGCAAGGTGGCCTTGGCTCCTTTGATAGTCCCTAGACTTTCCTGAAAAACTTTCTAGGTATTTAATTAGGACCTCACTCAGCCAGCCTTTTTCTAATCGAAAAATGTTGAGCCAGTCTAGGTGAATCTTTCTCAATTCTGCCCTATCAAACTCGGGCCCAAGCCTTTTACTACAATCGGTGATAATTGAACCACTGCTTCTTGTAAGAGACCGGAACTAAAATTGTGTGCTTCATTGGTAAAGGTTTCCCGGTATAGGTTCTCAGTCTAGCCAAAGTCTTGCAAAAATGTAAGGGTTACATTCCAGAGCAAATTTTGGTGAAGACTAGTCCTGCGATCACCAGAATGGCTATGCCGGTATAGACCTCCATTACAACCGGGTGACCATTTAACCAGACATTTATTTTGACTGGTTCTGATTTGAATGTTGCTTAGCAATTTAACTGTTCCAAACCAGCTGTAGGTGAACATTCAGGGTGTGCAATCTCTTGGACACTGGCCTATGAGTTCGCTCATTCAGTTCAGGCCTAGTGGGACTCTTGCTGTCTCGTGTCCACATATCAGCAACAACTACAATGGCTTGGCAGCCCAGGTCCTGAAGAAAATTTTAACTGTTTGGCCAAGGCTTGGTTTTGTTTTGGGGTTTTGCTGTGAGCTAACCTAGAATCTCTCTGTTCAGGTTATGTCCTGATGGAGCCAATATAATTGCCTTCACTGAAGTGGTGTTCCCCAAGCTCAATAGGACTGATGAGGGTGCCCAGTTCCATTGGAACACCCTGCAACTCATATGCTCCATTTACCGCATTTTCCAATGATACTGCCAGTTGTAGTACCTATTTGAAGTCTGGTTGGGCTTCAGCTAGTAGGCGCTTTTTCATGGTTATATTCACTAATCTCACATAAACAGTCTCTCAGCATCTCATTAAGGGTTAAACCAAAGTCACATGCCTCTGCCAGTCATCTTATCTAGTCAAAAATCCTGATATGGATTCTCCTAATTCTCGAATTGCAGCTTAAAAACGATAGCGACGCAGAATTAGAGGAGGCATGGAGTCATAACATTCGTTAACTAAATCTGTCAGCACTTGAAAGGTTTTAGTATCTGGTGCCTCAAGGAAAGTTTGGTTCCTAATAACCGAAAAGGCTGCATGTCCACAAGCTCACAGGGGAAATACTGAAAGCTTGATCAAAGAAGGTAGGTTTTTAGGAGCTTCTTACAAAGGAAGTGGGAAACAGAGACATTTAGATAATGAATTTCAGAGTTTAATGGCTAGACAGCGTGTAGATGAGAAGCAAAAGGGGGCCAAGATTAAATCCTTCGGCAATTCCAGAGCTAAGAGAAGGAGCATGGGAAAAGAAAAGAATACCCTTTGAAAGTAATTCAGTAGTTATGATTACAAAGATGAGAATGGAACCAAACTAGGGAAACTCCATCAACCTGGACAACAACAAAAATGCATTGGTAGAAGATGGCGTGATTTAATGTATTGAAAGCTGCAGGCAGTTAAGAAAGATGAGAATAGGTAGTTAATCACAATCACATGTGATGAAAGCATGTTACCTGTGACTTTAACAAGGGCAATTTCAGTACTGTAGCCAGGTAGGATTCAAACATGCAATTAGGGGAAAAATGGGCGCAGATATGGGAAACAACAGCATGGTCAAGGACAACAGAAATATTAGCAACAGAGCAGTTGTCTGCAGATGCAGGGGGCTCGAAAGCTTTTCATTAGAGGTGCGATGCAAGCAGATTTGTGATACATCACCCAATGTTTCAATAAAGAATGTTGGCAGTTACGAAAATAATAAAAAGATAAAATTAAATACTCTGGGCTGATGTACCACACACTGCCATACTGTCCAGAACTTAAGAGCTTAATAAATGGCAAATGGAGTATAATGTCAGTAAATATAAAATCATCCATTTTAGCAGTAACATTATAAAGTAAGCATACTATCTCAACAGTGGGACATTGCAGAGCTCTGCGATGCAGAGGAATCTGCCTGTCCTAGGGTATAAATCACAAAAGGCTGGTATGCAGTTTTACAAAATGACAGCAGTCAGCTCAGCCAAATGAATAAAAACATGAGGTCAACTAAGGATCAGAAAAGAGGCATACACTAAGTACATAGACTGCAGAGGAGTGTGCATTAGGAGAGACGTCAAAGAATAGAAGACGAAGAGGAACAATGAAATTAAATCATCAAAGAACATAAAACAAATTAGTGTAATGCCCATGAGATATGAAGGGTGGTCATAAATTGTTTCAAAAACTATACTTTCTTGTTTAATTTTTAAAATAACATTTTCTGAATTAAAACAATGCTACTGGTGATCACTTGATTCAAATTGACTTTATTTTCTGGAAAAGTTGCACCATGGGTTATCAAGGCCCTAGAAAAAGCAAACCAAACACTAGGCTTTGTTTCTTGAGGAATTGAATGGAAAAGTAAGGAAGTTATACCAAACCTTGATCAGACAACATTTAGAATGGTGTGCAATTCGGGGCTACTCTATTGTTGTGAGGACATTAAAGCACTGGAGCTGGTGCAGAATATTCTTAGAAGGATGCTTGGCTATATCTATCAGAAATGGATTGACAGGCTGGATCCCCTCCAACTTGAAAATGGTAAGCATAGGGGTAACAAAACAGAAAGCAGTACTTAAAAGCATGAAAGGTTTTGTTAGAGTGGGTTCAGCGAGAATGTTTCCCCTTTTCTGGGAAAACTAGTGGCAATTAATATAAGATAATCACCAAGAAATCCAATAAGAAATTTAGAAAAACAATTAACAAAATGTGGTGAGAATGTGGAACTCGTTACCATAGGCAGTTGTCAGAACAAATAGTATAGTGGCTAGAAAAGCACTTAAAGGAGAATAGAGTGTGGTTAGGATGGTAAATTTAGTTATGCAAAGATGTAAGGCAGGTCAAGTGGAGCATAAACATCTGCATAGTCTGGTTGGGACAAATGGCCTGTTTCCATACTGCACATCCTAAATACACATATGTGAATGCAAGTTGCTGTTGCAATAATTATACAGAGAAAAGGAACAAAAATATTATTTTGATATGTCTCAAATTTTGAGGTGCCAGCAGCCCAACCTTCACATTTGTACAGACTTTCCACATCCCCAAATATGATAATGTAGTGCATACATTTCCTCTGTCACTTATGTACTGTGACTGAATTTCTTTGACATTTACTCAGAATTAACACGGCAAACTTCATTATCTTTATTTGCCACATTCACTCATTCAACTTGTACTTGTGCTTTAATATTTTCAATGAATACTCATGTTTGAGTTTTCTTGAAAACAAGCATCAGCATCTGTTTTGACCATCACTCTCGAACAAAGATTTTTGTTTCTGCATTGCTAATTCAGTCCAGTTTTCTTCCTGTTTCACTTTGCCATATTCATATGCTAGATCTCAAGCTTTATTAGTAAGCTTTATTAGTTTTATCTCTCCCCCATTAGATAGTTTCAAGGATGATGTATGGTTGAGAGGCAGATACTATAGAAGATAAACTCTTAGCAATATTATCTTTTAACAGTCTTTTGGCCAGTTTAAATTGATTCAAACTGCTCTCTCTGCGAAAGCTCTTGGGTCTCCATACTGGTACAGTTTGGATCAGCATTTGAGTATTCAAGAGTTGTATTGCTTTATGAAAGGGATTATTCTGCTACATCAACCGTATGCAACAAAGCATGAAGGCTCCTTGCCTGTGTACAGACTGTATTCTTGAATGAGTACTAAGTTTGCTTAAATTCATGAGCAGCAACAGGAATTCTATATGTGAATGGTGAAATCACTTTAGTTTGCGCAAGAAAATATTAAATTCATTACACAGGGGTTTACTGAAATCTGAAAGTTAGTGTTATATTGTTAGGACTTTATAATCCAACACACAGGACTCATATTTGGGAAAACTGAGTTCAAAACTCATCATTGCACATCTTTCAAAGATGTCCTGAATCTTTGGAATTCCCCTCCACAGACGGTGGTGGAGGAAGATTCAGTGAATATTTTTAAAGTGGAGACAGATAGATTCTTGAATAAAAAGGGAGTTAATGGTTAACAGAGTTAACAGCATGTTACTGAATGTTGTAGCAGACTCAAGAGAATAAGGTCATTTAATTCAGTAAAGGTAGGTGGCAGGTTAGAAGTTTGGACAGAGTATAAAAAACAGTAAGGAATTACTGAAATATTACTAAGGAATGAAAACATTACCGTATGAGAGAAAGTTAGCCAAAACATAATAACAGATAAGTTTCTTCTGATATTTAAAAAAGAGTTAACAAAATAAGTGCTGGTCCTATAGAAAGTGAGTCTGGGGAATTAGTAATGGAGGATAAAGAGATAGCAAATGAATTGCACAGATATTTTGTGGCAGTCTTCATTAGAGAGGATACAAGTAACATACTTGAAATAGCTGTAGGTCAGAAATTGAAAGACAGAGGAACTCAAGAAAATTACAATTGCCAGGAAAGTAGTATTGAGTAAATTGTTGGAACAGTAAGTTGTCTCTAGATCATGATGGATTTCATTCTTGTGTCTTAAAAGGAGTGGCCAGTGAAATAGTTGATGCATTGGTTTTAATTTGCCAAAACTCATTGCATTCAGGGAATGTTCCTTTAGATTGAAAACATAGCTCATATAACACCTTTATTTGAAAAGAGAGGGAGGCATTAAACAGGAAGCTATAAATCAGTTCCCTTAGCATCTGTCATCGGGAAAAAAATGTTAGAAGTTATTATGAAAGATGTTATAACAGGGCATTTGGATAAGTTCAAGATAATCACCCATAGCCAATACAGTTTTGCCAAATGGAAATCACGTTTAACTAATTTTTTGAAATTCTTTGAATGCAAGGGTCAGGATGTCACAGTTGCGATCAGTTTGGAATGGCATCATGGTTGGCACAGACTTGGTCAGACAAAGGGCCTGTTCCTATGCTGAATTGTTCTATGTTTTATATTATGCTTCGGTTATATAGGGCATCGGTGAGACCGCATCTATAGTACTGTACAGTACTGGTCACTATACTTAGGGAAATATGTTAATCTGTTGGAAGTAATTCAGAGCACTTTTACTAGACTAATACCTGGAAAGAGCAAATTGCCTTACGTCGAAAGGCTAGATAGTCTAGGTTTGTATTGTGGAGTTTAGAAAAGTCAAAGGTGACGCATTTGAAACATATAAGATCCCCAGGGGAGAGGAGGTGGACTTGATTGAGCGGATTTTGAAAGATGTTTTCTCTTGTGGGAGAATCTCAAAGTTGGGGGTCATATTTAAAAATAAGAGTTGTCCATTTAAACAAAGATGATGAAACAGTCTCTCATGAGGTTGTGTGTCTTTGGATTTCTCTTCCTTTAATGCCATGATGCTGAATTTTTAAATATTTTTAAGGCGTAGATAGATAGATTCCTGATCGCCAAGGATCCAAGGTTATTGGGGAGATGCAGGAAATACAGTTGAGGTTAAAATCAGAGCAGCCATGATCTTATTGAATGGCAGAGTAGGCTCGAAGGACCAGGTGGCCCACTCTTGTTCTCAAGTTTGCATGTAATTGTTGAAAAGTGGCAACCTGAAGTGGATGGGATGATGAAACAGCAAAAGAATCTGGTCTGTAACAATTAAAGAAGGCAGCCCACCAAAAAGGTGGAAAAAAGAAAAATATTTCCATGGAAGTGAATCCTGAAATGTTTGAAAGTGAGAGAAGAGATACCATGATGGATAAAAGGAAAATTTAGGAGGGGTTAGATTGAAAGAAGGCAATGCACCAGAGTCCAATAGGACACATCAAAGCACCTGAACAAAGCAAACGTGAAAATTATGGGATCCTTAGAAATTCTATTTCAGGAGTCTACTACCAGTGAGTGACTAATGTATTGTTAAAATGGGATTCAGTGCTAGTTTGGGTAATAGGCTATTTAAGTAACATTTGTGCTGGGAATTCTTCTTTGTTGTCTTTAGAGATGGGATCACTTTCAAAAAAGAGAAAATAGATTTTGAAGGCCTGGTTGTAGTTGACCAAACTCTTCAATTATTTGAAGAGATAAATGACATCATATATAGAGAAATCATTGGATGCACATGAAATTGGGAAGGAAGCACCTAGGTAATTCTGGATGATTGAGAATGGAAAAATAAAGAGGTCAAGTAAGAGAAGATGGAAAAGAATGAGTAAGAATTAAAGACAGTTTTGCAGAATGGTTTGAAGTAGATTAAGGTGCTATTTTGTTATAAAAAGTCACTTGACAACTGTTCGAAGTTGTATCATGTGGTTTTAAGAGAAATTCTGGTTAAAGAAATTTTCATTTAGATCTTTATTTCTTCACAAATTTTTATTCTTAAATTAGCCTATGCCTTAGAACAATGAAAGTTAATGTGTATTTTAGAATTATAATAAAAATAGTAACACAACTATAATCAATTGGTTCAATTCTCAAATAAGTTACTATAAGTCTTTCCTCAGACCAAGAGCATTTGCTGCCCTTATCACTCTAAATAATAGAAGTGTTTCAGAGATAGTAGGAACTGCAGATGCTGGAGTTTTCTAAAGAAGGGTCTAGGCCCGAAACGTTAGCCTTCCTGCTCCTCTGATGCTACTTGGCCTGCTGTGTTCATCCAGCTCTACACCTTGTTACCTCAAATAATAGAAGTTGCAGATTTGTCAAAGCAGCCTTGCAAAGTTGCAACAGCACACTTTGTTAGAGAGTTAGGAGGTGAATCATGTGCCACAGAATTTCCAGTCTCTGACCCATTCTTGTAACCATAACATTTACGTGGCTGATCCAATCAATATTTTGGTCACTGGTAACCTGCAGAATGCTGAAGCTGGGGGATTCAACAATAGTAAAGCCGTTGAATGCGAAGTGGGGTTGGTTAGATTCACTCTTGTTTGAGATAGTTGTTGCCTGCCACTTGTGTGCCACAAATGTTTCTTTCTACATTATCTAAGGTTGAACTTTTCAGATGCTGTTGCATGCAGACATGAGCTGCTTCAGTGCCTGATAAGTAGCAAACAATATTGAGTACTGTGCAAACATTCCCACTTCTGACCTCATTAATAAGGGAAGATCATTGATGAAGCAGTTGAAGTGGCTTTAGCCCAGGACATTACTCTGAGGAGCCCCTGCAGATATGTGCTGGAACGGAGATGATTGAGTTCCAATTTGAGCTAGATATGATTCCCAACCAGTGGAGAAATTTCCTCCAATTTGCATTGATTTCACTTCTGCTAGGCTTCTTCATGCCTCATTCAGTCAAATACTGCTTTGACAGCAAAGGTAGTCACTCTCATCCCTTCTGTTGAATTTCGTTCTTTTGCCCTTGTTTTCACAAAGGCTGTAATGAAGTCTGGAGTTGAGTAACCCTGTCAGAACTCAAACTGAGAGTCAGCAAGCAAGTTATTGCTGTGTAAGTGGCAATTAATAGTAATGATGAAGATACTTTCTATAAACTTGCTGCTGATTGAGAGTAGACTGATGGGATGATAAATGGCAGTTTTGAATTTGTCAGTTTTTTTTGTGAACTGGACATAACTGAACATTTACTACATTGCCAGGTAAATGCCAATGTTGTAGCTGTACCACTAGAACAAGTGGAACTGCTTGACTTAGGGTCAAATCATTGAGAAGTCCTCAGTATTACTGTTAAAATATGGTCAGGACACACATCCTTTGATGTATCCAATGGGTTCAGCATTTCTTGATAGTGTGTGGATTGAATTGAATTGGCTGAAATCTTGCATTTGAGATTATGCGAACACTCAGATGAGTTTGTAACTGCTTAAAAAAAAACAAAATAAATAATAGCTATTTTTGGAACACTATAGATCCTAGTTGTGCAATGAGCTTGAACTAGGAGTTCTCATGTTCTTTACAATGAATTGGTTGTTATTTTGACCGATAAGTACAAAATAATACAGTGAAACAATATACTGCTTTTAATATAGACCATATGTAGTGTCATTTTCAATAAGGCATTCCTTTTCTGCCTATTTTAGAGTAAGTTAATGTACCTTTGCAATTGTGAAAATAGACTTCTTCTTCCATCAATATAAATCTCACAATGTTGGTCTTCTTTCTTTGCTCTCATGATGAATGTGTGCATTTTATTTCTGCTAGGTCCTGGAAAAACATCCTAACACGCCAATGACACCAAAACAGATATTACAAGTCATTCAGAAAGAGGGCTTGAAAGAAATGAGGTCAGTAATAACCAACATAATTGCATTTGGAATACCTGCTAATTCTGAACATGGATTTTGTTATTTAAGTTTAAATAAACTTAGTAGGGGTTTTTAGTCAAGTTTTTAAAATCACTTTCCTTGTGAATCTGTTCTTGTGAATCATTTCAGACTACAAGTTCAGATTTGTTTCATGATGGTGCACCAAATGCCCTACCTATATTAATAATCTGTCTCTCTCATAATTCTAGTTTATTCCTTGTTCTACTAGATTATCGTCAGTGATCATACACCTGTTAGAACAAAGTTAAAGGTGTAATAGATTACAAGTAAGGGCAAAAGTGCAAAGGTGGGAAGAAAAAGGCTGGTGATTAGATGGAAATCAAGAGATTAAATGATAAAGAGTTGATTATGCAAGACAAAAATGGCTGATGATAAGACAAGAGGATTTTGTGGTGTAAGGACTCTGCACACTGTGATATAGAGGCTTCACAAGCAAATCAACATGGTATTTCCGTAAGGAGCTTTGAGGTACATCACATTGTTCAAATGTACACTGCACAACAAAAGTTTTCATGCCACATCGTGGGAGTGAAATTCTGCTAATAAGCCAACATGATAGCCCGACCACAATGAAAAGACGCTCTTGCACATCACATAATATGTCCTTGAATACTTACAGTTCATTGTGTGAATGTGGAGCTGAAAAGTGTTATCTGCCGGTTCTAGCTATGGAACGCGTATATGAACTGAAATACGGAGGTGAAGCTTCTAAATATGTTTATCTGATCAAATTTGCTTAGCTGGCATACAACATACAAATTAGGAGAAGATGTATACGATTCAGTCCATTGAGCCTACTTTACTATGGAAAAAGATCATGGTCGATCTGCCTATGTTTTAAATTCCACATTGCCATCAACCTCCAATAACATTTATCAAACTAACTATTAGTCTACACCAGTGATTCCCAACCTTGTCAGTATCAAGGTGCACTTCAATGAGACAAACAATTCCACGGCATAGTTACTTTTTCAGATGAATTGATTGTTCATAAACGCCGCATTTTCTTGCATTTACTATTTATGGCCTTACTAGACAGGCTTGCAACAAACTGTAAACAACAAACTAAACAAGGATCAAAAACATTAATGTTTCAAATTCATTAGCAAGAATACACCTGTGAAAGAGTTAGGTTTAGGGCTAGGGTCAGTTCTTTAAATGCAGACACAAGCACATTTTAAAAATCTGCTCAACTCAACTATTTCTAACTATTCATGGATCAGAGCAAAACACAACATCGAGTAAATCGCAATTTACCAAGTTAGTGGGAAACCTGGGTATGCCAGTTTGCACAGAATTTTTTGATCCATGGAGGAATTGATAAGAGGGTCACTCACTAATCTTGCTCCATTGACAAGCGCTCCCTCCAGTTGATTTTCATGTATGCCCATGTTGAAAATGAGAGCACGTAAACAGCAAGAGTACAGCAAAAGCATGACCAGACACTGTCAGCTATTCATATACTACAGTCAGCCAAAACAGGTACACAGACATATTGCCAAACTTTGGCTTCATTGTGTGATTCATCCCTACTTCTGAGTTTTCCTCTTTTTCTTTTACCTTCAGATTTTGTGATGAATCAGAAGACAGTGAACTAAATCACACACCCAGTCACATTTTTCCACATTTACTGAGATTTTGAATTTTTCTTAGAGTTGTTTGAATGTGAGGCTGAGCATCTTAATAGCTGTATTTGCTGCTGAAGATACTAGTGGAAGTATATCAAGTGAACTCCCTGCCACTGTCTCTTGCTAAAGCCCAGTTTTGACCTGAAACCTTGAAGTTTATTTTATCTGGATCATCTCGTTTTCCCCTGGCATTTTAGTATTCATCTCATTCTGATGCCTGAAAGCATCTGTGAGATATGCCAGCTTAACCCCAATTAAAATCAGGTAGTAACTGTTTATAAGGTAGTTCATGCATTGTTGAAAACTCTCTCAGTTCTCTCTGGAGCTCATGAACACAGGAGAGAACCTTGCCCCGTGATAACGATTGCACCTGGATATATAACAGTAAACTCTGATGATTGGCCTCATCTCTTCTGACAAAATAGTGAACAACTGTAAATTATCTTATGTAATTCATGATTTTCACAGCTTTCTCTAATACTGCACCTAACTCTGCTGTCATTGTTTGGCTACAAGAGCTTCATGGTGGAGGATGCAATGGGTAATCTCAAAGCAGGATTTGCTCTTTTATCTTACTGACAAATTATTTGACTTTCTCCATTGTGGAGGTTTCTCTGTCAGTGCAAATGCTCCTACATATGACCTAGGTAGGTTTGCTGTCCCTCAGGTACCTAAAATATTTCTTCAATAGTCACATGAAAATTTCCGGAATGGAATTCCCATTAACTTACTGAACATTGGCCAGCTGCTGGCAGTGTCCAATCTTTTCAGTGGACTTATCAATCTGCAAAGCATATGTCTAACTAGTAGCGAACTTCACTTGCAGAACCTTTTTGATATCAGCTGACATGCCGTCAATTTGCTGTTTTAAATGTATTATCAGAGAGTGGAATTTTATCAATCTTTTATACAGCATCAGCTCCTGACAACACACCTACAACTTTTTATATGCAGGCATGATTCACATTTTGGCGATGGTACGAGGCTTCTTTGATTTTGCTACAAGGTTAACCGTCAAGTAACTGGCCTCTTGAGCTTTATCTGAATGTGCACAATTCATCAGACATTGGGTCTGCTTGATGTTTTGTTCTCTCAAACTCTTAATGCGTTAGTTCACAAGAAATGGATGCTTCATCTGTAAATAGCATCTTAACAAACTTTGTACCATTGCAATGTTTGCCAACTTCTCTCTGCAGATGAGACATTCAGGTAAGTGGCAACCAGCGTGTCCTGTCCATGAAAATCCAAAATACAAATAGCTCCCATTATACTGGCTCTGAACAGTTCTTGGATTTCTTTTCCTTTGGGTTCAAATATTTCATTCAATTGCCTCTTTTGACAAAAAACTTAACCGTTTCTTGTTAGAATCTATTCTAAGACTTAGTTCAGTGGCCTAACTAAAGAAAATTCCAAAAATATTAACCTTAAAATCCGTCCTAAGATGGAAATTTGTCCAAGTAGACAGGTCACTTCAACAGCTGTTTCAATTGTGAGCCTTTTTACTGCACATGTGTAGTTTCTTCTCATACCAAAGATACAATCTTTGATCAGTGCACTTGAACATTTGCAAGCAAACTGCATGACCGGGCAAATTTCCCTTCTCCTGTGCACGTGCAGTGATGAATGTCCATGCATTTGTAGTAAAGGAAGTTGATACAAAGCAGCACTGGTTCCTGAGAATTTTGCAGCACACTTCTCATCTTGTTGTGGTTGTGCCTGGTTGAAAACCTCTGGAGTACACAATGATCATGATTGCTTAATGGAAAATTCTTGATGTGCATTCTTCGAAAATGAATTAACTGCCGCTGCTATGCAAGTTAAAGCCAGATTGTTGGCATTACTGAATCAAAAATGATACTCTGCCGCACCAGAAGAAAAATCTGTACCTACCTCCACCTGCTTTGCATAAGGGATCGCCATAAATTGCACAACTGACCTTTCATACATCTGACAAAGTTTCACTTTGTATTCTTAGGAGTGAATTGCAGGCTCTGCCTTCGATACCAGATAACCCCGCATACCCCCATCCTCCTTGTTCCCCCTTCTTTTGCTATCCTTGTGACCCTATGACCATTCAGCCTCCCTCCATTCCTGTTGATCTTTTTTACATAACTATTAATGTACCCAGTTTACATCCAGTGTTATGTTATGTCTAACAGTCATTAAATTAGTGTATATTTAACACATATGTTCATGATAAGATCGCCGTACTATAGCATGTAATCTAAGGGTATAAACGTTCATGCTCTATCTTATTCCAGGATCACTTGAAGCATGAAAAACTACTGGAACCATAGCCGTCCATTGTAGCCAAATGGTTTAATGTTAGCCCAGACACTTGTATGCCTGTGAATGTAATGTTTGTATATTATAGGCCATGCTTATTGGAGGTCAATCATGTCAGTCCCAGTACATCTCTGTGGGACTTCCTCAGACCCAACCTAACCCTGAAGCTCTTTCACCGTTTCATCATTAATCCTTCTTCATAATAAGGTCAGGAGATGTTCACTGATGATTGCATCATGTCCAACACCATTCAGCACTCCTCAGATATGGCAGCTCCACAAGCGGCTTGACACAAACAATATCCTAGTCTGTGCTATTAAAAGACAAGTAAACATTCAGCCATAAAACTACCAGGAATTGACCATAGGTTAGGTGTGTAATGGAATACTTGCCACTTACCTGCATTTTCAGCAACATTCAAGAAGCTCAACACCATCCAGGCCAAAGAAGCCTGTTTGATTGACACCCATTCACCACCTTCAATATTTATTCCTTATACCATCAACACAGAGTGGCAGCAGAGCATACCATCTACAAGATGCACTCCAACAACCTCCCATGGCTCATTCATCAGCACCTTCCAAACTTGTGACCTCCACCACCTAGAAGAACAAGATTGTTGATGGATAGGAATACCACCAGTTGCAAGATCCCCTCCAAACCGCACATCATCTTTGAATTGTATCACCATTCCTTCACTGTCACTGGATCAATACCTTGGATGCTTTCTAACAGCACTGAGAGTATATTTACCACCTTCTCCATCAACTGTGGTAGCTCAAGAAGACAGCTCACCTCAGTCTTCTCAAGAGGAGGTAAGAGTAGGGAATAAGATGTTTAGCCAGCAATGCCTACAGCATGTGAATGAATAAATAAAGAATATTTTTTATATTGTGAGATCTGTGATTTTTTAACTTATTGAATAGGGCAGTAAATAATATGCTGTCACTTCTCTTCTTTGCTATCCATCTGTAAAATCTAATTTCGTGTATAGAGAAATCTGGTGAAATCTGATGCAATTAGAATATTTTTAAGCATTAGTGGTTTATCAAACTACAAATAAACTGCTGTTAATCAGGTTATTTGATTATCATAGTTATTCTTTAGTTAATAAAAAAAACGGGATGCTAGAAGTAGTCAAGAAAACTGGCAACATCTGGGGTTAGAGCCGCAAGGATAAGGTGTCATACCAATGACATTTAATCTGAACTGGATGCTAATGAATAACGTCCTTTGTTCATAACCTTATTTTTAATTTGAATAAGATAGAAAGAGAACTGTTGATGTAATGAACTTCAGTGAATGTTGAATGAGGCAGACTTGGGATATTTTATTACAATTTAGAAACTAGACTAACCAGGAAATTGGAATTAACTAAATGAATATCTGGAGTTTCAGGAGGCTGGCTGATTTAACTGTCATTTTAGAGGTAATGCTCAGTAGTTAAGATTTATTGATATCATATAAAGGGTAAAACTGTAGGGTAATTTTCCAACTTTGTATATTTAACCAGGAGTATTACCCATGCAGGACAATTGTCAGAAATGTGGATAGATCAAAATATTCAGAAAATCATGCCTTATGTATTTGAATTTTAAAACATGCTGGTGTTCAGCTTGGTTTGGTCTTATGCAGATCACTACATGCTGAAGGATAGAACTGTAAACTTTACACACTTAGAAGTTTTATTTGCAATGATACACAAAACCATATACCTCCAAAGCCAACAAACATGATTTCAGTCTGCTCCTACATTTAGGGACACAAGTGAACTCCAAGTCATGCTCTGGTATACAGTTAAACACTCAATTGCTATTCAACTTCCTCTCCAAAAGCATGATGCAACAAATTCTAAGAACTTTTAATTGTCAATTAAATGAGCTTGGACCTATGCAAATGAATATGTAGTTCTAGGAAGGAAAGAAAGGCAAAAATGAAAATTTCAAGAGACTTTCTGTACTTCAAAACATAAACTGCTAATTTACTGCAACATTATGATTAGTCCAACTAGTAATGTATTTTAATATACCCTTCCAATACACTTGCTCCATTCTTTCTTTGAAGACATGATTCTAAGTTAAGGTTACATAGGCACCACTCTGCTTGTATGGGCCATTCATGTTTAGAATGACAATCATCTTTCAGTAAAGGGCTGCACTGAAAAACATTCAGTTATGATTCTGTTTGCATCTGCAGCTCATGCACAAGCATTGATCATGTATTGAACTGTAAGAAATTTGGCTAACATATTTTCCTTGCTGATCCCAAAATAATGATTCGGACTGTGGAACCCAACTTGCTTCTGTAGCTGAAATCAAACCTTACTAAGGAGAAATAAAAACAGAAAATGCTGGAGCAACTCAATACGTCTGGCAGAAGAAGAGTGATATCAGACTCAAAACATTACCTCTGTTTCTCTCTGTAAAGATACCTGCTGAATTTATCCAGCATTTCTTGTTTTTATTTCAGATTTCTGGCATCTACAGTAGTTTTTTTCATTTTATAAAATAGAATCTGGAATTTTGCTTTTATGACATTTTGCTGAACCAGATTGTAACTCCACTATCAAACTGCTAAGGTGGCATATTAATATGTTCAATTTTAAACACAGGAAAACATTTAAATACTCAAACTATAAAAGATATTCTAAGTTCAATGTTTTTGTCACATAGTCATTTTGCTCTTTTCATTACTAAAGATTTTTAATTTAATTTGATTATTTGCATTGTTGCATTGTCATAGATTATTTTCTTTTTTTCTTTCTGCTTTACACATTGGATTTTATTCAACATCTGGTGACATGATTTAGAAGGTGAGCAGACTTGATATAATTTAATTCTTTTGATACCTAGTGTAACTGGATGTCCTGTACTTTTATGTTTCTTGTTTTTTATGTTTTAAAGGGACAAAAAGATTTCTATTCAGAATCTCTTCTGTTCATTGACAAAGTAAATGTAGAAAGGATGTTTTTTACTTGATTTTTACTTCTTTTACTTGATTGGGTTGGGCTGTTATCATTGATTATGGTTCTTCAGTGTTTCTCTTCAGGCAACTAGTAAGAAGTATGTAAAAATCTCACCACCCCTCAAAGTGGTGACTCAATTGTGTTTCACACTTCTCTATCAAATTATTTTCTCCTAGCCCCCAAAAAAACTTAACTAAAATTGGCGACTCTTGTACAGAAATATGCAGCCATAATTTTGCATGGCACAATGCCAGTCTGTGACACAAATACAGTGTTCTAATGTCATCACTAACTTTTTGACATCAGTTGCAATAACTCTAATAAACTCACTGCCACAGTAGTAAAGGAGCTCTTTTTCAAAATATTCTCGAAAGTTATTAGTGTGGTTAACTGCAAACTAAATTTCTCATCCACTTTTTGAAAAATGTTTGCATTGAATGTGGCATCAGTAGGAGGACCAGCATTCATTGCCATCTCCACTTGTCCTCGAACGAGTTCTAATGCTGCCTTCTTGACAACTGAAGAATTTGATTGATCATTTCCAAAGTGCAATTAAGAATAGGGCAGCAGGTTTCCTTCCCTAAAGCACATTAGTGAATTAATTGGGGTTTTACAGTAATTCAGAAATTTCATGGTCAGGATTAATGACAGTAGATTTTGATTCCAGACTTTGTAACTAACTGAATTCAAATTCCTCAAGTTCTGTGGTTGAATTTGACTTCATGCATTTGACTATCATAGAATCATAGAATCCCTACAGTATGGAAACAAGCCATTCGGCCCAACAAGTCCACAACGCCCCTCCGAAGAGCATCCCACCCAGACCCATTCTCCTACCCCTGCAATTCCCTTGTCTAACCCACCTACCCTAAACATCCCTGAACACTAGAGGCTATTTAGCATAGCCAATCCACCTAGCCTGCACATCTTTGGATTGTGGGAGGAAACCGGAGCACCCAGAGGAAACCCACGCAGACAAGGGGAGAATGTGCAAACTACACACAGACAGTCGCCCGAGGCTGGAATTGAACCCAGGTCCCTGGTGCTGTGAGGCAGCAGTGCTAATGACTGAGCCAAAGGGTCGCCCCAACTAATTTATTGTTTAGATATTTGGATTGCCAGCCTTCTACCATAGACATTATGCTAACACATCTGAACATTTTGAATGACTTTCACCAATATCATAAATGTTTTCTGATGTAATGCAAGTAGACCTCTAGATTTGTAAGAAAAAGGTTTTGTTGGAACTTCATCATTGAATTATGTTTTGCTTTCTTTAACTGCTCCGAAAATTTCCAGCAAATTTAACTCATAAAGGGTCCGTACTATTGACCGAGGATCCTAACTCTCCTAATTCTAAATAATAAGTTGCCTTCTATTCCTCCAACAAAAACGAGTAACCACACACTTATCCGCATTAACCTTCATCTACCAAACTTTGGCTCATCACCTAACCTATTCATATCTATTTGTAAATTTCTTACTTCTTCATTGTAACTTACTTTCCCAGCTATTTTGGTATCTGGAAATTTGGCCACTTTTTAATCCCTGCATCCTAGTCATTAATGTAGATTGTAAATAATTGGGGTTGGAGGATTGAACTTTGTGACACCCCACTAGTTACATCTTGCCAACTCGAAAAAGATCTATTTATCCCAAATATCTGCTTTCTGTCAGTTAGCCATTCCTCTATCCAAGCTAATAAATGACCTCTAACCCCATCTTGCCTGTGTAATAACCCTTTGTGCAGCACCTTATCCAAAACCCTCAAGTGCCAGGCATTGATCATCTCCTGAAAAAAGGATCTACTCATTATCCTTTACATTCAATGGCATTACCGTCTTTGAATCCTCCCACTGTCTACATTGTGTTCAGGGGGTTACAATTGACTATAAATGGAACTGGATTAGCCATACAAATACTTTGACTATGAAAGCAGGTCAGAGGCTAGGAATTTTACAGCGTATATCTAACCTCCTGACTCCAATACCCACCATCTATAAAGCAAAAATCATGAGTGTGACGGAGTACCCTACACTTGCCTGGATGAGTAAAAATCCAGAAACACTCAAATATCAATACAATATCCAGGACAAAGCAGTCCACCTGATTGGCACCACAACCAAAAGCAAAACACTCCCTCCGCCTCTAAGGCGCAGTAGCAGCAGTGTGCGCCATCTACAAAATGCACTGCAGAAATTCACCAATGTTCTCTAGGTAACATCTTCCAAATTCATGGCCACTACTGTATAGAAGGACAAGGGCAGCAGGCACATGTGAACAACACCATCTGCAAGTTCCCTCCATGCTAGTCAGTGTCCTGTCTTGGAAATAGACTATCTTCTTTCAGAGTCCTTGGAAAGAAATCTAAATTGATATCACCAAGTGCCAAACTCTAAATGGAGTGCAGCAGTTTAAAAAGGCAGTTCACCAACACCCTCTCTAGGCCAGTTATGAATGGGCAATAAATGCTGACCCAGCCAGCAAAGCCCACATCCATGAATAATATTTTTAATTGTTTTGTCTTCTAATCATTTCTCTTAAGCTTTGCCCAAATTGGCAAAAACAAAAATATCCAGTTACTGCAATAAATAGTCCATACCATCAGTTTGTGGACATTGTTAAATTATGTATCAATTGAGAGTTTTAAGACTGTATGACTGTGAAAGTGTATTCATCCTTAATCCAGAGTTCAATTTTGACAATCTTCTTGCCTAACTTCACTTATCCCTGTCTCTTGATGACTACAATTATGATAACTTTGAAGTTCCTCCATTTCCCAGGCTTTACAGCAGCAAAAAGTTGTTCGGCTCTTGGAAGGAGGCATTAAATTCTGCTTGTGGAGTTATAACATTTTATAGTCTATCATACTTGCACTGTGTTTCTGAAACAGCTATTCACTTAACATATCATTTCTCTGTAAATATATATCTACTTCTCTTTTAAAATATGTTATCCATGTTGTATCTGCCTGTGTTTCTAATTTGATATTCTATGCCCTAATAAACTTCTACTGAGCATAATTCCCTTTCCTTTAGTTCATTCATTTGCTGATGATCTTAAATTTACATTCTCGGGTTACTAGCTTTTTGCAATTTATTTCACAAAAACACTTCATAATTTTGAACATCTTTACCTGTGTTAACTTTTTCTGTTTTGGTAGAAATGTTTGCTCCTCCTTTGGATTCTCATCAAAGCTAATGTATCCAACCATTCGTATTTTCTAAGAAAAATTATTTTGTATCATAGCTTTGACAACCTTCCGAAAATTTAGCATTCAAGCTGTATTCCATGTAGCTTAACTATTGGCTTGGACAGATTTATTGTGACCCCCTTCTGCTTTTTATTTTGTGTCTGATTTACAAAACCTAGGATTCTATACGTTTTCTTTAAAAAAATTTATTCCCATCGTCCACTTTTAAAGATTTCTGTATCTGAACTCCTGAGTCTGTCAATCCCTATCCTTCTAAAGTGATCAGTAAACTAGGTACGGTCAGTCCCAAAATGTTTAAGAATTAGGTGATTGGTATTAAAATACATAAAAGGAAACTTTTAGATATCTTAGTTGAGGTAAACCAATGCCAGAGTCCAACAATTGTCATTCTAGGATCCAGAAAGAAATCAAAGACTCCCAACAGTGTGGAAGCAGGCCATTTAGCCCATTGAGTCCACACCAAACTTCCAAACAACATCCCACCCAGAGCCACCCCACCACCCTGTCTCTGTAACCCTGCTTTTCCCATGGCTAACCCACCTAGCCTGCACATCCCTAGTCATTATGGAAAACTTATCAAGGTCAGAGCACCTAACCTGTTCATCTTTGGACTTTTGGAGGAAACCGGAGCACCTGGAAAAACCCACACAGACAGTCACCCAAGGGTGGAATCAAACCTGGTGCTGTGAGCCACCGTGCTGCCCTACATGAAGAAGGAAATTGCATTGACCTGCAAAATGATACTCCAAAGCACTATTGAGGCTGGCAGAGTGCCAAACACAATGTGCAGATTTAGAAGAGCATCAGCTAATGAGGGTAATTACACTATGTGCTACTTTTACATTCCTTAATTAAAGATGCCAATTACCACATGTCTAGATTAAGATAAAATAGTTAGGAATAATCAACATGAAGTTCAAGTAGAACTATTATACTCAGTAAACATCGCTCAAATCGTCAAGGTGGTCATTTTGTGTTGAGGAAATACAATGGACGTAGTGACATAGTCTTAAGGAAAGCTTTTGAGAACATGCCACAGAGGACATTACAAGACAGAATCAAAATAAATGACTTATGGAGAAGATAACAAGGCTGATTTTAAAAAATGGAAGGGAGGAAATAGTGGGACCTAAGACCAATTTTTCAGAATGGTTTAGTAGCATAGTGACATCTCACGTAGTTTAGTTCTGAGACCATTTTATTTACTTTTTATACAAATGATTTTGCGAACAGTAAGAGAGGAGGTGGTGTCAAAATTTAAAGATGATACCAAATTACAGGGTGCCTTTTCTAAAAAAAAATGTAAGAATTTGGAGCATAAAGTAGGACATTGTGCCCTTCAAGTTTGATCTGGGTTGATCTTCTACCCCAGCTTCATTTTTCAACATTCCTATACCCCTAACTTCTAAGTATCTGTTCATCTTTGATTTGAATGTACTCATTGACTGAGCATCTACAGCTCTCTTGGACAGTGAATTCTGGAAGTTCACAATTCTTTGAATGAAGAAGTTCTCCTCATTGCAACCTGAAATAACAAATCCCTTATTTAAAGACAGGGGCCATAATTCTAGACTTCTCTGCCAAAGGAAAGAGTTCTATCAAACACCTTAAGAATGGTAAATGTTTCAGAGTGATCATCACACTTCCAAAGGCTAGGGGATATAGGCCTAAACTACTCAATGTCTTCTCATCGGACAATTTCCTCACCTCAGGAATTTGTTTACTTAATTTCCATTGAACTTTCTGGAAAGCAGACACATTCTGGATAATCCAAGATGGAGGACAGGAAAAAAATTGTGCCTATAACAGCGGCTCCTTTTTTGAGGAAACAAGGCAGGGCATGTGACGGCATTGTCCAGTGGGTGAGCATTTTGGGGCCAGTGACCTAATTCTATTAATTTTAAAGTAGTGATGGAAAAGGATAGACTGGATCTAAAAGTTAATGTTCTAAATTGGAGGAAGGTCAATTTTGATGGTATTAGGCAAGAACTTTGAAAAATTGACTTGGGCGGATGCTCGCAGGTAAAGTGACGGCTGGAAAATGGGAAGCTGTCAAAAATAAGAAAGTCCAGAGAGTATGTTCCTGTTACGGTGAAGGGCAATGGTGGTAGGTGTAGGGAATGTAGGATGACTAGAGAAATTGAGGTTTTGGTCAAGAATGAGAAAGAAGCATATGTCAGGTATGGACATTGGGTGAATCCTAGAAGAGTATAAAGGCAGTAGGAGTATACTTAAGAGGAAAATCAGGAGGGCAAAAAGGGGACATGAGATAACTTTGGCAAATAGGATTAAGGAGAATCCAAAGGGATTCTACAAATACATTAACAACAAAAGAGTAACAAGGGAGAGAATAGGGCCCCTTAAAGATCAGCAAGGCTGCCTATGTGTGGAACCGCAGGAGGTAAGGGAGATACTGAACAACTATTTGCATCAGTGTTTATTGGGGAGAATGATATGGAAGATAGAGAACATGGAGGAATAAATAGCGTGTCTTGAAAAATGTCCTTCTTACAGAGGAAGAGGTGCTGGACATCTTAATAAGCATATAGGTGGATAGATCCCCTATCCTGTTCAGATGTACCCTAGAACTCTGTGGGCTGTGAGAGAAGAGATTGCTGGGCCCCTTGCTGAGATATTTGTATCATCAATAGCCACAGGTAAGGTGCCAGAAGACTGGAGGTTGGCTAATGTGGTGCCACTGTTTTAAAGGTGGTAAGGAAAAGCCAGGAAAGTATAGACCAGTGAGACTGACATCAATGGTGGACAAGTTGTTGGAGGGAATCCTGAGGGTCAGGATTTACATGTATTTGGATAGGCAAGGACTGATTGGGGATTGTCAATATGGCTTTGTGCGTGGAAAATTGCGTCACCCTAACTTGATTGAATTTTTTGAAGAAATAACAAAGATGATTTAAGTTGACAGAGCAGTGGACGTGATCTATATTGAATTCTGTAAGATATTTGACAAGGTTCCTCATGGTAGACTGGTTAGCAAGGTTAGATCACATGAATACAGGGAGAACTAGCTATTTGGATACAGAACTGGCTCGAAGGTAGAAGACAGAAGGTGGTGGTGGAGGGTTGCTTTTCAGACTGGAAGCCTCCAACCAATGGTGTTTTGCAAGGATCGGTGTGACGACCACTGCTTTTTGTCATTTAGATAAATGATTTGGATGTGAACATAGAAGGTGTGGTTTGTAATTTTGCAGGTGACACCAAAATTGGACGTATAGTGGACAGCAAAGATATTACTTCAGTGTACAATGGGACCTTGATCAGATGGGCCAGTGTGCCGAGGAGTGGCAGATGAAGTTTGATTTAGATAATTGTGAGGTTCAGCATTTTGAAGAGGCAAATCAGGGCAGGACTTATACATTTATTGCTAAGGTCCTGAAGAGTTTTGCTAAACAAAGAGACCTTGGAGTGCAGGTTCATAGTTCCTTGAAAGTGAAGTCCCAGGTAGACAGGATAGTGAAAGCAGCGTTTGGTACGCTTGCGTTTATTGGTCAGTGCATTGACTACAGGAGTTGGGAGGTCATGTTGCAGCTGTACAGGACATTGGTTAGGCCACTTTTGGAATACTGCATTCAATTCTGGTCTCCCTGCTGTAGGAAAGATGTTGTGAAACTTGAAAGAGTTCAGAAAAGATTTATAAGGATGTTACCAGGGTTGGAGGGTTTGAGCTATAGGGAGAGGCTAAATAGGCTGGGGCTATTTTCCCTGGAGTGTCAGAGGTTGAGGGGTGACCTTATAGAAATGTATAAGATTGTGAGGGATGTGGATAGGGTGAATAGCCAAGATCTTTTCCCCAGGATGGGGTAGTCCAAAACTAGAGGGCATAGGTTTAAGGTGAGAGGGGAAAGATTTAAAAGCAACCTAAGGGGCAACTTTTTCATGCAGAAGGCAGTACTTGTATGGAATGAGCTGCCAGAGGAAGTGGAGGAGGCTGATACAACTACAACATTTAAAAGGCATCTGGATGGGTATATGAATAGGAAGGGTTTAGAGGGATGTGGGCCAAATGCTGGCAAATGGGACTAGATTAATTTAGGATATCTGTTCGGCATGGACGAGTTGTACTGAAGGGTCTGTTTCCATGCTGTACAGCTCTATACCCTTTCTTAAGTAAATAAACTAAAACTGTACATGGTATTTCAGGTGCAGTCTTACTAAGGCCATCTACAATTATAGAGTGACTTCTTTAGTTGATATATGTCAGTAAAGGTTAACATGACATTTGTTTTCCAAGTTGTTTGCTGTTTTTGCACATTGACATTCTGTGAATCATGTTCGAGAGTCCCCAAGTCTCTCTGAATAATAACATTTCTTAATCACCTTTTAAAAATATTCTTCTTTCTGCACAAACATAGGTAATTTAACATCTCTCCACATTATGTTCCTTTTGACATTCTCTTACCCATTCCTCTAACCTGACTATATCCATTTGCAACCACTTTATGTCCTCTGACAGCTTACTGTCTATGTAGACTTGCACTGTCAGTGACCCTGGATACATTACTAAACAAAAACTTGGACGCATAAATGTGGTCTCCCCATCTAAGTCATTGATATATTTCGTACGTAGTTGAGGCCCAAACAAAGGAAACTGCAAAAGACTTATTGACAGGAAGGGACAATGGGTCTAAATGGCAGGCAAATAGTAAGCATGAATTGATACATGTTGATTAAAAACAATAACAGTCGTTGTTATAATCTGAATGGAGATTGTATAACAACAGAGAGATTTAGGGATACAGGTTCGCTGGCTATGAGAGACGACATCTCGGGTTCTTAAAGAAGTAGAGTTTTTCTAGGTTTCATCACAATTGTGTAGAATGTGTCAGTTAAGAAGTAAAGATGAATCTATGTAAAATAAATGGTAGGCAGAGTTGCACCATTGAATGTGACATGAACTAAGAACTTGCCTCAGCCTGTTCTTCCTTGATATTTAATTTTCCACAGCGCTCTAATTGAATAGCAGAAAAGGTTTGTGGGGGGAAGAAACTTATTCTCATTCCTAAGTTCTAATATATCTCAACATCTCCACTATGTATCTTCTTTTAACAAAATGGTGTTACAAGAGATGTTAGCTTTTGGTCACATATGACAGTAAGTTGTGCCCTGATGCTCATCTTAACTCTGTGTTAAGCAGTCCCTGGTATGGCTTGGGAGCCCCACTCTGCCATTGCACCATCTACCACATTTGTTACAGAGGAGGACATTAGGCTGAGAATCTGTACGATCCAATGGTCCCTGTTTACTCTGGGCTATCTTCTCAGCCAACAGAGCATTTTATTTCTGTTTGTCTCTTTCAATGTCCTTCCAAATGGTCAACCTTCAGTGGCCACAGCCGTCAATGACTATCTTCCTTCCTGTTGTCAATGTTAGTGGCTGCCATTTTAAAACCTCACTTGCAGGCATAATTGTAGCAGATTTATGGGCACCCAGAAACTTGTGATGCAGTGGCCGAATCTTACTAGAAGATCTTTCGGTATGCAGCTGTCATCCAACTGATGGATGTGGCTGGCCCAGCTTTGATGTTGTTAGTTAAGCAATGATTGTATATTAACAGAATTAAAGCACTCCTGGACCTCTGAGTTGGTGATCTTGTTCTATCAGGAGATGCCAAGGCTGAGGTGGAGACATCAAAGATGGAAACTATTCACCCTTCCCTCCTGTCTACTACATATTGCCCAGGTCTCACCTCCGAAAAGGAATGCACTGAGGATGCAGACTTGATCGATGACAGTTTGATGTTCTCAATCTAGTTGTTGTTATTGTGCTATATCTTACTTGGCTTGAATATTACAGCTACAGATTTTGAGTTCCGTTTGTTGATTTCAGCATTAGTGACAAATTGCTGGTGATTGTGGAGCTTACATATGTGAAGCTATTAACAACATCCAGCGTCAAATTTTCAATGCTGTTGACAGCAGTATGCAACATACCAGACAATGACGTTTGTCTTCATGATATTGATAGTCAAGACAAACTCTTTACAAGTGTGAAAGGAATCTGTCCAATTGATGCTCCTCCGCAAGGAATGTTAGTGCACCAGCATTGAGCAACCCTCCAATGAAGACTTGGTGTACCCTTGTCTTGAATCTGAGTGAGGAGAACAGAACAGAGTCCGAGAGTTCTGGTATGTGTGCAGACACTGTCTGTAGATGGCTGAAGGCATATGACAGGAAGAAAGAATGCAATATACCAAAGAGTTTTTGGTGCCAGCAAGCAACTCTGTTTGAGCCAACAATGGATCTGAGTATCCCTGATGTTGTCTCATCATAGCCAACCCTAACAATCATGTTGTCATGCAGAGAGCTATCAAGAACTTCCAGCGTCAAATTTTCAATGCTGATTGACAGCTCACTTTGAGCAACTTTGACAAACTGTTAGGTTTTTCCAGCAGCTTAAAAATGCCGCTTCTGCTCAAATGATTGAATGTTTTGTTGAGTTTGATGAAGACAACATCTAAATATCACGGCTTCTTCTCGCAGTTTCCAGTTTGCAAATTCATGCCAATTGTAGATCTTCCAATGGCAGCCACTAACATTGACAACAGGAAGGAAGATAGTCACTGACGGCTGTGGCCACTGAAGGTTGACCGTTTGGAAGGACATTGGAAGAGACAAACAGAAATAAAATGCTCTGTTGGCTGAGAAGATAGCCCAGAGTAAACATGGACCATTGGATCGTACAGATTCAAATTATGGAGATTCAAGGTGGATATGTTCAGCCAGGATTTGCAATCTGAACAAGGCAACATTATTACTGTTCAGGCAACATGTGAGAAGTATATAAAAATCTCACGAGCCCTCTGAACTCATTATTCATTCATGTTTCATACTTCTATGTCAAATTGTTTCCTCCTAGCCCCAAAAGGCCTGACTAAAATTGGACAAATGCTTTTCTCATAATGCTACATTGAAAAATACATTGATAGTTGTTGCAATTCGTATAGTCGTTCTTATCCTTGTACAGGGTCACAATCTTTGCATTGCACATTGCCCCATCCCTCCAGCAGAGACAGAGAAGTTAATTTCGATGCTACAGGAATGCTGGTTTTCTATGTCTGATGAGTTCATGTGATATGGTATCAGCACCGGAGCTTTGCCTAAAATAAGTGAGTCAATATCTTTGCAATGTTCCGCCATGATAAGCTCTGCTATGACAAATAGACTTTCTGTGAAGTGCTTCATTGGTGACGGTATTCTTCCGACAGTACAACTCAAGGAAGTATTCCTAATAAAAAAACAGAAATTGCTGGAGAATCTCAGCAGGTCTGACAGCATCTATGGAGATAATACAGAGTTAACTGTTCAAGTCCAGAGATCTTCCTTTAAAACAGTGGTATTCCACCTGCCTTTCCAACTCTTGATAGCAGTTGGTGATGAACTTCCCTGCCTTGTTTTTAATGGAGCTTTTTTTTGATGGATCTGTTGCCTTTTTGATCTCTTCATAGTTGCCCTTACATTTACTGCATTGAAGAACATCTGAATAATCTGGCAGATTTGTAGTCAGTAGTCACCAGTGCAGCAATGGGCAGTCTGCTGGACTTTTCTTTGAGCATCTGTTAGTGTATTCAGAATCTTCATGCTTGCATCATTCTTGTGATAAATGAGAGTGGACTGCCTGGTTTCACTGACAGGTTGTATCATGGTGATAATAGCCTTGAATCACTCAGCACTGTTCCACTCTTCCTTCCCATATGTTGAGTGTACAGAGAGGTTGTCTCAAAAGTATGTTCCATTTTGCTTCCCAGGTACACAACAGTGACTGATTTGTATCACAATCAATACTGTAGGAACTGTGTATGTTGAAAATGCTGTTAAGAAAGTTGCATCTGATGATGACCAGGTCCAACTGGCACTAGTGCCCTGATCATGTGGCGTGATTTCTTCTGAAAGAAAGTATCAGTTACACTAAGCCAATGGTAACAGCAAATTTCAAGTCATCTCTGTCTGTTCTCATTTATGCATAAGGCACAAGTGGCTCATGGTCTGCATCCACTTTTGCATTGAAATCCCCCGTAGATAAAGATGTTTTGTCTTGGGCATTTGTCTGAGACCAGTGCAAAGCTCCTCATAGAACAAGCCTTTTGACTCTGTGGTGGAGCACAGTATTGGAATACTGATACTCATGTGGTTCACTGACCTTGTTTGAGTTTGAGATATGGATGCATAGAACATGTTTTGCAACATCTGTGAAGGAGTTCCATCTTCAAGAGTATTAAATTCCTCACAGCAAAGCTGATACTTTGCTCGCATGTTTCCTCTGAATTCTTCCCTTGAAAATGAATGTTAATGATTTCTTTCAATAATGTGTTCCAAGTAATCTTACTCTATGGCAAGAAGTTATGGCAATGTCAAGCTTATCAAGTTCCATGTCAAGATCACATTTGTCTTGCACATATTACTGAGCAGCTGCAAGTTGACTGTCAGTCTCTTAGGTACAGTTATAATGTTCCAGTTAGGGCTTTAAGCTAAATAGTGGGGGTGGGTTCAGTTGCACGGAAAATTATAAAATCTAAGGTAAATGGAGATGGTAGGTTTGCTGTTTAATGGCAGGCTGATTGTTACCAGAAAATAAAAGGGACAGAATGTGTGAGTCTCGTATTGTACCATGGAACCAAAAAAGTGTAGGGAAATTTGATAATCGAACAAATTTAAACACTTTGTATCTTAATGCATGAAGCATTTGGAATAAGGTAGCTAAACTGACAGCACAAATTGAGGTTGATTTCATAGCAATTATGTATACAAGGAGAAACTGGGAACTTAACATTCAGTGCTTTATGACTCTCAGATCAACAGGAAGGGTGGAAAAGGCAGTGGGGTAGCACTGTTAATAAGAGACAAAATGTGGACAGTTGTGAGAGATGATCTAGGCCTGGATGATGCAGAGGCCATTTGGAAGATAAAAAATTGCAAAGGAGAAAAGACAATGGTAACGGTAGTGTACAGACCTCCAAAAAGTGTACACTTTGGAAAGAATATAAATCAACAAATAATAGCAACATGTAAAAAGAATCAAGCAATAATTATGGATGAGTTTAATCGTCATGTTGATGGGGTTAATGAAATTGGAAAGAGTAGATATAACAACAAATTCATAGAGTGCGTTAGGGACAATTTCCTGGAGCAATAAGCCAATCAGGGAACAGGCTATCCTGGATCTGTTAATGGATAATGAGGCAAGCCTCAGAAATGATCTCTGAGTAAAAGATCACTATAGAATTTAATACTCAATTTGAGGGTGAGAAAATTGGGTCAGAAACAACTGTGTTTAACTTAACTAAAGGGAATTACATTGAAGTGAGGATGGATTTAGCTAAAGTGGACTGGGTGACTAGATTGGCAGGAATGACAGTGAAGCAGTGGCAGACATTAAAGGAAGTTATTAATAACTTTCAGCAAAAATACATCCCAGTAAGGAGGAAAGATTTTAAGAGATAATTAAAAAGACCATGGTTAACTGAAGAAGATAAGGAGATTATTAAGTTGAAAGAAAAAATGTATAAGGAAGCCAAAGTCAGTGATAACCATAAAGACTGAAATAAATTCAGAATCCAGCAAAGAAGGACTAAAAAGGTAATAACACTGGCATCTACCTGACAATGTGTAAAATTGCCCGGGTATGTCCTGTGCACAAAAACAATATGTAATAACCTGCTCACGATGCCCAGTTTGGATTCCACCAGGGTCGCTCAGCTCCTGATCTAATTACAGCTTTGGTTCAAACGTGGTCAAAGATGCTGAATTCCAGAGATGAGGTGAGAGTGATAGCCCTTGACATCAAGGCCACATTCAACTGACTGTAGCATCAAGGAGCCATAGCAAAACTGGAATCAATGGGAATCAGGGGGAAACTCTCCGCTGGTTTGGAGTCATGCCTGGCACATTTGAAGATGGTTGTGATTGTTGGAAGTCAGTCATCTTAGCTCCACAACATATCTTCAGAAGTTACTCAGGGTGGGGTTCTAGGCGCAACCACCTTCAGCTGCTTCGTCAATGACCTTCCCTCCATCATAAGGTCAGAAGTGAGGATGTTTGCTGATGATTGCACAATGTTCAGCACCATTCGTGACTTCTTAGACACTGAAACAGTACACGTTCAAATGCAATAAGATATTAACAATATCCAGATTTGGGCTGACAAGTGGCAAGTAACATTCGCTCCACACCTCCAATAAGAGGCAATGTAATCATTGCCCTTTGACACTCAATGGTGTTACTACCAGTGAATCTCCCACTATCAATGTCATGGGTGTTACCATTGACCAGAAACTCATCTGTACTTGCCATATAAATACTATGGTTACAAGAGCAGGTCAGAGGCTAGGAATATTGCAGCGAATAACTCACCTCCTACATCTCCAAAGTTTGTCGACTATCTACAAGACACAAGTCAGCAGTGTGATGGAAGACACCCCACTTTCCTGGATGTGTGCAGCTCCAACAACTAAAGATGCTTGATGCCATCCAGGACATTGCAGCCTGCTTGATTGGCACCATATGCACAAACATCCAGTCCTTTCACCACCGACTTGCAGAAAGGAAGTGAATATACTGTAGCCAAATTTCAGATAACACAAAAATAGGTGGAAAGGCAGGTTGAAAGAGGGATTCAAAGTTTACAGAGAGATATTGGTAGATTAAGTAAATGGGCAAAATGTTGATAAATGGAGTAATAATGTGGGAAAATGTGAAATAGTTCATTTTGGAAGAGAGAACAAAGGAACAGAACATCATTTAAATGGAGACAATCTGCAGAAAGCTGCAACACAAAGGGTTTTGAGGTTTGTACACGAAGCACTGAAAGCTAGGATACAAGTGTAGCAGGTAATCAGGGAGGCTCATGGAATGTTTGCCCTTATTTCAAGGGGTTTGGAACATATGGGTAAAGAAGTCTTAATGCAACTGTACAAGGTGCTAATGAGACCATTTCTGGATACTGTAGGCAGTTTTGGTCCCCTTATTTAAGGAAGGATAATGTTTCTTTGGAGGCATTTCAGAGAAGGTCCACTACAGTGATGTCTGGTTTGGAGGGATGTGCTGATGATCAGATGCTAATCAGGTTTGGACTGTAATCACTGGAGTTTAGAAGAATGAGAGGCAACCTTGTTGAAGCACTGAGGATTCTTGAGGGGCTTGATAGGATTAATGCTGAGAGGATATTTCCCCTTATGGGAGAGTCCAGGACCAGAGGGCATAGATTGAGATAAGGAGGAAATAAGATTGAGCGAAGCAGGAATTTCTTCTCTCAAAGGGTTGTGAGTCTTTGGAACTCATTGTCACAGAGAGTGTAGGGGCAGAATCCTTGTGGATATTTAATGCTGGGATAGGCTCTTGATCAGTAGAGGAATCAAGGATAACAGGTAAAAGGCAGGAAAGTGAATGTCAGGAATGTTGGATCAGCCATGATCGTATCGAATAGTGGAGCAGGCACGAGGTACCAAATGGCCTACTCATGTTCCTATTTCTTATGGTCTTATTGAAGAATTGGCATCTATTTTGCTTTTCGTTTATTTGCCCTTTGCAGTAGATTCTGTTTGCTTGTTAAGCAGAGACTCTAAGCTCCAAGCACCCAGCTGTCTGATCATGGTAGCACAGCACTACTGGTTGGGCAATACTCAACTTGAGGTGGATACTGTTTCAGCAGCAGGACACAATCATACATCCCTTCATTGGGAACAGCCATGTGCACCCATTCTGTGTGAAAATTAGGTTAGGCTTATCACAAATAACACTTATCTTCTGTGTTGTGTTTATGTTCTGCAACAGAACTGGAGAGTCCTGTTCAGGATAATCCTGGGCAAGACTTTTGGAGAGCATACGCTGCACAAATGTCAGGGAACTCTCTCAATTCCCCCACTACCCCCCCACCTTGACTCTAAAGGAATGCATTGTATGTGTTTAGTACTGGCTTTATTGAAGGAGTTGTTAGAAAAATAACATGTTTAGACATCAGTCCATTTTTGGACACCACTCCAGAGTTTTTGTCAAGGTTTAGTAACTTGCCATTGCACCCTCCTGAGATATCTACAAGGAGTGAAGCTATTTGCCCATAGCTGTGACAACAAGGTGCAGGGCTGGATGAACACAGCAGGCCAAGCAGCATCATAGGAGCAGAGAGGCTGATGTTTCGGGCCTAGACCCTTCATCAGAAAAGGGGGAGGGGAAGGGGGTTCTGAAATAAATAGGGAGAGAGTGGGAGGCGGATAGAAGAGGGATAGAGGAGAGGATAGGTGGAGAGGAAACAAACAGGTCGAAGAGGCGGGGATGGAGCCAGTAAAGGTGAGTGTAGGTAGGGAGTTAGGAAGGGGATAGGTCAGTCCAGGGAGGACGGACAGGTCAAGGGGGCGGGATGAGGTTGGTCGGTAGGAGATGGAGGTGCGGCTTTAGGTGGGAGGAAGAACAGGTTAGGGAGGCAGGGACGAGCTGGACTGGTTTTGGGATGCGGTAGGGGGAGAGGAGATTTTGAAACTTGTGAAATCCACATTGATACCATTGGGCTGCAGGGTGAGTTTGATTCATGAGTGTCAGAACGTGCCCATGCTAATGAGCCAGCACTTTGCATAACTGGGCGCGATATCCTTCGCGATCCTCTCATTTTTAGTCTGGTACTGCAAGGGAGCAAGGTGTTACCATTGGAGCCATGGCTGAGGTCTTGCTGATGCGTAGGCTGTGTCCTGACAGGGTAAGACTTGCACACTTGGCTCTCTTTTTTCACGTTGCTATTAGCTAGCAGTATAAGCTGAAAAGGAGATGCAAACTAGCACACATAAGTGAAAGACATGCTAACTCTTTATACCCAGAAACTAGACACATCATGTCAGTCTATTGGGAACATAATGCTGTCAATATCTGAAATACACTTATTTGCTGGTGATGTTATCAACCGTAACAATATTACATTTAACAAATGTGCTGCATTTTTTTCCTATTATCTCTATATTTTTATCATTATTAATAACCCAACTTGACATTATTGATAAATTGATGATTCACTTTCTGAAAAGTATTCAGCTTAGCCCAGGAGAACAACAAAATGTCAAAATTTTACCAATTTAGCTTTTTTCCCTGAGTTCAACAATCCTATACATATGCCCATAATTTTAACTGCTTACATTTTATTTCATTAAGTTGTTAAATTGAAGAAATAATAGTGTGGAGATGTTTGTGATTTTGCTATGTCAGAGACAAGTTAGTGTGTATTGAGTGAAATAAGCTGTACAGTGTTTCTTTTCTCATACCAAAGTGGGGTGAATACAAAGCCAAAGAATTTTCACACTATGTGAAGGAGTTATTTAGGCAACATCAGGTTATGCCACTTCTGGGAAGAGAAAATGATAACAAAGATTTGCAATTGCAGTGACTCCCAGCCCCCCACTTCCAGGTCATTCTAATGCATTTTCTTTTATTTCATTGAATACTGATACTCTTGAACTTTCCCCTTTGATCATTCTGGCATTTTCAAACACGAGGGTGGTTTCTTAGATTTCTGCTATGTGCGTTACAATACATATTTTGATTTGTCTTTAGTCTTAAATGACTGCATATTTTTTAGATTGACAACTTGGGTTGTGATTTCATTTGGATTTTGTTTTCTTTGGTTGCCTTATGGCCGATTTTACAAATGATCAACGTTAAAATTTGCACTTCACGTCTGCTATTGTAATGTTAATGCTGGTCAAGGTTGGAGGCATTTGCACAAAGTCCAAGTGTAAAGTGAATATTGTGTGAGAAGGGCTCACACGTTTATTTATGCATTTGTCTCTCAAATCAGTGGAACCTCTCCTCTGGCTTGCCTTAACGCCATGCTACATACCAATGCTCGTGTGGAAGATGGAGCTTTCTGTCGAATTCCAGGAAAGATGGGTCTTTATGCTCTTAAAGTAAGTAAATATGTAAGATTTGTTACATTTCTAATGTTTTCATATCACTAAGAAATAGGAAAATTTTGGTTTGTATGTCTTTCAACTAAAATGATAAAACACAGATGTATACAAGATTTACTAGAGACAAAAGACATATTACTTTTAATTTTATTGTAAATAAAGAAAATAAGTAAGTTTTATTTCATCACATTGTCATAGAGACTTTATTCCTTCTGATTTGTTTTGAATAGATTGTTAACTAAAGTCATTTCAAAATCCATCTTGTTATTGTTGTGTCTTCAAAATCAAGTATAAATTCAGTTCATTTTCTGATTAACGATCAATCAGTCTTCAAATTTTATATGAAGATATAGGATATGATGTCTCAGTTTTATAGATTAAAACTTGACTGAGATCAAACTCAGTTGAGGGTGTTCTCATGAGGGCAAGGAATTGTGTATCAATTGTTCACATTGGTGAAGCAGCAGAAATGGTGAATTTTCAAGTCTAGCCAGTCATTTTCAGGTGGAAGACCTGCACGTGCATCATGTCATTTCAAGTCTGACATATCAAAATACTTCCTTTACAATATACTTCTTTGAAGTATAAGACTCCAATACACCAGGAGAACTGTCACACTTATGCATTTATAATATCAGTTGAGTGGACAGTCACAGTTTCGCATTGTAACTGATGTATATGGTCTTTAATAGTGCAGCAATCAAGAACAACTTGCATAGCCTCTTCAATATAGCAAGTGTCCCGGGGCATGCCACTTAGGAAAATGTACCAAACCAAAGTGTCGAGATAATCTATATGCTCAAGTCTTGTCTTCCAGCTTGAACCACAGTATATTGATTCAGAGGCAAGAGTGCTCCCAATTGAAGTAAACTGGCATTTCACCGCAGTTGGCTTGAAATGCAGGATAAAGTCGCCAACAGTAAATAAGCCTGCAGTCAAATATTGATTCCCTAGGATGTCTGGTACTGAAGGTGGTAGTCCAATACCAATCTCTCTGTGCCCATGTAAATTTGCCATTTGTTATGGTGTAAGTCATAACTATTACTGTGAAAAAGTGATACAAGTACAAATATTTCACTGTTGAAAATTAATTTCTGGATTGAAAATAATTATTGTAAATATAATAGCTTTTATCTAGAACATAGAATGTACTGTTATCTGTATAATCATTGAAACTGTTCAGCCTTATTAATACAGAAAGATTTATATTTCTCTCTGTGGTCTGGATATTAATATTGCTAACTGGAATTGAAGATGAATGTTATTGCTGTGAGCTGATACTGATAAACTTATCACAGTTCAGTATATTCATAAATATACAAGAGATATATGTCAAAAGTAACCCACATGTTTTGTATGCGGAGCAAGCCTTAACAAGATGTACACCAAGGTTTAAGGTTGTCAAGCTGCCTACTGCTCAAACAAAACATGATTGTTATATTATTTTATAGTAAAATCCTTTGTAAAAAGAATATGTGACCACTGTTTAACTGATTTTTTTATCTACAGAAAGATGAATTGGTAATGTCAGCAGAGGGGGTCATTGATTTGGAGTGCGAATCAGATTTAGACAGCTGTGAAATGGCTGAGACAAACAACAGTAATGGAGAGGAAAATGGAGGTATGTGGAGTTTTCAGTAATTTTGGATATGATGCTGTGGTAGTTTGCAAATTGAGAAGGTGGGCTTTTGACATTTGTTAGATTCAATTTAGAAACAATGAATAATTCAGAGTAGGTTTATGTAGTATACACCCTATTGTTAAATGCTCTTATGGACTGCATCTAGCAACATATTCTGTGAATGTAGTGTAAATGTGTTTAGTGCCATTTAGTAGGTATACCATTGCAGGCAGAAATCTGTTGAATATATTTCAGAATGTTAGAGTAAATGTTTCAACTGATGCTGTTATTCTTTAACTATTTAAATTTTGAAATGTAGCTTTTACATAATTTATATTATACCATCATTTCACAAGATAAACATTTGATACAGTGAGTTTTCTTATATGCATCTGGAGTTATTTTTCAATATTTGAGTCAGATTGCAGGATTAATAAAGAAAGCCCTGGGGTATATTGATTGATTGATTGAACTATAAAGACTGTGATAGTTTTTCTTTCAATAGCAACTTTCATTTATGGTATAAAGCACTCTTAATCTAAAAGATATCCCAAGGCACTTCACAAATAGATGTAAGGAAAACAGATGCCAAATTGTAGAAAGGGATGAGGTGGAGTAACTGAAAGCTTGGTAAAAGAGAAGTGTTTTAAAGGTGAAGATTTAGATGGGGCAAAGATTCACAAAATGAAAACCTAACTCCAAACTACTCCAACCTACCCACTTCAGGTTTGCTGGAGATGAGTCAAATGAACAAATAATTAACACTTAGACGATGGGTCAGTCAGTCAATAAAATATTTTATGGAAGGTGCATCCTTTTATTTTAAGTAATGCTTTATTTTTAATTTCTATAAGCCAGGTTTACAAGCAACCAGGAAAACCTGGCAGATCAAGGTAAGAAGGGCAATATCTATGAGAGAAGTACCTCCTCTGCCAGCCCACCAATCATATCTTCTAAAAAAACCAACAATGTTTAATTCCCCAACTATTCCCTTCACCAACATAGAAAACAGCAGCAGGAGTAAGCCCTTCAAACCTGCTCTGCCATTCAATATGTTCATGACTGATCATCCTACTCAGTGTCCTGTTCCTGCTTTCTCTCCATATCCTTTGATCCCTTTAGTCCTAGGAACTGTATCTAATTCCTTCCTGAAAGCTTTCAATGTTTTCATTTCAACTGCATTCTGTGGCAGAAAATTTCAAGGCTCACCACTCTCTGGTGAAGAAATTTCTCCTCATCTCAGTCCTAAATGGCCCACCCTGTACCCTTGAACTGTGGCCCCTGGTTCTTGAGTCCCTGGTCATTGGGAACATACTTGATGACTATGTTGACTGGCCTCATCCTCCACCACCTGCCATCTGCTCTTCAGCTGTTCTGCAACCTGATGAACAGGTTGGGACTCAGACCGTATGGCTGACTATTAGGCGAGAAACTTGTTGAGCTAATTGAGAATTGCAGTTGTATTTATGGGTTTTGATTGACGGAAGGAACCAAAGTGAAAATGTTATAATCAGTAAGGAGTTTGTCCAGGATATTCCAGTCAGGATTGGAAACCCAATTTCTGGACCTGATTGGATTAAAAATTGACCTCTTACCTTTAAATGGCTTCTGCAGTGGAGACGCTTAGAAAGGGATGCCCTATTATGAAAAGTATGAATCCTTGAACCTGGCAGCAAAGAAGATTTTCAAAAACACCACGTCCCCTTTTGTAGCACTTAATATTTTGGAGTTTAAATTTCCAGTAGACATTTGACAAGCAACTGTGAAAGGGTAAGAATGTAAGTGCATGCATGTATGTATGTGAGTGGGAAATGGGGGCTTAGGGTTCTTGTTGGGTGAGTGGAATAGGGTGCCAGATGGGTAGGCTATTCAGGTAAGTGGATTACGTGGATGAGTGCTTAGGATAAATTGGATTTTAGACAGGGGGATGTTCAGGTTGCATGAGGCGTATCAGGTTGGGTTGTGAGGACTATTTGGTGTGGTGGGGATAGGTATGTGTAGGGTCGGTGATTGGTTAAGCAGGTGTCGGGGTCAGAAAAGATCAGGTTGGCATCATGGGTGATGTAGTTGTGGGTGTCATTTAAGAGTTATGAGTTCAGTTTGTTAGTTAGCCAGAATTGCTACTAAAAAGACACATTTTGTTAAAGATTTTTGTTTTTTGCACATATCAGCAAACTTTTCATGCAAACTACCAGAGTAAAAGGAAAATAACTTTCATATATGTCAGTACAATTATTTTATATAAGTTCTATTCCAAGCCTAAGCTTAAGTGTGTCAGAACCCTCCAAATTCTTTGACTTAAATAGATATTTTCCAGAATGTTCCAAATGCCAGGGAATTGTGGATTGGGATCTTCCATTCCCTCAGCAATTCTCATCAAGTCAACTGCATAATGGATTCCAAATATCCCTAACACACGCTGCTGCAGTGACTCTCTAGACATCAGATTATCAAGGCAATTAATGATTGTTGTCATGGATGTTTTGGCTAAAATGGCATAGAACAAACAATCAACAGGGATAGATGGTGAAGGAAGTCCACAGAGGTTAGTATGCCATCACCAAGTCACCATTTATTTGCACATGAACAGTCCTTGACTTTAGTACTGCCTCATTCAGAGTCAGATACGAGAGTGTCAGTATCTCTGACACCCACCCTTTTTATGTGTCAGTCACGGCTCCCTGATTGGACCAGATTAACAGCCCCAATCACAGAACTCATATTCTATGATGTCCACCAGGCTGACATCGTCACAATCACTACAAATGGCCTGTATGCCTGGTTCTGAAAGGGTTTCAGAAGAAAATTTGTGAGGCACTAACAAACATTGTCAAGGAGTGAGATAACACTGGAGATGTACAATAAAATTGAAAATGGGCCTCAGCAATGACTATGAGGAATAACACAAACAAATCAGCTCACGTAACTGCTATCCAGTAGTCTTGCACCAATTCAGTCTAAAAGTGGAGTTGCAGGTAGGTAGGATAGTGAAGAAGGTGTTTGGTATGTTTGTCTTTATTGGTCAGTGCATTGAGTATAGGAGTTGGGAGGTCATGTTGTGGCTGTACAGGACGGTAGTTTGGCCACTTTTGGAGTGTTGCGTGCAATTCTGGTGACCCTGCTATAGGAAGGATGTTGTGAAACTTGAAAGAGTTCAGAAAAGATTTATAAGGATGTTGCCAGGGTTGGAGGGTTTGAGCTATAGGGAGAAACTGAATAGGCTGGGGCTATTTTCCCTGGAGCATCAGAGGCTGAGGGGTGACCTTTTAGAGGTTTATAAAATCATGAGGGAACTGGATAGGGTAACTAGGCAAGGTATTTTCTATTGGGGAGGGGGGAGTCCAAAAACTAGAGGGTATAGGTTTAAGATGAGAGGGGAAAGATATAAAAGGGACCTAAGGAGCAACTTTTTCACACAGAGGGTGGTGTGCATATGGAATGAGATGTCAGAGGAAGTGGTGGAGGCTGGTACGATTACAATATTTAAAAGGTATTTAAAAGGTATATGAATAGGAAGGGTTTAGAGTGATATGGGCCAAGGGCTGGCATATGGGACTAGATTAATTTAGGATATCTGGTCGGCATGAATATTTTGGACCCGTGCTGTATATCTCTATAAGTCTATTTACCATAAGATTGTCAACCTTGAGCAAATAGCAGAAGTTGGAAAAGTTCACGGTTTGGCCTGTTCACCTCAAGACAAAGTGCAGGATATTCATTGTTGGTTGTGGGTTTGAGGTGACAGTGATAGATGTGCACCGCAGTTAGGACAGCCAACTCAGTAAAAAGTTTGAAGGTAGCCGTTGGGCTGAAAAGGTCGGGGTGGTTGTTTAAAAGGTCCACCTTGGTGCTGTGGGACTTTAACCCTATTATAATAAAGTGCCTTCCAGTCCTCACCCCTTATACCCTCTCACACCCATGCACTCCTTATTTCCTAAACCTACTCATATACCCACCCACCCTATGGTCTGTCATGATCTCCATGCCAAGCAATGGCACTTCTGTGCCCATTTAAACTGTTTGGATGATGTAACCACAGTAAAATGTACTGCAAAATGTTATTCATCAATAACTTTCCATTTTTTGGGGAAAAAACTTAGTGCAACTCAATAAAAATGTTGAATCATTCAGACTGTTTAAATCATCAATAGACCTCAAGCAAGGACCCAAGTGTTTCAACACAATGATGGATATCTGACCTCTCAACCAACCGTTATTATGTATTTGTTATGAGAACGTATACAATGTTTATTTACACAAGGTGAATTGAACTTAAGTTTATTCAGTTTCAATTATTGACCCTTTCAGTTACCTAGATGGTTGAAACTTTTATTGGGCTGCAGTGAATTTTTTTAAAGAAATTGGTAAGTTATCATATGTGATTTTTTAGACAACAAGGTGCAAGGCTGGATGAACACAGCAGGCCAAGCAGCATCATAGGAGCAGAGAGGCTGACGTTTTGGGCCTAGACCCTTCATCAGAAAAGGGGGAGGGGAAGGGGGTTCTGAAATAAATAGGGAGAGAGTGGAAGGCGGATAGAAGATGGATAGAGGAGAGGATAGGTGGAGAGGAAACAAACAGGTCGAAGAGGCGGGGATGGAGCCAGTAAAGGTGAGTGTAGGTGGGGAGTTAGGAAGGGGATAGGTCAGTCCAGGGAGGACGGACAGGTCAAGGGGGCGGGATGAGGTTGGTCGGTAGGAGATGGAGGTGCGGCTTGAGGTGGGAGGAGGGGATAGGTGGGAGGAAGAACAGGTTAGGGGGGCAGGGACGAGCTGGACTGGTTTTGGGATGCGGTAGGGGGAGAGGAGATTTTGAAACTTGTTTAATCCACGTTGATACCGTTGGGCTGCAGGGTTCCCAAGCGGAATATGAGTTGCTGTTCCTGCAACCTTCGGGTGGCATCGTTGTGGCACTGCAGGAGGCCCAGGATGGACATGTCGTCTGAGGAATGGGAGGGGGAGTTGAAATGGTTCGCGACTGGGAGGTGCAGTTGTTTATTGCGAACTGAGCGTAGGTGTTCTGCAAAGCGGTCCCCGAGTCTCCGCTTGGTTTCCCCAATGTAGAGGAAGCCACACCGGGTACAGCGGATGCAGTATACCACATTGGCAGATGTGCAGGTGAACATCTGCTTGATGTGGAAAGTCTTCTTGGGGCCTGGGATGGGGGTGAGGGAGGAGGTATGGGGGCAGGTGTAGCACTTCCTGCGGTTGCAGGGAAAAGTGCCGGGTGTGGTGGAGCTGGAGGGGAGTGTGGAGCGGACAAGGGAGTCACGGAGAGAGCGGTCCCTCCGGAAAGCAGATAAGGGTGGGGAGGGAAAGGTATCTTTGGTGGTGGGGTCGGATTGCAGATGGCAGAAGTGTCGGAGGATGATGCGTTGGATCCGGAGGTTGGTGGGGTGGTACGTGAGGACGAGGGAGATTCTTTTTTGGTTCTGTGATTTTTTAGTTGTTTTTATATAACCTATTGTCCACACCCAATGGATCAGATCTAAGCTCTGCAGTCCTGCCACATCCAGTTGTGAATCGTTGTGGGCAATTAAACAACTCACTGGAGGAGGTGGTTTCCACAAATATCCAAGTCCTCAATGATGGAAAAGCCCCGCACATCATTGCGAAAGATAAGGCTGAAGCATTTGCAGCAATCTTCAGCCAGAAGTGCTAAGTGGATGATCCATGTTGGCATCCTCCAGTGGTCCCCAGCATTACAGATACCAGTCTTCAGCCAATTTGATTCACTCCATCTGATATCAAGAACCAGTTTGAGGCACTGGATACTGCAAAGGCTATGGGCTCTGACAACACCCCAGTAATAATAGTGAAGATTTGTACTCCAGAACTTGCCACTCCCCTACCAAGCTGTTCCAGTATGGTTACAACACTGGTATCTACCCGACAATGTTGAAAACTGCCCAGATATGCCCTGTACATAAAAAGAAGGACAAATCCAACCCAACCACTTACTACCCATCAGTCTACTCTCAATCATCAGTAAAGTTTTGGAAGGTGTCATCAGCAGTGCTATCAAGCAGCACGTGTTCAGCAAAAGCTGGCTGAGTGATGCCCAGTTTGATTCTGACAAGGCCACTCAGCTCCTGCTGTAATTACAGTCTTGGTGCAAACATGGATAAAAGAGATGAATTCCAGAGGTGAGGTAAGAGTGATAGTCATTGACATCAAGGCTACATTCAACTAAGTGTGGCATCAAGGAACCCTAGCAAAACTGGAATCATTGGTTATCAAGGGGCAAACTCTCTGTTGGTTGGAATCATACCTGGCACATAGGAAGATGGTTGTTGATGTTGGAGGTCAATCATCTCAGCTCCAGGTTATCTCTGCAGGTGTTCCTCAAGATAGTGTCTTAGATCAAACCATCTTCAGCTCCTTCATCAATAACCTTCCCTCCATCAGAAGGTCAGAAAGTGGGGATGTTCACCTACGGCTGCACAATGTTCAGCACCATTCGCAACTCCTCAGATACTGAAGCAGTCCACGTACAAATACAACAAGATCTGGAAATATGTAGACTTGGGCTGACAAGTGGCAAGTAATATTCATGCCACACAAATGCAAGGCTATGACCATGACCAATAAGAGACAATCTAACCACTGCCCTTGACATTTAGTGGTGTTCACTGAATCCCACATTGTCAAGATCCTGGGTTGCTATTGACCAGAAGCTCAACTGATATTGCCACATAAACACCGTAGCTATAAGAGCAAGTCAGAGGTTAAGAATATTGCAGCGAGTAACTCACGTCCTGACTCCCCAAAGCCTGTTGATCATCTACAAAGCCCAAGCCAGGAATGTGATGGAATACTCCACACTTTCCTGGATGGGTGCAGCTCCAACAACACAGCTTGACACCATCCAAGACATACCAGCCTGTTTGATTGGCACTGCATTTACAAGCTCCACTCCTCGACCACCAACTCTCAGTAGCAGCATTGTGTACTATCTACAAGATGCACTGCAGAAATTCACCAAAAATCCTCAGAAAGCACCTTCCAAACCTATGACCACTTCCATCTGGAAGGACAATGGCAGGAAATATGCTGGAATACCACCACCATCAAGTTCCTCTCCAAGCCGCTCATCATCCTGACTTGGAAACGTATCACTGTTCCTTCACTGTTGCTGGGTCAGAATCCTAGAATTCTCTCCCTAATGGCATTGTGAGTCAACCCACTGCAGGTGGACCGCAGCAGTTCAAAGAAGGCAGCTCACCACCACCTTCTCAAGAGCAGTGAGGGATGGGCAATAAATGCTGGCCAGCCACAAAAATCCCACAAAAATGAATAAAAATCTCTATTGTACTTATTGCTTTAATACATTATATAGTGCGTGAATGAGCATATGATACCATGAAGAAGAGGGTAGGGCAAAATAGTTTGACATGGAGGTATTAACAACCATAAGGGGCTGCTTTAGGGATATAACCTGGAATGGTGTGGTATGAGGGACACTGACTTTCAAAGTGATTACTCATGCAGATTATGGTTCACAATAACTTTGAGGTACCATGAACCATGAGCCCTTTAAAATGCTAGTCCTGCTCTATGAAAATTGTCAGTTTGCAATGTAACAGTCTGAGAAGAGTGTCCTGCAATCAGCACCGTGGTGAAACAGTCTGGGAAGAGTGTCTTGGAATCAGCATCATGGTGAAGTAGTCTGGGAAAATTGTCCTGGAGTCAGCATTGCAGTGAAGCAGTCCGGGAAAATTGTCCTGGAGTCAGCATCACAGAGAAGCAGCCCAGGAAGTGTGTGGTGCAATGAACATCACAGTGAAGCAGTCTGGGAAGAGTAACCTGCATTTGCAACTTATTGTTTAAAAAAAACAACAAAGGTGACATCACAGAAAACCTGCAAATTTATTGGCTCAAGTGTTAATTTTATGGAAGTTTACCTAAGGAGTTGGAGAAACAGCAGGAACTGTGAGGGGCAGTGCACAGCGAGGATATACGAATCGGGTCCGAGGCTTGAGACCCACACCACTTTGGGAGTTGAAGAGGCAGCAGGAGTTTTTAGGGACCTGCTTGTGCTGAGTAAGAGAGTGGGGACAAAAAAGCATGATATCAAGGAAAATATCAACTTCATTGTTTGGTAAGAAACCATTGTTAGGAATTGTCTACAAATTACTGCAAATTAAAAAAGTGCATTTTTTGAGCAAGTAGTTATATTTTATTTTAACCAAAGAAGTTAGGCCAATCTAATAAGGTAATAATGGCAGTGTAAGGGAAGTAAGATTAAGACTTAAAATAGGGTCTTCAAAGACTTAAGACAAAAACTTTGCACTGCTGCACAAGTTTTTAGAGTGAAACAAGGTCCCTAGCATAATTAATGTTCTTTCCAGGGAGCAACTAATAAACTTGATCTAAAGAGAAGTCATGGTAGCAGAGCTCACACCTATCATATGCCTGTCCTGCACTATGTGGGAAGTTGTGGACATTTCTAGCATGCCTGGTGACCATCTGTGCAGAAAGTGTGCCCAGCTATAGCAACTGGCCAATCACATTTCTGAGCTGTAGCTGGACACACTTTCTGCAATGTGGGGGATCTGAGATGTTGAGATTGTTGTGGACAGCACGTTTATTGAGATGGTCACATTGCAGACAAAGATTGAACAAGCAGGAAAAGGATTGGCAATTATCAGGTAGAGTGGAGGATGGCAGGTAGTGTAGGACACACCCGTGGCCATCGCTGTCCTTAATGTGTATACCATCTTGGATTCTTGGGAGGAGCGACTTCTTGTGGGATAGTAGTGGAAGTACTATGGCACCATGCGTAGCTCTGGTGCATAGAAGGGGAGGAAAAGAAGGGCAGAGCTATAGTGTCAGGGATTTAATATTAAGGAAAACAGACAAGTGTTTCTGCAGCCACAAAAGAGACTGTGGGATGGTATGTTACCTTCCTGGTGCCAGTGTCTTATAGTGGTTACAGGGCATTTTGAAAGAGGAGGGTGAAAGTCCAGTAGTACTGGTTTATAATGGCACAAATGGCATATGTAAAAGAAAAATTGTGTAAGCAGAATATAGGGAGTTCGGATGTAAATTTTAGAAAAGGATCTCACAGCTGGTAATTGCAGAAGGGATTCAGATTCCTTGGACATTGAGACCAATTATGGGGAAGGAGGGACCACTAAAAGCAGAATCAGTTGCATCTGAGCAGGATCGTGACCCATGTCCTTGAGGGGTGTTCACTACTGCTGTCGTGGAGGATTTAACCAGGAGTGGCAGGGGAATGGGAAGCGACCAGAGAGACAGAAAAGAGAGAACCAAGGATAAAAACAAATGACAGAAAGGTAAGAAGGAAAAGGGGAAGGCTGAAAAAAACAAAGGTTGAGAAACAAATGGTGCAAAATAGATTTAAGATGACTAACAAGGTTAAAAAAATACAATCTAAAGGCAATGTGTCTTAATTCGCAGAGAGTTCACAGTGTGGTAGATGAATTAACAGCACAAATAGATATAACGGTTATGGTATTGTTGCAATTCCAGAGACATGCCTGCAGGGTTAGCAAGGATGTGAACTGAACATCCAGGGATAGTCATTATTTAAGAACGATAAACAAAAAGGGAAAGGAAGTGGGTGGTCATTGTTAGCAAAGGATTAACCAATGCAGTAGTGATGAAGGATGTTGGCTCAGAAAATTACAATGTGGAATCTTTATGGATGGAGATAAGAAATATAAGGGGAAGCATTAAATAAGAAATCAGAGATACATGCAATATGGTACAATCATGGGTGACTTTAATTTACTTATAAAGTGGACTAACCATACTAGCAAAGGTATTGTGGAGGAAGATTTCCAAGAGTGTGTACATGATTTTTTTTTAGACCAATAAATTGAGGAAACAGCCAGAGAACAATCTGTTCTAGACCAGGTGCTGTGCAATGAGAAAGAATTAATTAACAATCTTCTTGTGCGGAATCCCTTGGGGAAGAGCAATCACAATATGATAGATTTCTTCATTAAGATGGAGAGTAAAGTAGTTGAATCTGAAACTAAGGTTTTGTATCTAAATAAAGGGAACAATGAGAGAATGAGGCACAAATTGGTTTGGAGAACATTCCAGAAGGGGTTGACGATGGCTAGGCAATAGTTCATATTTAAAAGGACATGTGTGTGAATTACAACAATTATTCATTCCTGTCTGGCACAAAGGTAAAAGCAGAAAGGTAGTTCAATCATGACATTCAAAAGAAATCAGAGTTAACATTAGATCAAAGAGGAGATGTACAAAATTGCCAGAAAAAACAGTAAAGAGTGAGGCCTGGGAGCATTTCTGAATTCAGTGGACAAGATGTTTAATCAAGAGGAGAAAAATAGAGTCTGACAATATGATTGAAGGGCACATAGAAACTGACTGTAAAAGACCATAAAAGCTGGACTTTAAATAGTAACAGTCCAGCATAGTCTGCAGACTGCCACAGAAAAGCAGAAATGAGAAGACTGCAGGATGGAATAACAGCATCTTTCAACAGTTTTGTTTACAAGCTCACACCCCGTCTTTGTTACAAGTTTGAATAAATCTCATAAATAGAAAATTTACAAATAAAAAGGACTTCAAGCACCATTGCACCCACTGTGGAAAAAGGACTAATTGCAGTTTAAGAGGCACTGTGAGCAGAAGAACGTCTAGCTCAGCTGAAACTGCCACTGGATCTCAAGATCAACATCGGATCATGTAATTCATTAAATTATGAACATTAACATTTTTTCCCAATTCCAATCACCACACCATCCCCCAACCTCCACCCACATGCTCTGTTTGTTTGTCTGTGCATGTGCGTGTGTTCATGTGTGACATGAGATTAGGGATGGGTTTTACCTTTTGTTAATATTTCCAGTGAAACTAACTCCTTAATTTTGATTAACTTGAAATCTGACTGGCTTACTTTTTCATAGTTTAACAAATGGTCAACTACATACTGAATTGGAAAAAAAACTTTTTTTTTAATTCAAACACTATTATACCAATCTCAGGAGTGAAAAGAGATGTATTTATTCACTCCCCCAGAATTTTTTTGTAACAATAAAATCACTTCATTCCAAGAATGAGTCAATTGAACTTTCTCTGAACTGCTTCCCACACAATTATATGCCTTTTTAAATAATAGACCAAAAGTGTATGCAGTACTCCAGGCATGGTCTCAGTAACACCCCGCAGAGCTGCAGTAAAATTTCCTTACCCATGTATTCCATGCCACTTGCAATAAAGCTCAACATATCATTTGCCTCCCTAATCTGCTGTATTTTTATGATCTATGTACTGGGATACACAGATCCCTCTATACCACCCAGTTTTACAATCTCCATTTAAATTATGTACAATTTTTCTGTTTTTCATGACAAAGTGGACAAATTCACATTTTCTCACATTATAGTCAAACTGCAAAAATTTGCTGACCAACTTATCTTTATCCCTTTGCAGATTACCTCATCTTGACAACTTATTTTCTTCACAATCCTATGTTGCAGACTCTGCGCCCAAGTTATTTAATTACAGATTTTAAATATTTGAGGCTTATTAATCCTCTGACACGCCACTAGTTACAGCATGCCAGCCTGAAAAAGACCCATTCATCCTAGCCAATCCCTTATCCACACTAATATATTACCCCCTCCATCATGTTTTTATCTTGTACAGTTAATGTTTAAGTGGCACTTTACCAAATAGTTTTGAAAATGTAAGTACACCAAATTTAGAGATTTTCTTTTGCTTGTTACTTTCTTAGAAAATTATTTCCATTTTAGAAAACTGTATTGACCCTGCATGATCCACAAATTGTTTACTAAATATCCAGCAGTAACCCATGACAGTGAATTGTAGCAATTTCCCTATGACAGATGTTAGGTTAACTGACCTATAGCTGTGCACTCTTTGCAATCAAACAATGATTCACTGTCCTAACTCTCTGCCTTTTGCCAGTCCAAGACAAGAGATACTACAACTCTAGGGAGAGACAGGGAACCAAGAGATAGATCTGTGGTTGCCCTGACCTTGATGGAGGAAGAAGCTCTGGAGATCAACAGGGTGGCAACTGTAAATTCACTGTTGCTGATGGACAAATGTGATTTCCCAAAGATCTGGCGATAGCATTAGACGTTCCACTGCTACTTGGCATTTAATTGTTCCTCAGATTGAATCAATGCCACCAATACATTAGATATCATGATCTGTGGAAACTTGGAAACCTCCTTGATCCACCTTCAGGCCTGACTCATGTCTGTCATTGTCCACAGGTGTCTTGATGGTGCCACTAAAAGTGATGTGAGAGGGGCCCGAAGTGCCCTCAGAGGAGGACCAGCACATTGAGCATGCACTGTCACATAAGTCTTGTGCAACCTCCACCAGTGCAAACACACCTACCCAGAGGGTTTGGGTTCCTAGCTAAGTGGGCTGGCATATAGTGAGTCTGCATAACGTGGGCAGAAGCAGCTCATGAAGACAGGAACAATGGTGGAAAGTGTCCATTGGAGAATGGTGGTTACTTCAAGCTCACTTTGATTGGAAATAGATGTTGTTGCCTTGGTGAGGAAGGTAAATGGTACTTGTCGAGAAGCAACATGAAGGATATACCCATCTATTACCATTTCCAGAGCATGGTGCACCTTTGCACTTAAAATGGAGGAGCCCATCTTTAGTGTGAGTGTCATAATGTCTCAGGCACTTGCGCTGATAACCACCTTCGTTGAAAGAGGGATCAACCTCCTAGAGATAACAAGGTATAGAGCTGTATGAACACAGCAGGCCAAGCAGCATCAGAGGAGCAGGAAAGCTGACCCGAAACGTCAGCTTTCCTGCTCCTCTGATGCTGCTTGTAAAGGCTAAATGAAGTAAAGGCTAATGGCAACGGAAGCACTCCTCAAGGTGCCCCTACATTGTGGTTCTAGCCCTTTCTCCATACACTATGTCCTTTATTAATGGCCAAGTCTTCCACCCCACACAGGCAAATGGTTTATTCTTTGGTAGGGCACTGCAAAACACAGGAATGAAGTACATAAAAATAATAAGTGTACAAGGAAAATAGACTTGGCAACCCAAAGAAAACTATTTGACTGCTTATTACATTGAGTTTTCCATTTGAGAAGTGGCACATAAGATGTTATTATACAAAATTAGGTCCAGTAGGAATAGAATTTATGATTTTGAATGGATTTATGGTTGGTTAGTGGATGGTGAATAGGAATAAATTTGAAATTTTTCAGTTGGTTAGGCAGTAAAGTATATCAAGAGTCAGCATTTGGGCCACAATAACTTAGGATTTTTATTAATGATTTGCATGAGGGGAAGTTTACTCTGCAGCCACTAAGTCTATACAGCCATTGTGTATCAGGTTTGTTCAGCTTTTAAATAATGATAGATGTTGCAGGAGAGAGCTGTTTCTTTCTTAATGTCTTCACAAGACAATGTCCAAAAGGTCCTTCACATTTAATGTCCTGACCATAGAAACAGGTTACTTCAAGCTTTGGGCGGTTTCATGTACATTTGTAGACATTGGGAAAATCACTTGACTCATTTAACTCCATCTGGCATCTAGGTAAATTATCCATTTTCCATTCTACTTTTAAAAATAGATGTGCAGGCATAACTACATGGGCATGACAAGATCATTCTATTCAAATGAGATGAGGAGAAATTACTTCATTCAAGAGTTTGTGATTCTTTGAAATTCTCAACCCCGGAGTGCGATAGATATGCGTCTTTGCATATATTCAAGTCAGAGGTGAATGAGTGATTGTATGCAACAGGAATTAAGGGGTATTGAGATATTGTGGAAAGTTAGAGTTGAAGTATAAGATCGGTCACAATATTCTTGAATGGTGGGCTCACAAGGCCAAATAGCTTTCTTCTGTAAATTATGTTCTCAATGTTTTGACTGTTGTAGTGCACTTGGTCATCAGGTACAAAGTGGCATTGGAAGATGATTGTTTTTATTCTTGCTTTATCTTGTGATCTATTTTTTCAGTAAGGGTAAAAATGGAAAGGATACATATTTATTGCATGATTTATTTACCTCACCCTTTAAGGAAATATTGTCCTACAAACTCTAACACTGCTGGAGACAGAATTGCTTTGTAATGTTCGTACAGTGTTTAAGACCCTTCTATCTATGCATTTAATTATAGTGGAGTTAATTAGTATAGATATTGTTAAAGATTGAATGAAGCAGATATTTTGAATGATTTGATCAAAATTACTAATTGTTGTACAGTACATTGCTGTACCACTAGGCTGACTGAATAATTTAGAAAAGTTCATGCTGTTCTAGTAGCTTTTTATTCTGTGATAAATCACCACTTTATATCTCTAAATCTCTAAATTATTCAAATTATTTTTTAAGTTCTTTTTTGAGTAGTTTTCTAATCTGCAGTGATTGACCTCTGCAGAGTTAGTTAATAATAATCACTGACTGAACAACCACAGATACTCATTAGCCTCACCAGATATACCCTGACTATAAAATAGACTGAGACAGAGTGGACTGGAAGAGGAAAGTATTGATGCAAGTTTTCCCACTTTTACAGAAAAATGAACATCATCAAGATTTACCAGCCTGGAGTAAATATTCTACCATATAATGTTCTTATGCTGCCAAAACTATTGGTGTTGCAGACTAACATTTGTTGCCACATGGTAACATTGCTTCATTTGTTGATTCATGTCCTATGGAGGGCATGGAATACCTGGGATGCAAAAAAAAAGTTGAGCCTTTAATTCAAGATTACTGGATAATTATAGCATAGGCATTTTAAAGTGTTTTTCCAAGTGCAATTTGGCAATGGTGAGCTTGTACCTTGTCAATTAGCAACTCTGAGTGAAATGGTCCAAGGTGTTTATCTGAGTTGAATATAACCTTATATACATGTCTAGTGTCTTAGAAGTAATGTCAGTAAGCAATAAGGCAACCAATTTATTCTTCGTAAAATATTACAATTATTTCATACCTTTTCGTTTGACTTCAGGACCGGGGTTGGGACAGAGACAGAAGGGGTGGCAGGAGGGAGCCTCTCCACCCTGCAATCCCCTGACCCCCAACTTCTACCAACATTTCCAAGTTCCTGTTTGTAAAGCAGGGAACAAACTTTCCCTTCCTCTGGATCACATCTTAAATATGGAATCTTGAGTACTACAGTGTGAGGGGAGTTCCAGGTTTGCACAGTGGGAAGTGGTGTGTATTTGGGCTTTAAATAGAGCCTCAGAAGCATGAAACCAGAAGTCTTGGTGCTAGCAAGCACTTCCATCTCTCCAGCATGTGATTCTCTGCAAAAGATACCCAAGAGAGTTGTTGCAATTAATAAAGGAAAAAAATGGAAGATCATGTGACAAAATCCGCTCCACGTCATGTCAGACGAGTGCCACGAATATTGTTAAACAAAACCTTTTGACTGAAAATGGAAAAATTCCATGCCTAATTTTCAATTCTGACTTTATAAATATAACTCACTCTCCCTGGAATGTCCTAGTGATGTATGCAGCATAATTTTGCTTTTAAATTCTTCCTCTAATGAGGTGCCTAGTACTTCAATTGTAACCTAAATCAAGTCTTGTACTTATTTAGAATTACTGCCATGCTATTGGAGTCTCTTCCTCTAGAAACAAAACCAAAGCTTGTTTGTCTTTTTAATCGACTTAAATGGAGATATCACTTTTAATGACCTTTACATATACTTAATACACACACATAAAAACTTGTTTTCTGCTGCTTTGTAAATGTAAAATCTTGATTAAAAACCACAGATTGAACATCTTTCTTACAATGAGGAAGTCTCACTGTGTGTTCCATGTACTCAGTGATCTTACAATTTTTAACATCTTTTTCCAGTTTGTTCAGACCCCAAACCTATGCCTGATGACAGTTCTTCTCCAACTAGTACAAGTTTTTCAACTACAGTTGCGCAAAACAAGGTCTTGTCTTCTACTCAACAACATACTAAAAAAGCACTAAAACAGGTAAGCTTAATGCAATTGCAATCTTCACTCCGTGTATAATATTGTAGTCATCCTTTTGTAATTACTTTTCCTTGTTTTTTTTGCCATGTAAAAGTCGGTTAGACTTGTAACTATCTCCTTTTCAGACATTGGACACTTACAGTGATGTTTCTCCTTCGAGGCCAAAGTTGATACTTTCTTTTTGTTAAATTATTTATTTTCTCCCAGCATATCGAGTGAATCTCACATCTCTTGCTGGTTAAGATTTTCTCCATGTAAAATATGTGATCTTAGGTATAATTAACACGAGAAATAAGAACAGAGGAAAATGTTGTTATGTTGACCAGTTCTGCAGACTGGTTTAATCTGTTCTTTAATAGACACTGACAATCCTTTTTAATCTTTGTAAATGGAAAGGTAACCAAATATGATTCAAAATTTATCCGTAAAATTACAGGAAAAACAAGTAATTAATTCATCACATTTCATAAGTGTAAAACTTCATTGATATTGTTCAATACTGATTTGAAGCATTCCTCAATTGAGATTGCGTATTTCTAGGACTGTAGAAACAACATGTTCCACATTTATCTGCCACACTTATAACATTATTTTATCATGTTAAAGCAGGAATTGTTTATGAAATGCAGTGACTGTTGACAGATGCTATAGCCATTTTTCACAAATGGTGCCCCAAAAACAAACTACACACAAATGTTGACTGAAAGAACTGCGGATGCTGTAAATCAGGAACAAAAACAGAAGTTGCTGGGAAAACTCAGCGGATGTCTTTTGATTACTTTTAGTAAAAATAATTGAGGATCAAAACTGAGTAGGGTGAGAACTGTGTGCTCTGCTGTAAATACTTCCATGGAATCCTTAAATTCATCCCTTAAAATGATACTGAATCTCACTATTTTCTGGAAAAACATCTATTCTGAATATATCACTCCCTGAGCACTACGCTAGACAGTCTCAGAGTAGATCCTGAAAGTATTTAAGACTCAAACCTTCAATATGGGGCTGTAGCTTAGAAGCCAAAAATTGTTACGAACTGATTCAAACTAAAACAGAAAATTGCGTATTTATCTTCATACAATCTTTAATATTCGTTTCAAGCAAATAACTAATACCATACTGAAAGAAACCTGTAATCAACATCCCACTGGGAATTCTAAATACTTGTTTTGTTCTAGAGAGAATGTCTTTGAGAAGTCAAAGCCAGATTCTTACTTGGTTGGAATTAAGTGAAAAAAAGAGCCATTCTGCTACTTGGTGTATTTTATAAGCTACAACATAGTGGGAAGGAAATAGGGAAGCAAATTTGCAAAAGAGTTACTAAGGTGTGCAAAAACTACAAGTTGGTAGAAGAAGTCTTTAAGTAACTCAATACTGAATGGTATTTTCTGAAGAAGTGTCTAGGCCCGAAACGTCAGCCTTCCTGCTCCTCTGATGCTGCTTGGCCTGCTGTGTTCATCCAGCTCTACACCTTGTTATCTCAATACTGAATGGTGCCAGGATTGGTTTAAGGACACAGAAAGAGAAAAATTTCTGAAATGTGTGCCCAGTGAGGAAGGAGCTATCATATGCTGTAGTCCTGGAAAATGAAAGGGTCAAGTGTAAAATATCAAGTGTAAAAGTTGGGAGTATGTTGAGAATAGTGTTCATAGCATCAAGCTATAGATTAGTGAGGAAGAAATTGGATACAAAATTGGATTGAAACTGTGAGACAGAGGGTAGTAGTAGAGGGTTGTTTTTCAGACTGGAGGCCTGTGACTGGTGGTGTACCACAAGCATCAGTGCTGGGTCCATTGCCTTTCGTCATTTATATAAATTATTTTGTGGTGAATGTAGGAGGTATGATTAGAAAGTTTGCAGATGACACCAAAATAGGTGGTGTAGTGGGACCTTGATCAGATGGACCATTGGGCCAAGGAGTGGCAGGTAAAATTTAATTTAGATAAACGTGAGGTGTTGCATTTTGGTAAGGCAAACCAGGATGGGACTTATACAGTTAATGGTAGGGCCCTGGGGAGTGTTGCTGAACAAGGAGACCTGGGCATGCAGGTGTGTAGTTCCTTGATAGTGGAGTCGCAGATAGACAGGGTGGTGAAGAAGGCTTTCGGCACACTTGCCTTCATTGGTCAGAACATTAGTATAGGAGTTTGGATGTCATGTTTCGGGTGTACAGGACATTAGTGAGGCCACTTTTAGAATACTGCATACAATTCTGGTCACCTTTCAATAGAAAGGATATTGTTAAACTTGTCGGAACTAGAGGCTTTGAGCTATAGAGAAAGGCTGAATAGGCTGAGACTTTTTTTCCCTAGAGATTTGGAGGCTGAGGGGTAACCTTATAGAGGTTTATAAAATCATGAGGGGCATGGATAGATCATAGAGCATAGAGCATAGAATCCCGACAGTGTGGAAACAGGCCCTTCAGCCCAACAAGTCCGCATCAACCCTCAGAGCATCCCACCCAGACCCCAGACCCCATCCCCCTATAACCTACACATCCCTGAACACTATGGGCAATTTAGCATGGCCAATCCACTTAGCCTGCACATCTTTTGACTGTGGGAGGAAACCAGGGCACCTGGAGGAAACCCACGCAGACACGGGGAGAATGTGCAAACTCCACATAGACAGTTGCCCGAGGGTGGAATCGAACCCGGGTCCCTGCTGCTGTGAGGCAGCAGTGCTACCCACTGTGCCACCACACCGGTGAATAGCCAAGATCTTTTTACTAGGGTGGGGGGTGGGGTGAGTCTAAAATTAGAGGGTAACTATATCCTGCTTTCTCACTGTCACTGGATCAAAACCTTAAACTCCCTTCCTAATATCCTTCATTTACATGGACACTGTTCTCAAATAACTGACCACTGAGACCCCGGAGCTGTTTACCAATGTGATCCAGGGCAACAAAGAAGACTTGCATCACCCCAACACCTGTAATCTTGTCAACCACAATGAGCAATTCAACAGCCCATTAGGAAGAGTTAGCATAGACCACAGGGTCACAACTTTCATGCTGACTCCTCCAGGCTTGTTGGAAATACACTGACATGGACCTGTGTCCCTCACCTACTCTGTAGCACCCACAGTCCTGAGAGATTGGGGCTAAACTCCCACATCTCTGGAGTATAGATAGCATCCCTCAAGGGCACAGGGCACTTCATCCCCCATTTCCCCCATCTTAAGATCTTTGTTCACCTATCCTCAACACAGACTCAAGACCCTTAGTCCTACCCCCGTCTCTGAGAAACCAATCTACCTCAAGTTCAGGTCCCACACTGTCACATCGCCCCTTCTTTGCTTGGATCCCTCCCGTCTCAGTTCCTGCCTTGAACAATTTCTCTTTATTAACTGTTTTGAACTCCACCCTGCAACATTTTCCTAAAATTATAGTATAAACAAAAATAAATGAATCTTACCACATTTTCAAAATATTTCCCCAAGAGCTTCCTTCTTCCTTTCCAATCCTGTGAACTCTATCCCCACAAGCTCGCACCCCTGTGAACTCTCGCTGCAAACTCTCCCACTCCCCTAGAATCCTTGCCCACTCAAACTCTTCAGTTTCCCACAAAATTTTTCCCACGAACCTCCTCCCCTCTGAACTGTCTCCCGCACCAACTCTCTCCCTGTAAACTCTCTCCGCAGCAAACTGTCCCACTCCCTGCAAATTATTCTGCTCCCATGAGTTATAACTAGCAATCCCCTCCAAACTTTCAAAACCATATTACCTATCATTGCCTCCATGCCTCAACATTAAATGGGTCCCACATAGGGAGTGGACAAGAGAAGAACAAGCCTCCACCATAATTAGTCGTCCCAACTTAAAGTGAGGGCATGTGTGAGAGAGAGAGTAATTGGGAGTGGGACAGTAGAGAGAGGGAGCAGTGAGGAGTGGGTGGAGTGAGATGGGTATTGAGGGTAAGGGCAAGAGGGTTTAAGGAGAAAGTAGAAAAAGATAAAGAAGAGAGAAAAATTCAAAAATTTCATTAATAAAGTCTGGAATTAATAGTTAGTCTCAGGTGCCAAGAAATCATCATCAATTATTGTAAAAACCCATCTGGTTCACTCACTATAGGGAAGGAAATCTGCCATCCTTACCTGTTCTGGCCTACATGTGACTCCAGACCACAGCAATAATGTTGACTCTTATCTGCCATTTCTAATGCCTGGACAAGTGAAGGGCAACTAGGGATGTGCAACAAATGTTAGCCTTGTCAGCAAAGACCACATCAGTAAAGATTTTTTCAAAAATGATCGCTGGATTAATTTGTCTATCTCAATACATCAAATATTCTGTGTCACTGAAGCTGGCTCTTAGAAAAATGTCTGAACCTTGTGATCTCTCAGTTTCATTCTTGATCACATCTAGGCTGAGGAACTGCTTTGGTATTTTTGCATCCTCTTAATTACCTTGTCAGCTCATTGCCAGTGATTTCAACTGAACACCACTGACTGTAAATATTTGCGATTCACGTGATTCAAGCACTGTGTGATTTCATTTCAGAATCACTGCTTTCAGTAGATCAATATTTACTGTCAGATGATGACTTAATGAATAATTTGAAATGCAGAATGAATGAATGCAATCAATTACTGTTGAGCACAAAATATCAACATTTTCTGGTAGAAGATATAGAGGCCTTTGCCAACATAAGCTATATCTCACTGGGTGTGCCTAGGTCTGAATATTTGAAGCTGACAGAACAGATTAACAAAGCAGAAAATAAACCATTTGGAATCCTGGCATCTAAAACTAATGCATCGGGCAAAATTTGAACTGCTGAGGATAGGGGATCTACATCTTGCTGCAGAAAGCAAGTTCAGATGTGAATGGGGGTTAAGCCACAAAAAATGAAGCCTATTTAGCAATGCAACACGATCTTGTCAACTTCTGGGCTTAACTCAAGCAGGTTTGCAGAAGAACGATTGAGCTATCAGTGAGTAGTTAAAACATTTAATTCCCCAGTTAATTTAGGCATTAACCTAGAATTTGGGCTTTAACAGCACACAGGTCAATGAGGCGAGAGTGCAGCAAGGAACTATTATTCAGTGAAACTAACATATTCAAAAGCCTTTAAAGAGTGAAATTGCCAAACTTATGACCAGCTTCTGAAAACGCTTGTGCTCACAGACATGTTCAGAAACAGTGATTTCAGTTCTTTAACTGTAATCTGCAGTTACTTTTTGGAAGTTATTCTGTCTACTTTGCTCACTTCAATCTCAATTTTCCTGTTCATTGCAGCATGGGAGCAAATTATGCAACTACGTCTGATTTTTAAGATTCAGGAAGCACAGTTTACCCAAAACAGTCAGTCGAGACTTCTCAAATGATTTTAAGGTAGTTCGTACAGTGAGTTAAGAAGCGGCAGTTTAGATATGCTCACAATCCGTGCCTTTTGAGAGCGGTTTACTGACTCTAGAGACAGACAGATAGATGGTACAGTGTGTGTTGATCTCTGCAGCTTGTCAAAGCAGTATTCTGTTTAGTAGCCTAAGTATTTCGAAAATATTCCCCAGTCCTCTTTCATCTTCTTCATTTACCCTGGGCTTCCTCCATCTTCAAGAAGACCACCATCGTCCCTTACCGAAGAAAACACATGCTGTGTGCCTTAATGACTACTGCTCATTAACTCTGACTTAAATAAATATGAAGTGATTCAGTTCTGCCTCCAACACCATTATCCTTTCCAAACTGATCAGAAAACTGCGTGACCTTGTCTAGGCTCCACTCTCTGCAACCTGATCCTCAGCTTTCTGACCCAGAGGACGCATGAATTGAAATCACATTTCAATTCCGTCACAACAAACAACAATGCTTCATTTGCCTTTTTAACCATTTTCTGCACTTGCATACTCGTCTTCATGTGACTCATGTACTGTTATACCCAGATCCCTCTATACTAGCAGTAACAGTGGATGGTATTTTAACACAGCGGATTTTGATCTCAGGGTCTCTATATGTTTACAGACTCTTTTTACCTCCTCTGACACTTAAGTTCTGTGTCATCAGCAAACTTAGCTACCATATATTTTATCCCTTCATCCAAATCAATGACATAGATTATAAGTAGTTGAGCTGATCCTTGACTCGCTGCACAATTTCTAGTCTGTCAACCTGAGAAAGATTTCTTTATCCCTTCTAGCTAGCTTCTGACTAGCTAACACTTTTTTTTTAATCGATGCTGATAAGTTATCCCTACACCATGTTTTCTACCCGTTTTGTAGCAATTTTTGATGTGGTACCTTATCAAATGCCTTTTAGAAAGTCAAGTACACCACATCTAGCAGATTCCTTCTAACTACGGCGGATGTTAATTACTTCATCAAAAAACTCTAATAAAATTCGTTAAGCTCTCATGTATCTGATGTTCATTCTGTACCATTTCCTCTGAAGTCATTGTACATGTGTGTCCATCCGTGGAGGATGCACTTCTCTCCTGTGAGAAAGGTTCCTCAGACTGTAATCAACGTTCTCAGGTTGTCACAGGCTCAGTGTTTGGGGATATCATTTGTGCTCACCCTGCTTCGTCTCAGTAACTAGTCTCAGGTCTCAGGTCTCAGACACCTGTCAGTGCATCAAGTGGATCCCATCAAATATAATTTCACAAAGTCACAATTGCTAATCACCAGACCCTAGTCGAGGTTCCCCAACTTATTACGGTTGAAGGGTGAGAAAGGATTAACTGTCTTCCCTTCTTTATTCACTCCACCCCTTTGGTTGGTCGCAAAAAGGTGAATTTAGAAAGGATTGCTTTCTTGTTAATGCATTTCACCAAACCAAATTAATTTATATTTAAAAGGAGCCGTTGTAACCAGACAGTTTTGAATTATAAGTTTATTAGTTACCAAGTTCTCTCTCACACACACACACACACACACACACACACATATTCTGAACGCTATATAAATCAGTCTCTCTTATTATCATCTAAGATAGTCTGAAGGGATACCTGAGACCTAACAAGGGGAACAGCTGATGGATATATTAAGTAAGGGTTCATTTGGAGTGAATTAGTTGTACGTATCTTCAACCTCTCCCTCCTACAAGCTGAAGTCCCCACCTGCTTCAAGAAAACACATGCAGTGTCCCTAAATGACTACCGCTATTGGGCTGGTCATGGCCCACATCTACTCCAGTCTCCCTACCTACCTCATTCCCCTACTGTTTGCCTACCAACACAACAGGTCCAGAGAGGATGCCATATCCCTAGCCTTGCACTCATCCCTGGAACATCTAGACAACAAGGATACCTACATCAGACTCCTGCTCATTGACTATAGCTCCGCCTACAATACCATTATGTCCTCCAGACTGATCTCAAAACTCCATGACCTTGGTCTTGGCTCTGCCCTCCTGCAACTAGATCCTCAGCTTTCTGACCCTTGGCCGCAAGATAGGTAACCGCACCTCCTCCACAATAACACTTAACACTGGAGCCCCCTAAGGATGCATCCTCAGCCCCCTACTGTACTCCCTGTACGCCTATGACTGTGTTACCAAATTCCGATTGAACATCATCTACAAGTTCGCTGACGATCCCACCATAGTGGGATGAATATCTAAGAACAATGAGTGAAAATACAGAAGGGAGATAGAGGTCTTGGTGCAATGAAAACAATCTGTCTGTCAATGTCAGCAAAACTAAAGAACTGATCATCGACTTAAGAAAGAAAGGAGGAGAACATGCTCCCATCTACATCAACGGAACTGAGGTTGAGAGAAGATCATCAAGTTCCTCGGAGTAACAATAACCAACGACTTGTCCTGAACTTCTCACGTAAATGTGACAGACAAGAAGGCACACCAACACCTCTTCTTCCTCAGGAAATTTGGTATGTCCATGAGGTCCCTCACCAACTTTTACAGATGCACAATTGAAAGCATACTGTCTGGGTGCATAACGGCATGGTATGGCAACTGCTCAGCCCAGGACCATAAGAAACTGCAGAAGGTGGTGTACACAGCCCAGACCATCACAGAAGCCAACCTTCCATCCATGGACTCTACTTGCATGGCCCGCTGCCACGGAAAGGTGGCCAACATCATCAAAGACCCATCACACCCTGGTAATGACTTCCTACAACTTCTTCCATCAGGCAGAAGATACAGAAGCCTGAACTCACGCATGAACAGGTTCAGAAACGGCTTCTTTCTGGCCATTATCAGACTGTTGAATGGACCCTAGTCTTAAATAATGTAACCTGCAATGTTACCTTTATGCCTCTAAGTCTTTTTGATCTGTTCATCCTTTGCTTGCTGTGATCTGCCTGAATCACTCGTAAACAAAGATTTTCACTGTATTTCGGGACAGGTGTTTCAGTTTCTACATTCCCGTTTACCTCCAATAACCCGTGTGGTCCCTGCCTAACAAGAATCTATCCGTCAGTCTTAAAAACAGTCAGTGGTCCTGTTTCCACTGTCTTCTGAGGCAGAGATCTCCAAAGTCACAAACCTTCTGAGAGAAAAAGTTTCTCATTTATTCTCCTCAATTTCTAATTTTAAAGCAGAGCTGGACTCACTCACAAGAAGAAAAATGTCCACCCTGACAAGACCATTCAGGATCTTAAAACATTTCAGTCAAGTCACCCTTACTTTTCTAAACACAAGTTAAAACAAACTCAACTACGTCCAACTTATCCTCATAAGACAACCTGGGCCATTTCTAGCAGGATGTCACAACCAAACACATCTTCCTCTCCCCTCCACTAACAGAATCCCTCAGGGACCATTCCTCTCATGATGCCATAGTCCACTCCTTCATCATTCATAAAGTTCGTCACTCCCCCATGGCAACTTCCTAACTTGCAGAAGGAGCAACACTTGCCCATTCACCTCATCCATTCTCACTGTCCAAGGCCCCAGACACACCTTCCTGGTGAAGCAATGCTTTACATCTACTTCTTTTAATTTCTGTACTTGCTGTCCACAGTGCAGTCTCCTATACATTGGCAAGACCAAATACAAACTTGGTTAGCACTTTATGGAATACTTCCACTTTTTTTCGCAGGAATGACACTGACCTCCTGGTTGTTTGCTCATCAATAAACCACGTTGCTCTCAAGCTAACATTTCTATCTTTGGCCTGTTGTGATGTTCAAACAAAGCACAATGCAAGTTTGAGGAACAACACCTCATTTTCTGCTCGGTATTTTACAGTCTCTAGTATTCAATACTGAATTCTACAACTTCAAAGCCTGACCACATGATGTCTGTCCTCTATTTTCCTTCTATTCCATTTTGCTCTCAGCAGGGAGGAGCCTTTTTTTCCTTTCACATTTTAAATCATACCCATTTTACATCTCAAATTCTCTTTCATCACAATCAGCCCCTTTGTTTTTCACACCCTCTCTTCCCCTTGCTTCTACTCCACTTTTGTCAGAAGGATAACAATCACCATTTTCCAACCAGGAGTTATAACTTTGAAACAGTAATTCTGTTTTTCTCTCTTCGCAGATGCTGCCAGATCCACTGAGTTTCTCCAGCACAATTTGTGTTTGTCTCATGAGAGAACCAATCATTCAACATAAAAACCTAGCAAGCCTCCTCCATTGCACTTTATGTCATCCTTTAAATAAGAATGAAGAGTTTTAAGTAATAAATGACTTACTGGCCACTTCAGATCTTATTGGAGTCACATGTAGGCCAGACCAGGATATGACAGTAGATCTCTTTCCTTAAAGGGTTTTAATGAACCAGGTGAGTTTCTACAACAATGGTTTAATGGTTGTAGTTGGACTTTTAATCCCATTGATTCAATCCCATGGTAGAATTTGAATACAGATCCTGAAAACATTAATCTAGGTCTCTGAATTACCTGACCAGAGATTATAACACAAGGCCATTTGTAACAACTAGTGTTCATTGTTGGTGTACTCCTGGGTTTATTTCTCTCTGCCCCCTCCTGCCATTCTCTGACCCTCATTTTGCATCTTTTTTCTCCCTTACCTTGTCTCTACAACTGAAAGGCAGAACAAAGGAAGTATACAAACTTCTGCCAAGGGTTCAATATACCATGCCTACCAATGTTATAATATTCCTGAAGACATCATTTCTTACAGCTGTAGATTTTCTGGTGAAGCAGTTACCTCTCAACAGGACAGAGAGGTTGGGCAGAGAACTCCAGCTTAAAGGAGACGATATCTGATTTAAGCTGATAGTGAGCTGGCAAAAGAGACTTTGAGGTGGAAGGTGATCCATATGTAGCTGTCTGTCACAATTCAGAAGTTTTGTTGGAAGAAAAGCGAAGAGGTTGGGATGAGCGTGTAGAAGATGACTGTGACGACCATTCAATCACAGGGACAAGTGTTTGGTGAAAGTCAGGTAACCATTGGAGGACGTACCCTTGGAACTGTAGAGGCTTTAGAGCCAATGTGGATCTTTTCTACTCCGTGGCAGAGGGATCATGACAAAGAAATGTGATGGAACCAGTTGTATTCAATGTGTAGACAGAAGTACAACAGGACTAGAGGCTGAGGATGTTCCTGTGAAGCCAATGAGGACCCAGTCTGAGGCAAAGCAATGGCATGTCCCAGAATCCTATGCTCGTGCAACCTGCAGATGGCAAGGCCAGTGTTAGCTGAAGATGTTTCAGAAGACAGTTCCTGACATGTATTCTCTCAAGATCACTTTGTACCTTGGTACTGGAAGGGGCCAATGTCAATGCCTTTGAAGTTTGCCGCAGCATTAACTTTCTACACAAGCAGATTCTTCCAGGGCTCCGCTATGAAATTGAGTAGTGTCTCACTCACATCTCCATTCTGCCTCACATCACTGAATCAAAGAGATGATGACTGCCTCTTTAAAAGAATTAGAGAATTTGTCAGTTTAAGGACAGATCCAGAGAGCCAGGAGGAAAGATCTGGAGGCACATTGACTGTTGTTGGAGCTGCACTCTTCCAGGCAAGTGGAGAGTATTCCACTTAATCTATCACACTCCTGACTTGTTCCTTATAAATGATGGACCTCCTTTGTGGAGACAGAATTGAGTTATTCATTGCAGAATTCTGTTATCTGTGCATGTCTGCACAATGCCTCTGACAGCTCTGCCTTATGTTTATCTGCCTTGTCATTGCAGCCACTGATTTTAGTGACAGAGAGGCCTGTCATCTGCCAGCAGCTCAATGTGGGCAGGGCCTCCAACAGTCCTGTAAGTATCAGGCGCCTCGGCTGTCATGTCCTCCATTGGCTGCTCCAGTATGTCTCTGTGATATGCTCACCAGACTGTGACCACAGCTCTAACCACAAATACATACCTACTGAGGTGAATGTATCTGCAGTATTGGATGGTGCAGGAGAAAGATATGGGGCCTCTCTCTGACACTTTGACGTCCCCTCCCTGAGGTGGACTATGGGATCCAGGACAACTGAGAATAATAGGAACCTACATTTCAGAATAGAAAGAATTAGGTTCAGGCCATTGACAATTGTTTTTCAAGTCTTTCTCTGACTCATGTCTCCTTTCTGCCCACTGGTTGGCACCAAGCCTGAGGCCTCCTCACTGTCCTCGAGCTTCACAAAGAGAGCTATTAGGTAGGATACATGTTGTACATTATTGTGTATTGTTAGCACTTTAACTTTTGTTTCTAGGTATTCATACCACTTGAAATATGTTTTCTTTCTAATCCATTTCACTTTGTTATTTTATTTTCGATTGTAATTCTCACTGACTCACTTTAGATAGGCTACATTTCTGAGTCCATATAGTATTGATGGTGAATTTGTTTCCTTCTGATGTACAACATGTATCCTACCCAGTAGCTCTCTTGCAATTGACTCTAGATTTTATGGGGAAAACAACATACTGTACCATTAATTTTAACTTTTGCTTCAAAAACCTACTATAAATCAAGTTCAGTACATTCTGTTAAAGTAAGAAGGCTCAATTTTCAATATATGATATGCATCTTACGGCTTGATATTACAGTATTGTTTACTAATAATTGTATATATTTTACCAGCTGTAGGAGAGAAACAGTAATTTACTGTTCTAGATATCTGCCTAGGTTTCAATTGTTGATTTCTTGGTTTATTAATTACTTTGAAAAATGAGTATTTTGATCAAGTTACTGAAAGAGCAGTTTGCATTAATTCAGTTCAAAGTCACAAAATAAACCGTCCCTCTGATTGATCCTTGAAAAATGAAAGTAATCAGTGGGAATGTTAATTGCTATTTATTTGCAGCCTCTTTTAAATATTTCTGACTGGATCTCTTGTTCTTAGTTACTGAGGGAAATATTTTCAAATCCCTGGGATAACCCTCCTACTCTTCTTTGAAATAATGCCATGGGATTTTTTTATACCCATCTGGGAGGGCAGATGGATCTTCAGTTTAAAATTGCATGCAACATTGGGCATATCTGACAAGAAAGCGTTCCCCAGATACTCCCCTAGACCATCAGTTGAATTTTTTTGTCCTCATAAGCATGGAATATGATTTGAACCCATAACCTTTAACTCAAAGGCAAGAGTGCGACCAGCTGAGCAGGAATGGTTCTAAAGAAGAGTAATATCTGACTAGAAATGTTAACTCTGTTTTGCTGTCAGCAAATGCTGCCAGACCTGCTGTGTTTCTCTGTGTTTCTGTTTTTATTTGCCTGTGTTCCAATGGGATGGTGGGGTGCTAGTACTCATTCTCAGTACCTCTATGCACCATCAAGTGAGCTGGCAATACTGGGGGCCATTCTGTTCACACTTGCCTCTCTCCAGCAATCCATCAGTGATTCCTGTTGAGGATGCAGTGTACTAAAAGCTGTGGCCATCTTCTCCCCATGTTGCTGCTTGTACTGGAGTGCTGTCAGTCTCTAACTAGCCAGTAATTCCTGATGATGGGAATGTCAACCTGTGTATGGCTTATTTAATCTGAAATAGTGCCAGGCTCCCCAGAGTTGATAAATATGCGTCTTTCATTGTCTTACATCACCAACATTAATTTTGCTCCAGGGTATACCTACCATCAAATTAAGGAGATGGCCATTTAGGACTGAGGTAGACAGCTTCTTCACCCAGAGGAATTTGAAGCTTTGGATTTTCTACCCCCAAAAAGCTGTGGCTGCTCAGTTCTGAAGTTGAGATTTTTGGACTCTGAGTGATAAAGAGATGGGGCGAGGAAGTGAAGTTGAGGATTAGCCATGAACTTATTGACTGGTTTAAGGGGTTGCATGATCTACTTCTGCTCCTAGTTTAATTTCTGCTACTTTTATTTCACTTTGAGGTTGTAGACTTGCTCGCAGAGCCAGTGTGTTTAGTTGCAGACATTTTGTCACCCAGCTGGGTAACATCGTCAGTGCGCCTCCGGTGAAGTGTTGGTGTTCTGTCCTGCTTGTTATTTATATGCCTCGGTTTGCTGGGGTGTTTGGCATTACTTCCAGTTCTGTTTTTCAGTGGTTTGTATATCGAGTCCAGTTTAATGTGTTTGAAAGCAAACCTAGCAGGGTGACGAAATGTCTGCAACCAAACTCATCGGCTCGGCAAGCAAGTCTACAATCTCATCACAACCTGAGCTACAAATCTTCTCAGAAACTTTATTTCACTCTGTCTGTTTTATCTTCCTCTTGTTTATTTCTGCTTTTTTCTATCATCTGTCTGTGTTTCTTCTCCTTATTCTCTAGTGTTTTAGGTTTTGATTTTAAAAAAAATCTTCTGCATCTAGTTCTGAGGTCTATATTGAGGTATACAGTTCTTTGAGACAACTACCTTTGCAGACTCTAAGAGAGTACAGCTAGAGGGAGAAAGAAAGGAAAGGAAAATATCACAGCTAACACAAAAACCTGTTATATCTACAGCATCAGAGCAGAACTTGTGAATACTTATGATCCAGAATGTTATATGCAAAGAATCATATTTATACTTGATAGTATATTCACAATGGTTATACATAACTTGACAGAGGATGAAAGAAACTGAGGAGACAAGTGCCGTGGTAAGAGTGTGCTTCAAGACCTGTTAGTAACCCATTTATCAAGTGAAATCCTCAGTAGCTGCTTTCTCAAGTTCTTCTCTGTCCCTAACTCTTTTATCTGTAAGTAGGATGTGGATCCAATTTTTAGCTGTTTTGTTTTTGTCTGCTGGAATATTCCTGCATGCAAATTTATTGTTTAAATTGATTGATTGTTTTCATTAATTTTTATATTCCTACAAGTTATCTCTGAAATTGTACAGCCATTCTACCCTTAATTATATGCGATATTTTAATTTTCCTTGAGTTATCCAGTTCGGTTTAGTTTCTATTTCTATCTCTTTGCTGCTGTCAACAACTTTCCTTGTTGCCATAGTGATAACAAAGTAGATTTGCCTTTTGTGGCATTTTTTCTGTTCAGCTTCATTGCAGCTTTTATCATTTTCCTGTCAATTCTATCCACTAGTTTCTAGTGGAGAAGTCCCACATGAAAGAAAAAGGTTTATGTGCACAACTCATTCTTTTCCAGCCTTGTCAACAAAATGGAGAGAGTTTTCTCACACCCCCATTCTCCCACTGCTCTGCTTTTGTTCTTCTGCTAGCGCAAGTGGAACTTCTAACAAATAACCTCTTGTCACAACACACTTTGTTTAACAAAAGAACAATAGGGAGAAAAGAGGAATGATGCTGATTCCTAACAGCAACAACAAGCAGGGCAACTCTGGTAACCAACAATGTGTGGAAGAAAACACAAGCAGCGGCAGATAGAAACAGCAAAGTGCCATTAATGCCTTAACATTGCATTTTTAGAGGCACAAGCTGGTGAATAAGACCATAAATATTAGGAACAGGAGTCAGCTATTCAGCCCTTCATGCCTGCTCCACCATTGAGTAGGATCCAACATTCCTAATGTCCACCTTCCTGCCCTTTCCTCATACCCCTTGATTCCCCTTTCTGATCAAGAATCTATCTCAGCCTTAAATATCTGCAAGGACTCTGAAGTCAATGAACTCTGAAGATTCTCAACCCTCTGAAAGAAAAAATTCCTCCTCATCGCAGTCTTAAATTGGTGCCCCTTTATATGCCCTCTGGTCCTAGAGATGAGGGGAAACATTCTGTCAACATTTACTCTGCGAAGCCTGTTAAGAATCCTATATGTTTTGAATGAGATCCCCTTTCATTCATCTAAACTCCTGCAAATAGTGCCCGAAACTATTTAGCCTTTGCTCACAAGACAATCCCTACATACTAGGGTTCATTCCAGTGCACCTTCTTTGACCTGCCTCCAATGAATTGATATCTTTCCTTAAATAAGGGGATCAAAGGATTTATCCTTTACTTCATGAAATGAAATTAAATTTATATAGCATTTTTCGTGTGCTTTTTCCAAAGACCTTACAGCCATTTAATTACTTTTGAAATGCATAACCCTTTATATGTAGCAAACGTGACAGTTAATTAGCATAGAGCAACTAGTATGTAAGATGAGTTAATAGTTAATCCATTTGCTGTTAGTTCAATTATTGACCCACAAATTGGGAAACCTCATTTGCTCTTCTGTAAGGAGTATCATAGCATGTTTTATATAAACCTGAACAGATAGACAGGGTCTCAATTTATTGTTTCATCTGGACTGCGGATGATTTTCATTATCTGCAATATTTTACTTTTATATGCCATTATGCTACTTTCTATGACAGCAGAGAATGCTTCCAGTTTCACAATTTGCTGTTTCTTTGCTCTTCAACAATTTCCAATATAGTTTCCTTGAATCACCTAGAAGGAGTCTGTAACCCCTGCTGTGCTACCGGTACAATCTGTTCATGCCATTTGAAGACCAGTTTGTCCTTGTGGATGAACCACAGTGTTGATCCTGGCAACATATACAGAGCACTGATACTGCTAGAGAACACTACAGTTTGTATGACAACTGAATTGGCATCATCCTGCTGAGTCTGCTTTCAAGCATTGACAGTCTTAATAGGTTTTCTGGAATTCTTGCTGTGCATACAGGTTTGAAGGAGCTCAACTAAAGTAAGCTAATTATTTACTTCAAAACTGTATTTTCTGCAGCAAAATGTGCTCTCTTTTCCTCTGCTGTCTTTCGCTTTCTCATTTGTTTGGTTAGAACTGTTGTCTGCTCATGAGAAGGTCATCCATTCCAATTGCTTTGTAAACAAGCAAACTAAGCTGCCTTAACTACTGTAACCAGCTGTTGGGTGTGAGTGTTCTTGTTATCATTTTATTTATAGCTGTTAAGTGGAATCATTACAACATATATTCTCTCAAAACTGGGTCCATGATGGTGTATAACAGAATTGTTATGAAGCAGAAAGAGGCTATTTGACCCATTGTGCCTGCACCAGCTCATTTAAAAAATAGTATTACACAGTGCTAATCTCCTGCTTTTCACTATATGCCTGTACATTATTATTGTCCAAATAATCATTCAATGCCATCTTGAATGCTTCAATTGACCTGCCTCCACCACACTTCCAAGCACTGCATTCATACCTAACTACATGCTATATAAATAAAGTTTTCCTCATTTCACCCTTCCCTATTTTACAGAACACTTTAAATCTATGCCTCTTGTTCTTTATTCTTGTTCATTTTACAAATGTGCTAAAATAACATTTTGCTTAGACCAGAAATCATTAATATTGTTATATCTGAAATTGAAGGGTTTTTTTGAAAGGCATATCTCCTCCTTGACTGTCAGACTGGGTGGCCCGGTGGCTCAGTGGTTAGCACTGCTGCCTCACAGCACCAGGGACCCGGGTTCGATTCCACCCCGAGTGACTGTCTATATAAAGTTTGCATGTTCTCCCTGTGTCTGTATGGGTTTCCTCTGGCTGATCTGGTTTCTACCCACAATCCAAAGGTATTCAGGATAGGTGGATTGACCATGCTGAATTGCCCACAGTGTCCTGGGATATGTGGGCTATGTGGCTTAGTCATGGGAAATGCAGGGGTACTGAGATGGAGTGGGGAGTTGGTCTGGGTGGGAAGCCTTTCGAAGGGATCTGTGTAGATTCAATGGGCCGAACGGCCTGCTTCTGCACTGTAGGAATTCTATGAAAGAATATTTATCCCTAACTGCAGTTATGGTATTGTGTTCTCATTGTTTTGGTCAAGGTATAAATACAGTATCTGCTGGTAGGCATGCTGATTTTTTTAATGCTCCACAAAAAAACTATTTATTTGTTTGATCCTTTACTGCTTGCTGTCAGCAGGCACCTTGAACCTCTAGCAAGACTCAAGAGTCATTGTAATAAACCTAATATGTATTTTTCTGTACTTCCATGGTTGTGGAAAGCTTAAGTCAATGCAGTAACCTATAGGTTCTTTTCTGCCATTGCACACTGTTACAAAACGAGGCCATTATAGAGAACTCTGAAGATGTAATTAGTTAAGTCCCACATTGAACTTGTATTGACTTTATAATTCACTTCTAAATTGTGCTTTTGAAATAAATAGAATTTCTAATCAAAAAATGTAAAATTGTTAGAAATATTCATGTAATCCATAAAACACGTTGCTTTGCTAGCAACTTCTCCTATTGATTATTTTAAATTGAAAATTCCATTTTGGTAAAATTCAATTTTGCACAATAGCATGAAACAGGGATAAGCAAAATTCGATAAATACCTAAAGAGGAAATAAAAGAACAAAATGCAGGGCAGCAGGGACTGGGCCTAGTTTTAGTCCTCCTGCAAAGCACTAGCATAAACGCAATGAACTGAATGGTCTCTTTCATACGATGTTTTTTGAATTAACAACTATTTTGTACCCCAACCAATTTTCTTTCCATTGAAAAAGATCAGGCCCAGTAATATGGTTGCCAATCTGCTGTTGTCCGTTTTGCAACACTGCCCAAGGTGAATTTCAACCTTGATGTGTCTTGGTCTTGTTTGCTGATACTCTGTTTAATGTTTCTGTTTGGTATTCCTAGTGAGCAACTGCTTTTCTGCATGTGTCTTTTAATGTGTGCAGGATGCAAAATCAAAAGATTAGTTTCTTAACCACTGAAGTGTAAATGAATTTAATGAATATAATTTAAATGCCACCCTTGTAGACCATTTATAAGAAATATGATGTTATTTAAATTGTAAGGTGTATATGCTAGGATGTTGACTATTAAAGCACATACCAGGATTCCAAATGATAAAATTCAACGTTTTGTGGTGTGCTATTCCACTATTATTTTGATATTTTGTAATTTTAGCTCTGTTTCTTTTTCCTTATTTACCTCTTTCTATGCTTGCCCAACTTCATATTGTCTACTCTTTCACATGGAAGCTTTAACAGGTCAAATAATGCAGACAGCAGAGGCTTTCATGGTCCATTTTGTGAGCAGCATAAATTCCAAGGGTGATTTTTGCCATTTTGAAAGCAATATAATGGTGCTGAGTTTTATCAGGACCCATTTTTGATGTGGAAATGGATGTGCCTGCAGTGTGGGAATAACTAATTAATGGAGGAGATCCATGACCGCTCATGAAGGGAATATAAAGTTTGAACTATCAAACTGTGAAGAATAAAATTCCCAACAATTTCCAAATTTGAACAAAAATAGTGTAGCTGTGTTAGTGAAAGTTGGAAAACATCTGCTGTAGCTGCCTGTTGACATTAACCCAAGGGCAAGCATTGCAACATCATGAACGTTGCTGATGCCCACAACCTGATATTATCTCATTGAGGAAGGGGGCTGTAATTTCACAGTTTGGTTGACAGCTCAAAGAAAACTTGAAAGGATTAGCTGTCTTTGTAGTTATAAGTCTCTTTGTCCGTATAAAATATTATAAAAGTATTTGAGGAGCTTTTACATTTTGAGTGGCTTTCATGAATGGAAGGTTTTTTTTAACTACAACAAAGTCTGTGATAAATATTTACACCTCTATTTTATTTCATCTAAACATGTCTCCTGAGTCTGCCTATGGTAAATTCTGGATGAGTTAGCATGGAAGGGTACAAGAAAAAAGATGATGGGTGGTCCAGAAGGGGCCAGTGGGTGGGTCATGGACATGTCTTGGCATTACATTGACGGTGGCTTTAAGAGTTTATAGTGAGTGGGTGGTGGACAAGGGCTGCCATTAAGTTGGCATGGTGGACCATTTTGTGTACAGAGGAATGTGTTTCCATGAGTTGGAATGGATGACTGAGGGTGGTGAGCAATTCATTCACGTGTGAGGTAAGGATTAAAGGACCTAATATGTGACAAATAACTAATGCAAAGTCACAAAGAACTGAAGCAGGCATTTTAAAGAATCTATCTCAACTCAGCAACTCCTTTGACCACCTCTGGTCTATGTCAAGAGGCTGCAGGCCTCATTCCTTCCTGAAAACCCACCCTCCTTCGTAGCAAAGATCGGGCCTGACAGGACCCAAGGTGGGTGACGTGAGCCACAAAAAAATCTCTTCTTGAAAACTGAAGAGTCATGCCAGTGTCAAAATATTGGCTCCATTTCTCTCCACAGATGCTGAGCTTCTCCAGCATTCTGTGTTTGTTTCAGATTTACAGCATCACGGTATTTTACTTTCATTGAAGGAAATATCTCAACTTGCATTGCTTCCAGTGTACAAATACTTCCTTTGTCTCACTCTATTATAACTCCGCAAACACACTTTGGTCCAGTTATATGTTATACTTTCATTCAGCACGGAAACAGACTCTTTGGTCGGACTCATCCATGCCAACCAAATTTCCCAAATTAAACTAGCCCCATTTGCTTGCATTTGGCCTATATCCCTCTAAACCTTTCCCATTCATGTACCTGTCCAAATGTCTTTTAAATGTTGTAATTGTACCTGCATCTATCACTTCCTCTGGCAATTCATTCCCCATATGAACCAACCTCTGTGTGAAAATGTTGCCATTCAGGTTCCTTTTAAATCTTTCTCCTCTGACCTTAAAAATACACCCTCTAGTCTTGAACTTCCCTATCCTAAGGAAAAGACCTTTGCTATTCACCTTAACATTGACCATCATAATTTACAAACCTCTATAAGGTCACCCCTCAATCTCCTATGCTCCAATGAAAAAAGTCCCAGCCTATCCAGCCTCTCCTTACAACTCAAACCCTCCAGTCCTGGTAACATCCTGGTAAATCTTTTCTGCACCTCTCCAATTTACGTAGAACATAGAACAGTACAGCACAGTACAGATCCTTTGGCCCACAATGTCGTGCTGACCTATTATCCTACTCTAAGATCAAACTAACCTGCATACCCTTCATTTTACTATCATCCATATGCCTATCCAAGAGTCGCTTAAATGTCCCTAATGTATCTGACTATACTACCACTGCTGGCAGTGCATTCCACTCTCTGTAAAGAACCTACCTCTGACATTTCCCCTATACCTTCCTCCAATCACCTTAAAATTATGTCCCCTCGTGATAGCCATTTCCGCCCTGGGAAGAAGCCTCTGGCTATCCACTCTATCTATGCCTCATCATCTTGTACACCTCTATCAAGTCACCTCTCATCCTTCTTCGCTCCATTGAGAAAAGCCCTAGCTCCCTCAACCTTTCCTCATAAGACCTGCCCTCCAGTCCAGGCAGCATCCTGGTAAATGTCCTCTGCACCCTCTCTAAAGCTTCCACATCCTATAATGAGGCGACCAGAACTGAACACAATATTCCAAGTGTGGTCTAACCAGTGTTTTATAGAGCTGCAGCATAACCTTGCGGCTGTTAAACTCAATCCCCCTGCTAACAAAAGTCAACACACCATACGCCTTTAATAATATCCTTCTTATATAGACCAGAACTGTACACAGTATTCCAAAAGTGACCTCACCAATGTCCTGTGCAACCACAACATGATGTCCCAACTCCTATTCTCAATGCTCTGAGCAATGAAGGCAAGTGTAGCAAATGCCTTCATTACCACCCTGTCTACCTGTTATGCAACTTTCAAAGAACCAAGTAACCGGAACCTTGAGGTCTGTCTGTTCAACATCACTTCGCAGGACTGTAGAAGTCCTGCCCTTGCTTGTATATCCAAAATGCAACAGCTCCCATTTATCAATATGAAACACCATCGCCACTACTCAGCCCAATGATTTTAGCCACTTGTGCATTACTATCTCAAATGGCCCATCATTGGTGACAGATCCTTCGGTTATCACATCCCTATTCTTTTCAATCTCGTTCCTAAAACTATTTGCTTTACTACATGTGTCTCCAACTTTGGTGGATCTTAAAAATAAACTGTTCTCAGTCTCGATTTTGATTTCTGATCTTCTATGATCTTGACTGTCATAATTGACCAGCCAGTTTGTTTCAATGTGCGTGAGTTAAACAACTTATACACTACTTATATGGCAACTTTAATTTAATGAAATGCAAGCATTATAAAATATTGCAGCATATAAAGAGAAATTAGGGCAGATAACCAAAAGCTTGCTTAAAAATTCGGCTTAAAGAGCACCTAAGGGAAGAAAGAGAAGTACAAATATGGAGTGGTTTAGGGAGGGAATTTCAATTTATGATGGAACAATTAAATTTGTGGTGCTTCAAGATGACAAAATTCAAGGTGTACAGATATCTGGGGGGGGGGGACATGAATCATAGAATACTTACAGTATGGAAACAGGCTATTCAGTCCATTGAGTCTACATCAACCCTCTGAAGAGCATCCCACACCCTACCTTATAACCCTGCATTCCTCATGGCTAATCTACCTAGCCTGCACATCCCTGGACATGATAGGGCAATTTAGCATGGCCAATCCACCTAACCTGCACATCTTTGGACTTCAGGAGGAAACCCACGCAGACACGGGGAAAATGTGCAAACTCCACACAGACAGTTGCCCGAGGGTGAAATCGAACCCGGGTCCCTGGCGCTTTGAGGCAGCAGTGCTAACCACAGCCACCGTGCTGCCTGAATCCCTGTATGGATTTCAAAATAAGAATGAGAATCCTAAAAATGAAACATTGCTTAACTGGGAGCCATTGTAGATCAACAAGCACAAGGGTGATGGGTAGATAGAATTTGGTGTGATTAAGACACAGCAGAATTTTGAATGGCTTAAAGCTTACAGATGGTGGAGAGTGGGAGACCAGCCAGAGTCTGCTGGTATAGTCAGATGTAGTTGTCACAAATGTATGGGTGAGAGTTTCAGCAGCAGATGAATTGAGGGAGGGATAGGGTCGAACAATGTCACAGGGGTGGATAAAGGCAAAGTTAATGATGGTGTGGTTCTGAATTCTGACCTTTATCTCAGGATCAAAAATGACATCAAATTTGGGAAGTTGGGTACAGCTTTGTACAATTGGCAGCAAGAGAAATGGAGTTGTTAGCCAGAGAATGCCGTTTCTAACAGGGTCAGCTTCCATTTTGCATTAATGCAGTCTTGTATTGTAACGTCATCAAAATTGACATCGCAGTTTTAGCTACACCCAGTGCTGCTGTTGGCGTGTTCATTTTCACTTCTTATTGAACCATGGTTGATTGTAATAGTGGAGTGGAGAAACTGCCTGGAAATCAAGAGCTGATTCTTGCCATTAATTGTCACATTGAGTTTCATGGAGGGTTCTGTACGTGTGAAACAGCAATATTTCTCACCATATCATCCCATACTCCCCTTATGAAATACCTACCCTGCCACAATGGTGAGGCTCTTGTTTGATGCAATCCCAATTCAGCCATTCACCATGCTCAAAAGAACTCTCCGATGCTGAGATATCTCAGAATAGACTGTCATCACTGTAGCCAGTGTCATCTTTAAATGGCTGTGTTTTTAGATAAGCGCTGTCATTCTACAGTTACTCTGCAACTGATATTTGCCCTGGACATGACAGATAAGGGGAAGTTGGTGGTTTGCTCTATGGACCCGAAGGTCCTTGTGGGTGGGTAGGCGTATGGATGTGTTTCTGGTAGAAGATGCCATTCCATCAGAGTCTGCTGCCCAGATTAGTGCTGTCTCTGCCAGCTGAGGAATGCCCAGCAGTGTAAGAAGAAGGTCAATGACCTTCTCCATTCCATCAATCTCTTCTACTGCACACACCTTCCGCCAAGGTTTAGGCTCTGCCTCTCCTTACTGCATGCAGCATTGTATGGATGTGGAGTTGTGCCCTGAGACATTGCACAGTGTCCAAGATGACACCTAGAGGAGCAAGCTGAGAGCTGAACTTGCAAGGTACTCACTCTGATTTTCATCTTCAGAATTATCAATGTACAGTTTCTTCGCCTGTTGGGTTGTTGGGGGAGGGCAGAGAGGTGGTTTTTGTAGGACAGGAAACTGCATGTTAACGAGGCAAGATTTGCAATCTCTGTGACCAACAACAAGCAACAACTCCATTAATTGGAATCTTGCCACTTCCTAGTGAGAATCCTGTCTTAACACCTGTAACTCCATTAGAAAATGCAATGATTTGTCCAGTTTTGAGCTTCTACATCTAATCTTATCTAAATCGATGTCATTTGGCTTAGTTTTGTCACCCAAGAGGGAGGGTGTCCACAGTGTAAAGATATGATTGTGTCTCCTCAAAGATTGTGCAGTTGTCACTCCTACAAATACCATCATGGACAGATATATCTGTAACAGCTGGGAAGATTTCAACGTGGACTTTCCTTTTCCACCTTTGACCTGATACCAGAAAACTCCTTGGGTCTAGGTACGGGTGGTGGTGGCATAGTGGTTATGTTGTTTTTGAACTAGTAAACCAGAGAGTCAGGTTAATGGCCTGAGAACATGTGTTTGAACTCCAGCATAACTGCAGGCAGAGTTTGAATTCAAATTATAAAATAATAATCATTTATAAATCTGCAATGTCAAAAAGCTACGCTAATGATGACCATGAAAGCATTGTTGATTGTCATATAAATCCCTTATGGTTTCCTAATGTACTTTAGTAAGTCGTTTACCTGGTCTGACCTACCTATGACTCCAGATCCACTATAATATGGTTAATTCTTAAATGCCCTGTAAAGTAGCCTAGCAAGCTACTCAGTTGTAACCACTCACTACAAAGTCTGACAGGAGGAACGAAATCAGATGGACCACCAGGTGTCAACCGATACACCAGAAACAGCAATGAGACGCACAGCCTTGTTGATCCTGCAAAGTCAGCCATGCTATCACCTGGAGGCTTGTGGCAAAACTGGAGAGCTATCACACAGAAGGAAAGCAACAGCCTGAAATAGTAATTCTCGCAGAATCTTACCTTACAGGCAGTATCCAAACCCTATCACTATCGCTGGGTTTATCCTGTCCCACCAATCAACTCCTGACATTAACCACCCATAAGGACATGGGGAGGAGATAGAACGAAATACCACTACCTGAAAGTTCTCCTGCAAGCCATCTACCATCCTAATTTAGAACTACATCACTACTCCTTCACTCTGGCTAGATCAAAGTACTGGAACTCCATGCCCTCTCCCCTGAAAGCACTGTGGGTGTCCCCATACCCAAGGACCACAGCAGTTCAAGAAAGCACCTGACCACCATCTTAAGGGTGATAGTAATGGCTTAGCCAGTGGTACCACAACTTGTGAATTACTTTTAGAACACCTTAAAGTTGAGGACCTCCTGAGCTACTCCTTGCTGATTATATGCTACTCTGCTGCCTCCTCTGAATCTGGGCCATTTCTGTAAGTTATCATTTTGTGGCATTTAATTATGTCAGGCTGTTCATGACAACTCTGAGACTATGCTCCTAATTTTGACACAGGTCCCAAATGTTAGTGAGGAGAGCTGGTTAGGCTGGATTTACCGTGTCCCCATTCCCAGGTTGATGCCAGGTAGTTCATCTGCTTGTATTCTTAGTATATTTTGCAGTAGGGCTTTTTTTTATAACTGATTGCCTTGCTAGGCTTTATCAGATGGCCATTTAGAATTCGAGCCTGGAGTCATATATATATATGTATATAAGCCAGGTGAGGTCAAGGCAAATTTATTTCCCTGGAGGATGTTAGGGAACAAGTTGGTTTCTTATCCATTAACTTTTGTAGTCACCATTGCAGAGTCTAGCTTCATATTATTACAGCTTTATGTTGTGAACTGAATTTAAATTCCACAGTTACCTAAGGAGGATTCAAACATATACATTAGGATTATTAGACCAGGTCTTAAATTTTTAGTTCAGTAAGTTACCATTATGCTATCTGTGTCTGTTACTGTTACTTCAAGATTCAAATATTGCAGTGTTCCACGAGCAGGTATCCCATCTTACATCGCACACAAATTTCAGCTCATCAAGCAATCTATTTCGCATATCTTATACCACACCAAATCCCTTTTATCCATTACCCTGAGCTGCACTGCTATTTACCAAATTTGCCTTTAATGTTCACTTTCAATTGAGGTTCCATTGTAGTCTCTCCAATCCTTATCTTTGCACAATTCTCCAGCCCTATCACCTGCCCACATCTCTGCATTCATCAAATTTTGCCATTTTGATCCCTAACACCTTGTCCCTGGCCAATTCCTTTGCTCCCCATTGCTGCAATGCCTTTGGTTGTTGAGGAACAGCCTCTGGAATTCACTGTAAAATCTAATTCCCCTCTGAAATAACTGCACAGAGACCAGTATCCTGTCACCAAGTCACCCTTTATTTACACGTGCGTTATACTTGACACTCCTGGTTTCCTTAGAGCCAGCACTCAGAGTGAACAGGACCTCTGACACTCCTGTTTATATCTGTCAGCCAGGGCCCCCTGATTGGACCAGACTAACAGCCCCAAAGTGGGAACTCATCCTCTAAGAGGTCCACCTGGCTGACCTTGTTACAATCACTACACTCTCCACTTTCCTCTCTCACCTCTTCTGTTAGATCCTTGTTAATACCTAACTCCTTAAACAAGCTATTGATCTCTCATGTGAATCAGAGAATCATAGGATATCCCTTCACTGTCCAGTTGTGTTCAATAGCATATTTGTGAGCCATTGGGATATTTTTCCATGTTAAGTATAGTGTATAAATACAAATCATCGTTGTTACTTTTGGAAATATATCTTTTTCATGGAGGTGTATTAAAACAACACTTTTTATTCGTTCACGGGATGTAGGCGTCAGTGCCTGGTTCAATATTTGTTGCCAATTCGTAATTGCCTTTGACAAGGGGCTGGTGAACTGGCTTTTTGCACTGCCAGAGTTCATGAAGTATTACAGTGCTGGCAGGAATAGAATTTCAGGATCCTGGCCCAAAGAACAATGACAACATTCTGAATCAGAATGACGTGTAGCTTGGAGGGGGATTTTCATATATCTATTGTCTTTGTCCTTCTAATTAGTAGAGGCAGTGCATTTAGAAGGTGCTGTCAGAGCAGCCTTGGAGAGTTGCTGCTGTGCATCTTGCAGATGATACAGATTATGATCATCATGTGCAAATGATACATAGAACTTTACTACCACACTAAGTCCATGACCTAAAATTGTGATGATTGAGTCCAAGAAAAACAAGAAACTCCTCAACACACTGGCTATTGAGAAAAGGTCAAACTGACAGTCACCTATAAATTCCCCTGTTTCTAGCTACCTTTCCTTTCTTATTACTGGAATGTATACCTGTAGTGATCCTGGGTCGTCACTATGTTGATGGTGTAGATCTGAACCAGCAAACTAGGCTCTGTTCACTTCCTGTGTCAATTTGCATATCTTCCGCCCAAGCACAAATTCTAGCTGATATTTATACTGTCTCTATCTCACACACACACACATCTCCACCAGTGTCAATTTTTGATCTCATTTGTAACTTAATGATTTTAGCACTCTGACAGAGAAGCCTGATCAACCTAGATCAATACAAATTGTGAAAATATGAAACAGGAGCAGAAGTAGACCATTTGACCCCTCAAGCCTGCTCTATCATTCAATAAATTCATGTCTAATTAGCTTGTGTTTCAGATTCCACATTCCCATCTACTTCCAACAGCCTTTGATTCTCTTGCCTAACAAGAATCTATCTATCTGTACCTTAAAATTATTCAATGACCCCTGCTTCCACTGTCTTCTGAGGTAGAGCTCCAAAGTTATGCGACTCTCGGAAAAATATTCTCCTCATTTTGGTCCTTATAACGGTGATTCCTAATTTTAAAACAGTACTGGACATAACACAAGAATAAATATTTTTTACCTTGTCAAGATCATTCAGGATCTTACACGTTTCAATCAGTTCAGCCCTCACTCTTCTAAACTCCAGTGGAAACAAGCCCACTTGTTTCATCCTGTCGGCTTATCCACCTAAGACCACCTCCTCATTCCAGGTATCAATCTCGTAAACTTCCTCAGAATTGCCTTCAACACATTGACGTACCTCTATAAAAAAAAACCAAAGTTGCACATGATACTCAAGATACAGTCATTCCTTCATACCATGAGGGTTCCATTCTGAGAACATCTGCAAATAATGAAATTTGTGAGTGTGGAACCTGTTAAACATACGTGAGTTTTGCTGCTGATGTTGAGTATTGTTGCTACTTTTGATGCGGATAGGTGAATTCATGAATCATGAACTTGCAGATACCAAGGATTTATTGCATGTTCTCACTAATGCCAACAATGTATATGTGAACTTTATTTACTTTTAAATTCAATTCCTTGCAAAGTAAAGGGTAGCATCTCTTTAGCTTTCTTGATTTGTGTCGTGACTACATATTAACTTCTAAACCCTTCAGCACCTCAGAATTCTGCATTGTTCTCCATTTAAGTAATACTCTGTTTCTTCATTCTTCCAGCCAAAGTGAACAACTTTATGTTTTCTCATATTGTACCCTATCTGCCAAATTTGCTGACTTATTCAACCTATCCATATACCTCTGCAAACTCCTTATGTCTTGTTCACAATATACTTTCCTATCTATTTTTGTGTGCCTGTGAATTAAGCTATCATACTTTCATTCCCCAATCAAAGTCATCAATGGGAATCCAGCCTTCCTATCACCATGTTGCACTAAGCTTGATCAATCATCAAAGATATTCCTGCCTTCTGGACATTATCATGCTCTGGATCCCCTTTGGAAGCTCTCACTTGTTCTCTGGTTACAGCTATGGGTTCTTCCCCTCACATCTTGTTTGTACCTAGCTTGGGCTCTACTAATTATTGGGTTTCTATCTATCTTGATTCAATATCAAGGTCCATCTTACTATTTTGGCACCATTAACTATTCTACCCTTCTAATAATAATCATGAATATGGCAGATAAGCAAGGTCATCTTATGACCCTGTATAAACACGTGAATGTTTTATTGCCCACTATGTGGCTAACAGGTGTCTATGTATCAGACTAAATATGGACCTCAGCCAGCCGACAAAGGACAAACACAAGTAGTTATCAGTGCTTGCAGAGATAATCTTATCATCAGTTGAAGGAACATATGGAGTGGCACTCCTTCAACATTGAAGGGATTTTACTTCCTTCATCAAGCAATTTGAGTAGCTCCAGGCCATACATTGACAGATTGGGACAAGTCCTTTCTCACTTCAGCCTGAGACATCAAACAAACAGTCCTTCCAAGTTACATCTAGAGTTTATGACTTCTGCTATTTGCATACTGTAAGTGAATTTTAAACCAGAGTTTAGTTCTTGAATGAATCTTTCACTGTTCCTACTCTAAACACTTTCTATTACTAATTTTCTTGATAGAAAGCATCTATTTGAATTCCACTTATGTGTGAAATTCAATCACTTTACAAGTTTATCAAGCCATTAAACAAAACTTGTTTAGATTCCACAAATAACAAGAGGACATAACCACAGCTTCACTGTATTTTGTACTCTGTTTCTGTCACTCTTCCCTTGATCTTTGGATGTTAGAATCTGCACTTAAGCTACAATTGTTTATCTCTCCATGTTTTACAACCTCCTTTGTTCTCTTGACGGTTGTCTGTTTATGCCATTTACTGATTTATCTTGCCTAATAATACAATGGGCCCCTTTACTGCCTACAAATATTTGCTCAAGAAATGCAACTAACCTTTTCACACTAATTTGTTGTTTGCATTTCTAATTTTACAATTATCTAAAAAGTCAGAATACTGTAGGGTCACACTTTTCCTTCTACTAAATAACAAACTTGGGACTGTGACTAAACAAGGCTTGCAACAAATTCCCTTTTGAAATGCTTATATGTTTAGATCTGCCTGTTTACAGAAACCATTTAATTTCCCTGATGTTCCATCCTCCAGGGAATCTTATCCAGTATCTCTATATGGAGACCACAGGTCTGGCTGTGAACATCAGCTACATGTAGCTGTCAACCCTTTTCGGCCATCTAGTGTCACCTAAAAACAGCCCCAGGTGGCCATCTTGTCAACTTTCGTCATGGGCTGCTACAACACTGCTAAAGTTTTTGACTGAACCTCAGTTATATTTAACTTCTTGGAGATTACACCTGCAACCTTGTTACCATATCTATTCATGTTTTCCCTTTCTTTTCCACTTTTTTCTTGCTTCTGCCTTCTGCCATCCTCCCCTACTAGGGTCCTTTCATGATTCCAAAACTGTATGGAGATTTACTACCAATTTTTGTTTTGCTTTCTCTTCCACACATTGAAGACAGCAAACATCAAATTATGGTGAATATTTATCCAAACAAAACAAGGTGTACGCAACACTGGTCACCTCATAGTAGTACTTATTAAGCATTGATTCAAAATTTCAATTCAGTCATAAATTTTCCTCTGTTTTGTTTCTAAGATATAATTGTATAAAACTGAGAAGACATGCTCAGGGTTCCTCCGAGTCAAAGGGTCAATAACAACGGGCAGAGTTTTAAAGTGACAGGCAGGAGGTTTAGAGGAGATTTAAGGAAAGACCTTTTCATCCAAAGTGAGCCGGGGGTCTGGAATGCACTGCCTGGGAGGGCAGTTGAGGTGGGAAACCTCACAAATTTAAAAAGTACTTGGATGAATCCTTGAAGTGTCATAACATTCAAGGCTATAGGCCTAGTACAGGAAAGTTAAACTAATGTAGACTAAAGAGCCTGTTCTGAACTGTGTGGTTCTAGCTAGCTTTCCTTCTTGTTACTAGAGTGTGTACGTACAACTTATGGAGATGTGATGGCCTAGTGGCGTTATAGCTAGACTATTAATCCAGAAACTCAGCTAATGTTCTGGGGACCCAGGTTCAAATCCGGCCATGACAGATGATGGAATTTGAATTTGATAATGAATCTGGAATTAGGTGTTTAATGATGACCATGAAATCATTGTCAATTGTCAGGGGAGGAAAAAAAAGTACCCATCTGGTTCACTTCTTTGTTATAATGTCCTTTAGGGAAGGAAACCTGGCCTATATGTGACTCCAGATCCACAGTAATGTGGTTGACTCTTAACTGTCCTCTGGGAAATTAGGAATGGGCAATAAATGCCGGCCTAGCCAGAGGCACCTGTATCCCATGAATAAATAAATTAAAAGAAATACTGCTCCTGGGCAGTCACTCTGGTAGTGATGGAGATATTAACTATCTGATTATACTCTGTTCATTTACAAAACAACATAAGAACTAGGAGCAGAAGTAGGCCATCCGGCCCCTCGAGCCTGCCCCGCCATTTAATAAGATCATGGCTGATCTTTTTGAGACTCAGCTCCACTTACCCGCCCATTCACCATAACCCTTAATTCCTTTACTGTTCAAAAATTTATCTAGCCTTGCCTTAAAAACATTCAGTGAGGTAGCTTCAACCGCTTCACTGGGCAGGGAATTCCACAGATTCACAACCCTTTGGGTGAAGAAGTTCCTCCTGAGCTCAGTCCTACATCTGCTTCCCTTTATTTTGAGGCGATGCCCTCTAGTCCTAATTTCACCTGCTAGTGGAAACAACCTCCCTGCGTCCACCTTATCTATTCCCTTTATAGTCTTATATGTTTCTATAAGATCTTCCCTCATTCTTCTGAATTCCAATGAGTATAATCCCAGTCTACTCAGTCTCTCCTCATAATCCAACCCTCTCAACTCTGGAATCAACCGAGTGAATCTCCTCTGCACCCCCTCCAGTGCTAGTATATCTCTTCTCAAGTAAGGAGACCAAAACTGCACACAGTACTCCAGGTGTGGCCTCACCAGGACCCTATACAGCTGAAGCATAGCTTCCCTGTTTTTAAACTCCATCCCTCGAGCAATGGCAGACAAAATTCCATTTGCCTTTTTAATTACCTGCTACACCTGCAATCCTACTTTTAGCGATTCATGCACAAGGACACCCCAGTCCCTCTGCACAGCAGCGTGCTGCAATTTTTTACCATTTAAAACATAGTCCATTTTGCTGTTATTCCTACCAAAATGGATGACCTCACATTTATCAACATTGTACTCCATTTGCCAGACCTTTGCCCACTCACTTAGACTATCTATATCCCTCTGCAGACTTTCAGTGTCTTCTGCACACTTTGCTGTACCACTCACCTTAATGTCATCTGCAAATTTTGACACACCACACTTAGTCCCCAACTCTAAATCATCTATGTAAATTGTAAACAATTGCAGTCCCAACACTGATCCCTGAGGCACACCACTAGCCACTGACCGCCAACCAGAAAAACACCCATTTACCCCTACTCTTTGCTTTCTACTGGTCAACCAATCCTCTATCCATGCCAATACATTACCTGTAATACCATGCAACTTTATCTTATGTAGCAGCCTTTGGTGTGGCACCTTGTCAAATGCCTTCTGGAAATCCAGATACACCACATCCACAGGTTCCCCATTGTCCATCATGCAAGTAATGTCCTCAAAGAATTCCACCAAATTAGTTAAACATGACCTACCCTTCATGAAACCATGCTGGGTGTTCCCAATGGGACAATTTATATCCAGATGTCTTGCTATTTCTTCCTTAATGATAGATTCAAGCATTTTCCCCGCTACCGAAGTTAAGCTAACTGGCCTATAGCTACCTGCTTTTTGTCTACTTCCTTTTTTAAACAGTGGCGTCACATTGGCTGTTTTCCAATCTGCGGGAACCACCCCAGAGTCCAGTGAATTTTGGTAAATAATTACTAGTGCATTTGCTGTTTCCCCCATCACCTCTTTTAGTACCCTGGGATGCATTTCATCAGGGCCAGGAGACTTGTCTACCTTTAGCCCCATTAGCTTGCCCAGCACTGCCTCCTTAGTGATAATGATAGTTTCTAGGTCCTCACCTGCTATAACCTTCTTGCCATTAGTTTTCGGCATGTTATTTGTGTCTTCCACTGTGAAGACCGACACAAAATAACTGTTTAATGTCTCGGCTATTTCCTCATTCCCAGTTATTAAATTGACTTTCTCATCCGCTAAAGGACCAATGTTTGCCTTCGCCACTCTTTTACGATTTACATATTTATAGAATTTTTTGCTGCCTGTTTTTACATTCTGAGCTAGTTTACTCTCATAATATGTCTTACTTTTCTTTATAACTTTTTTTGTGGCTTTCTGTTGACCTTTAAAGATTTCCCAGTCTACTAGTTTCCCACGATTCTTTGCTTTTTTGTATGTGTTTTTTTTCAATCTGATACTTTCCTTTATTTCCTTAGACATCCATGGCTGGATCTCTCTTTTCCTACAGTTTTTCCTTATCATTGGAATATACTTCTGCTGAGCACTGTGAAAAATCATTTTGAAAGTCCTCCACTGCTCCTCAATTGACCCACCATAAAGTTATTGCTCCCATTCTACCTTAGCTGACTCCTCCCTCATTCCTTCATAGTCTCCTTTGTTTAAGCACAGGACATAGGTACTGGACTAAACCTTCTCACGCCCCATCTGTATTTTAAATTCCTCCATACTTGATCGCTCCTTCCGAGAGGATCCCTAATTGTGAGATCATTAATTATTCCTGTCTCATTACACAGGACTAGATCTAGGATAGCTTGCTCCGTCGTAGGTTCCATTATATATTGTTCAAGGCAATTATCGCAGATGCATTCTATGAACCCCTCCTCAAGGCTGCCATGACCGACCTGGTTTGACCAATCGATATGTAGATTAAAATCTCCCATGATAATTGCTGTACCATTTTTACATGCATTGCCCGACCCACCACGATGTCATTATTTGTTGGCCTATAGACCACACCTATCAGTGACTTCTTCTCCCTGCTATTCCTAATTTCCACCCAAATGGATTCAATATTTTGTACAGGAGAACTTATATCATCTCTCACTACCACCCTAATATCATCCTTAAAAATCAGAGCAACACCACCTCCCTTACCTTCCTGTCTGTCCTTCCGAACAGTTTGATACCCCTGGATATTTAATTCCCAGTCATGACCGTCTGTAACCATGTCTCTGTAATGGCCACTAAATCATACCCATTTGCCATGATTTGCATCATCAACTCATCCACCTTGTTTCAAATGCTCCGAGCATTCAGATAAAGTGCCCTTATGCCAGTTTTTGCACCTTCTTTTTGGGTCCTATTGCCTCCATTACTAACAGCTCTTGAGTTCTCCTTCCTTTTAACTTTTTTCCTAATTTTCAATGGAGTTGAAGCTTCCTCGTCACCTGTTAACCTGCTGCTTTGCCTTACATTAATTGTTATTCTTCCTCTACGCTCACTTCTCCCTTCCCCCCTACTTACTAGTTTAAAGTCCTATTAACCACCCTATTTACCCTTTTTGCCAGAACACTGGACCCGGCCCTGTTCAGGTGGAGTCCATCCCAGCGGTACAGATCTCTCCTGTCCCAGAACTGATGCCAGTGCCCCATGAAAAAGAAACCCTCTTTCCCACACCACTCTTTTAGCCACGTGTTTACTTCCCTGATCCTCACCTCCCTATGCCAATTTGCACGTGGCTCAGGCAGCAATCCAGAGATTATGACCCTTGGAGACCTGTTTTTTAATTTTGTTCCTCGCTTTTCATAATCCCGAAACAGATCTTTTTTCCTAATCCTGCTTATGTTGTTGGTACCTACGTGGACCACAACAACTGGATCCTCCCCCTCCCTCTTTAGTATCCTCTCAAGCTGGTCAGAGATGTCTTGCACCCTGGCACCGGGCAGGCAACACACGATGCGGGACTCTCTATTCTGCTTGCAAAGGATACTGTCTATTCCCCTGATGATGGAATCCCCTACAACTACAATCTGTCCTTTAGCTCCCCCTCTTGAATGGCCTTCTAGACCATGGTGCCATGGTCAGTTGACTCATCCTTCCTGCAGCCCTGTTCCTCATCCATGCAGGGAGCAAGTGCCTCATACCTGTGGGACAATGTCAAGGGCTGCGGCTCCTGTGTTCCTGTCTGCAGGGTCCCTCTACCTGCCTCACTCGCAGTCACACACTGCTGTCCCTGCCTGCTGATCGAATTAACATTAGTTAATCTACCAGGTGTGACTGCCTCCTGGAATACAGCATCCAGTTATTTCTCCCCCTCCCGGATGTGCGGCAGTGTTTGGAGTTCGGATTCCAGCTCAACAATTTTGAGCCGGAGCTCCTCAAGCAGCCAACACTTGCTGCAGATGTGGTCACTGCCGTTCTCAATGGGATCAGCTAGCTCCCACATCATACAGCTACAACACATCACCTAGCCTGCCATCTCTACTTAGTTAATTATTTAAAATTAATTAGTTTTTTTTTAGTTTTGCAGTGTTCTCTGCACCAGTAAGTTTACTCCGGTATATACTCAAACAGACTCCGGCTTTGCCTTCCGACACGGTCCCAGAGGATTTGGCGTCTAGGTGACCGCCCCGAAAGATAACAAAGAGATGAGAAAAAAAAATGCCAATAGCTTACCTGCTCACCACACTTAGTCGTTATTATTAGGCTAGAGGAGGTGGAAGGGTGGGAGACACTATGCGTGTCGTGTCTCGGGTATTAGTTAACTCCCAAATTTATTGGCTGGAAGCTTACCTTCCCAAGCTGCCCTCGCACTTTCTCCCGGACTCCTGCTGCTGAAACAACTGAAAGCTATGTCTGTCTATTTCCTATGTCTGCCTGCATATCTTTGGCCATAAAGCAAAAGTCAGGCTGATATTTATACTGTCCTTGTCATATACAAATCTCCATCAGTTTTATGTTTTTGATCTTGTGTGCGATTTGATAACTTTTGCACTCTGCCAGGGAGGTCAACATAGCTCAGTACAATTTGCAGATATGAAGGCACCAGCTTAACTGATCGTAATTAACCCAATTTCTTACTTCAGATGAGGTGTCAATTGAGCTGTTTTGTCTTGGAATGTGTTTTGAATGTTGTTAGAGATGCGCTTTCCTTGATGAGTGAATTCCATCATACTCCTGACTTGTGCCTTGTTGATTATCATCATGCTTTAGGGACTCAAGAGGTGAGTCATTCACAGATTCGCGGCCTCTGACCTACAGTATATATCTAGTCCAGTTTAGTTTCTGGTCAATGGATGCTAATAGTGTGGGATTCAACAATAGTCAGGTATGTCATAGAATGATGATTAGATTCTCTTGAAAGGATTGGCAATGACAAACATTTTCTTGGTGTGAATTTTTACTTGCCACTTATCATTACAAACCTGGATGTCACCTATGTTTTGCTGCATATGGACAAGACTGCTTCTATCTGTGAGGAGTCACAGATTGTGTAGAATATTGTGCATTCAGCAAACATCCCTACTTTTGACTTTAGGATGGAAAGGAAGTCATTGAAGAATCTGAAGAGACTTCATTGAAGTAACAAATTGACAATAATATTGTCCATATATTCGAACAAATAGTCAGAAAGTTTCATGTGGTGTAGACCTGCATTGCAAATATCTCAAACTGCACACTTCTGGTGGTGTTGCATCCAAATAAGAATTATTGGGCTCATTTCAGGAAAACCAGCACCATCTTTTTCTTCAATATTGATCTGTTTAATTACTTTCTTCACTTAGCTAGCATTTAAGACTCCATTTATTTCTAGAATCAAAGTTAAACTGGAAGTGAAACTAGAACTAGCCCTTCACTCAAGTCATTTCTTTTCCTGACTGTATTCCCGATGGCGCATTCTATCCATGAGCAAAGGGCATGATGGGTAGTTTGCTGCTTGACATGTTTCAATATTCTTCTAAAATCAGGCCAAATTATTCTATGTTAAATAACGTATTTTGCAATTGTTGCCTTCCTCCAAGTATTAACTTCTAATGCTACTGTATAATGGCTCAAAAGTTCAAATACTATGTACTAATTGATTTCTAACTGTGTTAAGAAACTTAAAGGTAAACTCCCTTAGTCATGGTTGATGGTAATAAGTTTTACTTCTGAATACATTTGAGCCATCTGTTTAATTCCTTTATTAGCTGTGGTAGTTCTTGGGGCCTGTCTCTTCTACCTGTCCCATTATGATATCCTTGCATCAAAGATCCATGATTAGCAACTCTTAAGGGATCTACTTGAAGAGAAAAGTCAAAAAGTTTGCTTTGTGACCTTTACTGTTTATTCTGCTATCTTGTAGTTCAACAGTAAATGATATTATACACAGTTTACTGCAAAGATTGGATAAGAAATGCAATTGATATGTACAGCAGCAAACAGTTTCCTGCAGTTTCAAATGAAGAAATGCATTTATTGTTTTGTAGTGCCAGTTTCCATTTTGCCAGTTTTAAATCTTAACTGTTCATCTGCAAACATATCTATCACTTTACAAATGATTTGTCTGTGAAGGAAGCTCGTCACATACTTATTTCCCCTGAAATTTAAACTGTATTCTTTTCTGAACAAGTGAACAGATTTTTTCAGAAAGTTGAAAGCATTAATTTCTGCTAAAATTGGTAGTATAGCAACATTTTTATATAAAAAACGAAAATACTGAGAATCTTGCAAATCTGAAACAAACATGAAAAATGCTGAAGAAACTCAGCACATCTGGCAGCAACAATTTTTTCATTACCTATTTTAAATGAAGTCTGTAATTTACTTCTTCCAGGTATAGTTCATAGAATCATACAGAAGATGCCCTTCAGCCTATGGAGTCTATACTGCCAAAAATACACTACAACTTGCACTAGTTCTACTTTTCCGCATGAGGCTCCTAGCCTTGAACATTATGACACTTCAACTGTTCAATTGTTTATCCAAGTACTTGTAAAAATTGAGGTTACCTACCTCAACTACCTTCCCAGGCAGTGCATTCCAGACCCCACCAACTTCTGGTGAAAGACTTTTTCCTCAAATTCCATTTAAAACTGCTGCCTTTCACTTTAAAAGTGTGCCCTTTTCTTGACCCTTCAACTAAATTCCAAACATTGGCTGTAGAATAAATGCAAATTATCATAAATTACTGGGTTTATTATGTCAATTAACTAAATAATCAGCTGTAAATGCAGTTAGTGATAAAATATGAGGCTACATTCAAATGCTTTAAGATTAGGATCCTGGCAGAAAAATTAAGTAGTGCGGTCACGTGGACTTTAGAATAGTTAAAGGGGTGGGGGAAGGGCTCAGGAAAGATTATTTAAGCTTTTGGAACATGTAAAAGGACAGAGATTATGGAAAGGGCCAGGAATTTTATTTCAGGCACAGCAGATAAGGGGACAACAATGATAAGGGGACAGTCAATGGTGTTGTACTTAAATACACACAATATATGAAACAAGGTAAATGACATTGTAGCACAGATTGAAATTGATGGGTATGATGATGTGGGCATCACAGATGTGGCTGCAAAGGGATCAGCACTGGGAATTAAATTTCCAAGATACGCATCCTATCAAAAGAACAAGAGGATGAGCAGAGGGGGCTGTATTGCCTTGTTAGCAAGAAATGAAATTAAGTCGATATCAAGAAGCAATTATAGGGTTGGAAGGAGTAGAATCTGTGTGGGTAGAGTTGAAGAACCACAAAAGAAATAAGACCCCGATGGGTGATATGTCCAGACTCTCTAGCAGTAATCAGAATGTTGGGCAGAAAATAAATCAGCCGATTGAAAAGGAATATAAGAAAGGCACTATTACAATAATCATGGGTGACTTCAATAAACAGGTGGACTGGGAAAATCAGGTTGGTAGTGTCCTAACTGATTGCAGTTCCTAAACTTTCTATTTTGTGTAGGAGGATGTGGAGTTTGAGAGATTTTCTGGGTGGGAGGAGCAGATCTGCTAGTTTCTTTCAAACCAGTAGGTGGCGCACTGCTGAACAGCGAATGTCCCAAAACCTTGGTAGGAATTGGGAAGATTTGAATATTTTCTCCCATCAATTGGATACAAAATTGGTTTAATGACAGGAGACAGAGAGTGATGGTGCAGAGTTGTTTTTCTGACTGGAGAGTTATGACCAGTGGTGTTCCACTGGGATCGGTACTGGGTCCACTTTAGTGTGTCATTTTATATAAATGATTTAGGTGAGAATATAGAAATCTTGGTTACTAAGTCTATGGATACCACCAAGATCGGAGATATAGTGGACAGTGAAGGTTATCTAAGATTACAAAGAAATCTTGGTCAATTAGGTCAATGGGCTAAATGGAGTTTAATTTGGATAAATGCGAGGTATTATGTTTTGGTAAAACAAAGTGAAGACTTTTACAATTAAAAATAGGGCCTTGGGCAATGTTGTCGAACAGAGAGACCTAATAGTTCAGGTACATTATTCTTTGAAGTTTGCATCACATACAGAAAAGGTGGTGAAAAAGGCATTTAGAATGCTTGCCTTGATTGATCACTTTTGAATGGAGGAATTGGAACATTATGTTAAGGATGCACAGGCCATTGGTGAGGCCTTTTCTGGAATACTGTGTCCAGTTCTGGTCGCCCAGTTATAGGAACGATGTTGTTAAGCTGGAGGGGGGTTCAGAAGAGATTTACCAGAATGTTGCCTGAAATGGAGGGTTTGAGTTATAAAGGGATTCTGGATAGGCTGGGACTTTTTTCACTGGAGTGTAGGAGGTTGAGAGGTGACCTTATAGAGGTTTAGAAAACAATGAGGGGTAAAGATATGGTGAATGGCATGTGTTTTTTCCCTAGCATTGGGGATTTCAAGACTAGGGAGCATATTTTAAAGGTGAGAGGAGAAAGATTTAAAAAAGACATGAGAGGCAAAGTTTTTACACAGAGAGTGGTTCATGTGTGGAATGAACTTCCAGATGAAGTGGTGAATGTGGGTACAGTTACAATGTTTAAAAGACATTTAGATAAGTACATGAATAAGAAATGTTTTGGAGGGATATGGGATAAGCACAGGCAGGTGGGACTTGTTTAGTTTGGGATTATGTTTGGCATGGTCTGATTGGACCGAAGGGTCTGTTTCTGTGCCGTCTGACTCTATGACCCTATCAATAAAACACTTGTCTGGGTTGATTTTTCAGAACATCAATTATGGTGCAATAGAGAAGACTACTGTTTAAAATGTCTTGTCTTCTGACTGCAAAAAAATGCAGCTCAAGGCTTGATGAGAGATTGTTGGAATTATACATTCTTCTTCATTTGTGCTACCACTAGCTACAAGTAGTGTTATAATCTGATTAGCAAAACATTTTAAAGTTTTTTGAGCTGCCCGTGATGATTTACCTCAGCGTCATGATCCAAGTGATAGCACTGAGATGTTATGCCAAATCCATTAGTGCAGGGTCACCCTTAGTCATGAAACATCAGGATTATTATACATCTCTGTCAGAGTGGCAGCTTCAGAAGCTGGGGCTGCCTGAGTTAATGGAATCATTGACATCAGCTCTTACTGCCTCAACCTTTTCATGATGCATTATATGTCTGAATTACCAGATGCAAGAGAGCATCTGGTTGAAGATGCATGCATTCATAGATCATCAATGCAATGCAACATACAGTATATTCATGTCAGTTCACTATTCCTACATCATTAAATTGTTTGCCGACTCTGATTCACCATGGGTTTGGACATTCCTTCAGTGGAGAGGCTGATGAGACCATTTACCTGAAACACTCCAGTACTCATGTCATGAATGCATTCCTCCATGATTTATTCAAAGGATCACATTGCCTCAAGGAAACACTGCCTAATTGCCCATTTCTGCTCCAGAGGCTCCCAATTTATCCGTGCCCTCTCCAAGGGTTGGTAATGCTGGCAAGAGTTGACCTCCATTCTCGATGGAAATGCTCACTTCTGCCTCTGCTTCTATCTATTCAAGCTGTCGTGTATCAGATGCTCATTTTGTACCACTTCCTCTAAAATCAAGGCACGTGTGTCTCCATCAGTGGAGGATGCACTTCTCTCCTATGAGAAAGGTTCCTCAAACTGTAATCGATGTCCTCAGGTTGTCACAGGCTCAGCTTTTGGTGATCCCATTTGTGCTATAAGAAACAAAACACCAGTTACTTACCCTATTTCATCAGACACCTGGCAGCACTTCAAATGGGTTCCATTAAATGCAATTTCACAAAGTCATAATTGCTAATGACCAGACCCTAGTTGAGGTTCCCCAAATTATTGTGGTTGAAAGGTGAAAAGGGATCAACAGTCTTCCCTTTTTTATTCACTCACCCCTTTGGTTGGTCGCAACAAGGTGAATTTAGAAAGGATTGTTCTCTTGTGGATGCATTTCACCAAACCAAATTAATTTTTATTTAAAAGGAGCCATTGTAACTGGAATGTTTTGAGTTTTAAGTTTATTAGTTACCAAGTTCAATTAGAAATAATAATGTGATACACACACAAACACAAGCTGAAAGATATACAGATCAGTCTGTCTTATTATCATCTAACATAGTCTACCTGAGAAGACCACCATCATCCCCGTACCCAAGAAAACACATGCAGTGTGCCTTAATGACTATTGCCCAATAGCTCTGACCTCAATAATCATGAAGTGCTTCGAGGAGCTAGTCATGGCCCACATCAACTGCAGTCTCCTTACCTGCCCCGTTTCCCTATAGTTTGCCCACCAACATAACAGGTCCACAGAGAATGCCATATCCCTAGCCTTGCACTCATCCCTGGAACATTTGGAAAACCATGACATCTGCATCAGACTCCTGCTCGTTGACTCAGCTCCACCCTCAACACCATTATCCCCTCCAGACTGATCTCAAAACTGCATGATCTTGGTCCCCGCTCTGCCCTCTGCAACTAGATCTTCAGCTTTCTGACCCATAGGCTGCAATCAGTGAGGATAGGTAACTGCATCTCCTCCACAATAACACTCAATACTGGAGCCCCCCATGGATGCGTCTTCAGCTCCCTACTGTACTCCCTGTACACCCACGACTGTGTTGCCAAATTCTGAACGGAAGTCACCAACAAGTATATTGACAACACCACTGTAGTGGGACGGATATCTAACAACATTGAGTCAAAATACAGAAGGGAGATAGAGGGCTTGGTGACATGGTGCATTGAAAACAATCTGTCTCTCAACGTCGGCAAAACCAAAGAACTGCTCATCAACTTCAGAAAGAAGGGAGGAGAATACGCCCCCATCTAGATCAACGGAACCGAGGTTGAGAGAGCGAAGTGCTTCAAGTTCTTCTGAGTGACGATAACTGATGACCTGTCTTGGACTTACTACGTAAATGTGACAGTCAAGAAGACACAACAATGCCTTGTCTTCCTCAGGCAGCTCAGAAAATTTGGCATGTCCATAAGGCCCCTCACCAACTTCTACAGATGCACCATTGAAAGCATACTCTCTGCATACATAACAGCCTTGTATGGCAACTGCTCTGCCCAGGACCGTAAGAAACTACAGAAGGTGGTGTGCTCAGCCAGACCATCATGGAAGCTAACCTTCCATCCATGGACTGTATTTACATGGTCCACTGCTGTGGAAAGGTGGCCAACATCATCAAAGACCCATCACACCCTGGTAATGACTTCCTACAACCTCTTCCATCAGGAAGAAAATACAGAAGCCTGATCACATGTACAAGCAGGTTCAGGAACAGCTTCTTTCCGGCCATTATCAGACTGTTGAATGGACTCCAGCCTCAAATAATGTAATCTGCAATGTAACCTGTACGCCTCTCAGTCTTTTTGATCTGTACATCCTGTACTTGCTGTGATCTGCCTATACCGCTTGTAAATAAAGATTTTCACTGTATTTCAGCACACCTGACAATAAAATCAAAATAAATCAAATATATATAGGGAGCTGATAATCAGTGGGGTATGAGTTTTCTGGAATACAATATAATGCAAAGAAGAAACTTAGCAGATCTGACAGCATCTCTGGAGAGAAAAACAGAATCAGTATTTCAAGTGCAATATGATTCTTCTTCAGAACTTCTTGCATTTAGAAGAGTTCTAATGGATTCAAAAAGTTAACTCTGTATCTGTCTTTTCGGATTGATTCTGCTTTTACCTGCAATGCATGGGTGACTAGGAGTAGTTCTTTGACTGTCACCTGCACACCATACTCATGCTCAAGCTGAGGCTAATGCGAATGAACCTTTTCACTAGCACACATAAGTAGTCAACTTTTAACCCTTTTTGTTTGTATTTTCCTGGAAGATCAGAAGACAAATAAATGTCCAAAAGGCGTGGCTTTCTGCTGAGAGGACGGAGATAGTCAGTGTCCTCATTATATCTGCCTGTTGCACCTCTCTCCCTGTTTAAAGCTTCCCAAACACTCTATATGTGAGACATTCCATGGATCCCACACAGGCCTGTGCCAGCACTGAATTAACATCTACAGCCATTTTTTTGCCTAGTAGTCCTCTTTAAAGAAAAACATCTTGGAATTAAAAGTTTTAAAATATTCATAGAATTAAGAGCATTTGTAATAGTTCTGTTCCACCATCGTGATATTCATTAAAATACACCTTGCCTGCTGGAACTGTCTGGGAACTGTTTCTAAAGCAACTACATTTTTTGTACCCTCCTGGGATGTGGGCATCGCTTGCTGGCCTGCATTTATTGCCCATCCCTAGTTGCCCTTAAAATAGTGGTGAACTGCCTTCTGGAACTACTCCAGTCCACAAACTGTAGGTTGACCCACAATGTCCTTGGGGATGAAATTTCAAGATTTTGACCTAGAAACAATGAAGGAACTGTGATATATGTTCAAGTTTAGAGGGATGCAGTGGCCTAGTGGTATTATCATGGTAAGGTTAATCCAAAGACCCAGGTAATGTTCTAGAGACCAGGGTTCAAACCCCACCATGGCAGATGGTGGAATTTGAGTTCAATAAAAATCTTGAAGTGAGAGTCAAATGATGACCATGAATCCATTGTCAATTGTTGGAAAACCCATCTGTTTCACTAACGTTCTTTAACAATGAAAATTTCTATTCTTACCAGATCTGGCCACATGTGACTTCAGACCCACAGCAATGGGTAATTAGGGCTGGTCAATAAATGTTAACCTAGCTAGTGATGTCCTCTTGCTGTGAATGAATAAAAAAAGCCATGATGGTGAGCAACTTGGAGGGGAATTTGCAGGTGGCAGTGCTCCCATGTATCTGCTGCCCTTATCCTTCTGGATGGAATTGGTTGTGGGTTTGGAATGTGCTGACTCAGGATCTTTTGTGAATTTCTGCAGTGCATCTTTTATATAATACACACTGCTGCCACAGAGCATCAGTGATGGACTGACTGAATGTGGACGTGGTGCCAATCAAGCATCTGCTTTGTTCTGGATGATGTCAAGCTTCTTGAATGTTCTTGGAACTGGCAACATTCATGCAAGTGGGGGTCGGTATTCCACCACACTCTTGGCTTGTGCCTTGTAGATGGTGGCTGGGCTTCGGGTCATCAGGAGGTGAGTTACTTGCCGCAGTATTCCCAGCCTCTGACCTGCTCTTGTAGCTACTATATTTTTGTCAAGTCTAATTAAGTTCCTGTCAATGGTAATCCGAAGGATAGTGAGGGATTCAGTAGCAGTAATACCTTGATTGTCAAAGGGTGGTGATTAAATTGCCTCTTATTGCAGACGATCATTGCCTGGCATTTGTGTGACATGAATGTTACTTCTCACTTGTCAGCCCAAGCCTGGATATTTTACACATCCTGTTGCATTTGAACATGGACTGGCTCAGTGTCTGATGAATTGCAAACATTATGCAATCACCAACAAACATTCTCATCTCTGATATTTTGATGGATAGAAGGTCATTGATGAAGCAGCTGAAGATGTTTAGGCTTAGGACACTAACCTGAGGAGCTCCAGCAGAAATGTCCTGGAGCTGAGATGACTGGCCTGCAACCACAACCATCTTCCTATCTGCCATGAGTCATAGGACGGCTTACTATGATTCCAACCAGCAGACAGTTTACCCCAATGATACCCACTGATTCCAGTTTTGCTAGAGCTCTTTCATGCCAAACTCAGCCACATGTGGCCTTGATGTCAAGGGCTATTCCTCTCACCTGACCTCTGGAATCCAGCTCTTTTGTTCACACTTGAACCAAAGCTGTAATGAGGTCAGGAGCTGAGTGGCCCTAGCGGAACTGAATTGGGCATCAATGAGCGATTATATACTCTTTTTCAAATAAGGAGACCAGTACTGTACACAGTATTCCAGATGTGGCCTTACCATTGCCTTGTACAGCTGCATTAAAACTTCCCTACTTTCATATTTCAATTCCGTCACAACAAACAACAATGCTTCATTTGGCTTTTTAACCATTTGCTGCACTTGCATATTCGCCTTCATGCGATTCACATACCGTTATACCCAGATCCCTCTATACTAGCAGCAACAATGGATGGTATTTTAACACAGCGGATTTTTGATCCCGGCTTCTATATATGTTTACAGACTCTTTCTACCTCCTCTGAGACTTAAGTTCTTACTGAGTTTGGTGTCTTCAGCAAACTTAGCTACACATATATTTTATCTCCTCATCCAAATCACTGACATAGATTAAAAGTAGTTGAGCCGATCTTTGACTTGCCACACAATTTCTAGCTTATCAACCTGAGAAAGACTTCTTTATCCCTTCTAGCTAACACACTTGTTTTTATCTTTGCTGATAAGTTACCCCTGCACCATGTTTTCAATCCATGTTGCAGCAATTTTTGATATTGTACCTTATCAAATGCCTTTTAGAATGTCAAGTACACCACATCTATCAGATTCCTCCCAACTATGTTGAATGTTAATCATTTCATCAAAAACTCTAATAAATTAGTTTAACACGATCTCCATTTCACAAAACCAAGTTGGCTCTGTATGATGACATGATAGTTTTTCAAGTATCCTGCTATAACAATCTTAATAATGGATTTGAGCACCTTCTGTATGACAGATTTAGACCAATTAGCCTATGGTTTCCCACTTCTATTCCATTCCTATCCTGAATAAAAATGTTGCATTTGCTGTTTTCTAATTCATACAGAATCCAAGGAGTTTTGGAATAATCTGGCCAATGCATCCCCTAAGTGTGCCACCACTTCTTTTAACCCCCCCAGGATGCAGGCCATCCCATCTTGGGAACTTTTCAGCTTGTATCTATTCACTGATGGTGGTGATTATTTGGAAGTCATCTGTCCCTGTCACCTCTTCACTTTCAATTATGTTTGGGAAGTTTTCTAATTCTTCTTCAGAATATCTAAAGAAGGGTCACTGGACTTGAAACATGAACTGTGCTTTCTCTCCACAGATGCTGTCAGATCAGCTGAGTTTCTCCAGAAATCTCTATTTTTCCTTTCAGATCTCGGCATTTTGTTTTGTTTTATGTTGTGTCAAACTTTGTCCAGTTTGGAGATGTGCTGTTATAAGGTCTTGTTCTGAAAACACTTTCATGGAGTCGTAGAATCCCCACAGTATGTAAGCAGCCCATTCAGCCCATTGGGTCCACACCAACCCTCTGAAGATCATCCCACCTTGACCCAACCCCCTACTCTAGTCCTATAAACCTGCATTTCCCATGGCTAATCCACCTAGTCCTCACATCCCTGGATATTATGGACAATTTAGCTCATATGAACTAGTTTTTTTCAGGTTACAATTGCTAACTGATTCTAAATATCTATATGTAGATTAGAGTCATCTATAATTATAATGGTACATTTTTTAGATGTCCCATTTATTTCTTGTATGCTCTGTTCTATAGGGTAACTACTTTTAGAAGGAGCAATAGTTACTTCTACAAGTGACCTCTTAGTTTTACAAGTTCTATCTCTATTCAAAATGAATCTACATCTTGATATTTCAAGTTAAGGTCATCTGTCAGGACTGAAGTAATTCTATCTTTAATTAACAGAGCTACCCTGTCACCTTTTCTTAAGTTCCTGTCATTCTAACATGTCAAATATTCAACAACGTTTAGATGCCAGCCTTTATCACCTTTTAAACCTGAAATGTCTATTAGATCATACATATTATAGCCAGCATTGCAGAAATTTATGGGTAGAGTTTTGTTTAGATTTTGGCTATCATTGTGAAAATTTTCAATGTTCTTTCTGTGTCCGCAATATATAATCACTGTCATAATGCAAGACTGAATTTCTGACATTCGGAGATTGTAAGAACTGCAGATGCTGGAGTCAGAGACAACATAGTGTGGAGCCGGAGGAACACAGCAGGCCAGGCAGCATCAGAGGAGCAGGAAAGTTGACGTTTCGGGTCGGTTCCTTCTTCAGAAATTTCTGAAGGCTCCCGACCTGAAATGTCAACTTTACTGCTCTTCTGATGCAGCCTGGCCTGCTGTGTTCCTCCAGCTCCACACTGTGTTATTTCTGACAGTAGTTTTGCAGCACAACTAAAAAAAAGCCAACAAACTAATGATTACCAGGAACTGCAGCATCTAATTTGTAAAACAATTTTAAGAGCATTAACATTTGTAACATTTGGTCTGTGACAGTCAAAATAAGAAAATTTTATTGTATTTGCCAATTTTTTGGGTCAAGACTTTTCAGCAGACAGATAGGAATTTGTTATCAGTTTGAGTAGCAGATGAATATTTTGTGTTGCTACAATAACAGTAATTATTTAATTATGTATGTCAGGATTTAGGAGTAATAAAAGCTGAAGTGGTACTGTTATAAAATTTTATCTCCAAAGTCCACCCTCAGAACAAAATATCAGCAACTCCTGGAGGAGTCACTGTTGCAAGAAATATGCTCATTTAGGAAAAAGGAAAATAATGCAATTCATTCTCTTCAGCATTTTAAACATACTCAATGTATTTGGAACATAGCAGCCACAAACATGCCCCAGAGTTACCAGCAATTCAAAATGACAAGGATATGGCTAGATCAAGTTAATCAATAGTGCAGTATTTTCTGAATTGAATAATTGGTCATAATTATCAAAATAGAAACAAATGCTACTTCCCTCTCTTAGAAGGGTATTGTTCTTCATAATAACCTTTCCAGCGTATAACTACAAAGCAAGGTGTAATATTTTGACATCTGATTCTTATGAATTACCCAGCCTTCACTCTCATGATTTTGGTCAGTTCTCAAATCCTGTATTAGATTATACCTTGTAACTCATCTTACTAAAATAAATAAATTTGGTTGCAACATTAACAAAGTAATATACTGTAATCTAGCTTCTTAGCTCTGAAGTAGCTATTTATGTATAGAAAATTATCTGATAAATGTACTCTCATTTGTTGGTCAGAAGCTCTATCATGTACTTTGGGAATGGAATATTAGTCGAGGCTCTTTAAGAATACTACTCACCTTCATTGCTTTGAAAATGAAGCAGTTCACCATCTGATTGCATTGGATATTCCCAATTTTCATTTTTTTAAATTATTTATTCTATTTTTCTAATCAACCTGGTCAGAAAAGTTATTTCACACTTTTGGAGCAGGTGGTTCTTGAACCCAGGTCTCCTGTCTCTAAGTTGGGGCAGTACCATTATGCCACAAGAGGGCATTTAATTTTCATTTTCCCCTATTTTTCCCAATCAACCTGTTCAGAGATGTTATTACACACCTCTGGAGCAGGTGGGACTTGGACCTGGGTCTCCCAGTCCAGGGGTAGGGACACTACCACTGAGGAGTGCTTTTCACAACCTCCAAATCATTTTTCCAATTCATTTGCGGGATGGGAGCGTCGCTGGTTAGACCAACATTTATTGCCCAGTTATTTTTATTTAACCTATTTTTTTAATCAACCATTCAGATATGTTATTACACACCTCTGGAGCAATTAGGACTTGAACCCAAGCCTCCTGAACCAGAGGTAGGGACACTACCACTGCACCACAAGATTCCCTAATTTTCATTTTAATTCAAACCAAATGAATTGAAATCAGGTGAATTCTATAATGGAACAGGCAACCAGCTTCATCAGTAGGGACCCTCTTGTGGTGTAGTGGTAGTGTCCCTACCCTGGCCTGAGAGACACAGGTTCAAGTCCTACCTGCTCCAGAGGTGTGTAATAACATCTCTGAACAAGTTGATTAGGAAGATAAGTCAGCTTCATCAATATACCAATCAACCAACAAAGGTTAAAATTATATCTTTTAGATGCAAGGGAAAAAATTGCACACAATGAAAGAACACCACACAGGGCCATCTAATTGGTGTAGGTAGCAGCTCACAGTGCTGCCTGTCCCAGAATATCACCACCAACAACATATTTCTAACGTACCTTTAATGTTATTAGATCCTCTAACAAAGCATGAAATTTATTCACAATAAGGAGATAGTATGACCAAAAGTTCAGTCACTGAGCTAAGGTTTAAGAAGTGTCTTACAGATGGAAGGCTACTTAGAGGTGTGGAAATGTTTCAGAGGGAATTCTCGAGCTTGGGTTTAAGCACTTGAAAGCCATGGTCATCAACCATGATTGGGGGGTGATTCAAAGTAAGCCGACTTTCCACAAAACTCCCATCACCTTGAGATTCTGGTAGCCCCCAGTTAGTTTAATGGATTCTTGTGGAACAGTGGATTATGTCATGCCTCTAGGCCAGGAGGCCCACATTAAGTCCCACTTGCTCTAGAGTTGTGTCATAACATGTCTGAACAATTTGATTTAAAAAACGAATCTGTGCCAGAGCTTCCATGAATGAATTCCTCACCCTAAGTCTTGTTAACAGACTGCGCAGTAAACCTTACAACACCAAAGGAGAATATACAATAATGTTTTTTTTTTAACATTAGAATTTAGAATTGAGGACGCCTCAGCAATTTATAAATCAAATCCAGCTATCTCTATGGTTAAGCCTCTCGGGCATAACTGTACAATTCAAGGAATGTTTTACTTTAATGCTTTAAATTTAATATCTTCCTTCTTGAAAGCTGTTAGCAGCAGCAAAATAGGCAGATTCTTTTATAAAGGCAAAGTAATCCAACAGGGGCTGAATTATTCTGAGTGTCTACTGTGTTAATTTCAATTGATTCAGACTCTTAACAAATGTGCAGGCTAGGTGGATTGGTCATGCTAAATTGCCCGTAGTATTCAGGGATACGTAGATTAGGTGGGTTGTAGGGGAATGGGTCAGGGTGGAATGCTCTGAGGGTCGGTGTGGACTTGTTGGGCCGAAGGGCCTGTTTCCACACTGTAGGGATTCTATGATAATTGACCCACTTCTATTCTCAGGCCTGTGAATAAGCCTCATCAAGCTAATCAAACAGCTTTAATCTGATACGACAAATTGATTTCCTTAACAGAATCAATATATTTTTGTATACTTCAGGCAAACCGGCCAGTTCTGCATTCCAAAGCATAAGGTGTTAGTAGAAAAACATTTGTGTTTAAAGACCTCCTTCCACATCTTTTACCCACTCCAACACCCCAGGCCCTGTCATGGCATGGGTTGCTTGCAATCTCACTTTACTCTCTTATAATTCCCATCATTACCTATCTAGCCCCATTCTCTTTCTATTTCTTGCCTTCTCTTTTTCTCTTTCTCTTTCTCTTTCTTTCTCTTTATTCCTATTTCCTTCCCTTTTTTTTCTTTCTCTCTCTCTTCCTCACTCGCTCTTTTCTTCAGTCTCTCTCCTTTTCCCCTTCCCTCTCTCTGGACTCAAAATTTTAACTCTGCTTTCTTTCCACAGATGCTGTCAGACCTGCTGAGTTTCTCCAGCAATTTCTGTGTTGTATTTAAAAACTCCCTTATTAGCCCAACAAAACAATTCAGAGCCACATTCTGGATTGGTAATCCAGCAGCCCAATGGCAGTTGTCAGAACTTAAATCCTATTAATAATTTTGGAATTGAAAGCTAGTCCCAGTAATGATGCACGAAACTATCATCGATTGTTGTAGCAACCCATTTGGTTCATGAATATCCTTTCGGGAAAGATGTCTATGAGTCCTTACCTGGTTTGACCTATTTATCATTACTCGGCTACAGCAGTGCGGGTTTGTGCAACCTTTAAGTCCAGGTAAAATTTTGGTGCCTGTGCACTGTAACCCCTCAATATGTCTTCACTGTAATAAGAACAGTGCTGGCAGCTGAAACAGATTTAATATTTCAAATTCAACATCACACAATGTGAAAAGTCACACTGGACTTGACAAGGTAAGTCTGCTTTGTTTGTACAGATGCTGCCATCCTGCTGAGATTCTCCAGCACTTTCTATTTCTACTTCAAATCTTCAGTATCTGTAGTACTTTGCTTACATCTTTTCCAATGTCATTATCTAAAATTGAATTAAATATTTCAGTTTGGCTTGATTTACTGAAGTATAATTTCCTCAAATTTATATTCCTGCCCCCTTTAATTGAATGCCAATGTTTTGTTTAGCTTTAGGATTACTTTTTGTCACCACGCATTGACTTTTAGCGATCTCTGCACATGGACAACCAAATCCTTTTGCTGCTTTTTCCAAATAACGTGTAGAATAATTATTCATAATGTAGATTTTCTTTATCTAACACTGAACAATAAATGTATAACTAGAGACAACAAGGTGCAGAGCTGGATGAACACAGCAGGCCAAGCAGCATCATAGGAGCA
>NC_063335.1:69219257-69233937 GCF_021869965.1 Rhincodon typus | reverse complement strand
GAAGGGTCTAGGCCCGAAACGTCAGCCTTTTTGCTCCTATGATGCTGCTTGGCCTGCTGTGTTCATCCAGCTCTGCACCTTGTTGTCTCGGATTCTCCAGCATCTGCAGTTCCTACTATCTCTGATTCAATGTATAACTAGGTTTACTATGATTTCTGATAAGACTCTATTTGTTTGCAATGTGCATCTTGCAGCCTGAACTACTTTTCTTGTCTGATTTAAACATTAACACTTCAGAGAATATCCCTAACTCCGCAGTAGAAAGAAAAAGGGTGTGCAGATAATATCACTGGACCAGTAATCTAAAGGCCTACCATAACTCTATGGAGTCAGGTTCGAATCCCATCTTAGCAGCTGGCAGAAGCTAAACTCTCTTCTCGGTAATGCTGACCATGAAACTATCATTAAACTGTGATTAAAAACCTATCTAGCTCACAAAGGTACCTCAGGGAAGGAAAGCTGCCATCCTTAACCAGTCTGGTCTACATGTGACTCCACACCCACAGCAATGTGGTTGACTCGTATTCATCCTCTGAAATGGACTTCACAACCCAAGCATAATTAAGAATGGGCAACAAATACTCACCTTGCCAGCGATGCCCACGTCCCAAGAGTAAATTTAAAGAATAATACAGGAAGATTAACAGATAACAAAGTGTGGAGCTGGAGGAACACAGCAGGCCAGGCAGCATCAGGGGAATAGGAAAGCTGATGTTTCGGGTCAGGACCCTTCTTCAGAAAATCATTCAGAAATTCTTCAAAAAAATCAGGAAGATTCACAATCTAGTTTCAGATATGAAGTTTGGAATTCATCCTCAAGGCAGGTAGCAAGAGACTGGAATTTTTTTGGCTCAGCCTGCCCACTTCAGGGGAAAGTGCATTCAATGTAGGGATTTTCATTGTTTTTTTTGTTGGGGTGCAAGGTGGGTAGGTGCTGACTGCAACCAAGTCAGCCAATCCTGAAAAATGATGTACCACAAGGGCTGTCCTGTGCACGAGCTGTTTCAATGGCCCACGTTGGTGTTGTGGGACTGCATTCCTGTTAGAATAAAAACAGAAAGGTTGTTGAGTCCTCACCCCTTACACCTCCTCATACTGCCCATACCCAATCTATACCCTCCCACGGCAACTCATGCCCTCCCATACCAAGTTATGTCCCCCTCAAATGGTCTTTCATGTCCACTGTGGTTTATTTAAAGTACAAAAGCATCATATTATGTATCACACATAGTAACTCCTTTTGTGCCTATTTATGATGTGTGTTTCTAATTTGACCTGCATTTAATATTCAGTATCTAATTGCTGACTACTCATGGTAGAGCCTGAGCCACTTAAAGAAGAATTGTTTCTCTGTAGATTACCATCTGTTTGTTAATCCTATGACCCCTTGCCAAATAGGAACCTGACAGATAATAATGACTTTCAATTTTCTATAGCTTCTGACACTTAAAATTTTGACTTCTGAAGAATGATGAGTGCCATAAGACTTTCAGTTGAATAGGTTGAATCCCTTGCTAATCTTTCAACACTTGGTGGAGAGTGATTAATTGGTCAGCTAACCAGTATCAGTTGGGGAGTACAAGTGATAGACATAAAAACATGGACATTTTTTGTTATGAATGAATCTGTACTACTGCACATTATCATCACTTTGGGAATTAAGGTAATTGTTCTCTCTGCTGCCCTGCTCCTTTCTCTGTTCTTACTTTCAAGATGTAGGTATCCACTGAACTGTGACTGGCATTTATTTGGCCACTCTGCTAGTTTTTTGAGACTACACCTCCAGTCTTTCATATCATCACAATTTGGCCTATCCACAATTTGGTTTGCTTAATGAAATTTAAGATTGATCTTTGAATTCAAGATCATTTATGTATATTGGAATAAGGTGTGGTCCCAACGCAGACACCTGTGAAATATGGATCATCGTATCTTTTGATGACTTTCTTTTTTGTGGCATTTTAATGTAAAATGCATGATAATGTGACATGTAACATAAAGAATTTTATCACATGGTTTTCCTTGGTTATGGGTGAAAGCATTAAAAAGGTCTATGTCAGATACTGTTAATTTTTGTGGGGGACCCTTATATTGATTAGAACTGGAGAAGTGCAGGAATACTCCAAACATTTAGTTACTATTAGAACAGTATTTCTACTTTGTGCAGAATTCTATTACATTTTTCTGAGTTTGTGGGAGGACAGTAGGACCCATTTGACATTTTAGTTACGTTCCTGAAAATGAAGTTAAGTGAATCAGATTTTCCCATTCCAAACAAAAGTAAGTTTAGACTGAAAATACTATCGTTGTTTCTTTTTCCACAGATGCTGCCAGTCCAGCTGAGTTTCTCAGCACTTGCTGGTTTATTTCAGATTTTGCATTATGACAAATATAAAAGTTTTAATCGGGTTATGTAAGATCGTTCTCATCAGAAAAAAAAATGTAAAATATTATAGCCTGCAAGCTGAAATGCCTCACTATTCAAAATTCCTATATTCATAAATGAAATACTTTAAAGTAAAACAAATTTTAAAATATAAAAGAAATATGCTGACGTTTTCTTTCTACTTAACACTGACACTTTGTCTCTTTGGCTCACTGCCTTGCCAACTCATCTTCTCTACCACTCCCTGTGTGATGATATGTGCAAGCTATTGCCTCTCTGCTCCCCAATCCCCCTGCTTACCACCAATTGTGATCACTGACCACCCCACTCCCCCAAAGAAAAGCTCCCTCTTGCTGAATCTAACTCTTGCCACTTCTGGTCAGTCTCCATCTGAACACTCACGATAAATGACTGCACACAAGATAAACAGCAAGAGACAGAAAAGCCAATTTTGAGTTGCATGGGTAAGCTACAGCTTTAGAGATGAAGCAAATGATGATGGGTGAGAAGAAAAATTGGCAATGACCAAGAGGATCATTGGGAGGGAGGATTTGCTGTGATGAGGTGGATCGATGAAGGGAGGGTCAGCAGCAACCAGAGGGTCAGGGTAAGAGACAGTGAGGGAGTGATCAAGATTATCAGCAAGAGAGAGGGTTGACAGTGAGACGGTTGACAACAAGTAAGAGATTGACAGCAAGATGGAACGCCAGCAAATTTAAGATTGCAGTATAGGATATGAGCCCTGTTAATGACTTTAAAGCAGAACAATCTTAAATAGGGCGGACTGCAGTATTATACTGTTTCTGGGTCATGCTCAAATGCAGTAGAAGTGCAGTACAAGCCAGTATTAGAGCTTTCATTTGTATTTGGCAACCCTAGAACATGCAGGAATAACTCCTCGCTCAGATCTCTGACAGTCAGGCAGAAATGTAATCATGTGGTCATTTGGAAGCCCTGACATGGTGTGCATCCTTGAACAGCTTTTACAGCAAGTAAATGGTGAACATCTACAAGAGAGACTTCCCATGGGAGCAGAGAAAGCAATCCTCAGATTAAAAATGCTTTCACTTAATGGTAATGTTCTATTTAAAGGTTGGACAGGCATTAGTGCTACTAGCAGTATTGTTATCAGAAAAAATATAGAAAGGCTTGAATTAAGATAATTGGCTTTCTGACAAATCTGATGGAAACCCTTGATAATGCTGAGTAAAGGTGTTATAGCTAATCACTAAGGCGATAATCATGTTATTGAGAAAAAAAAACTGTGTAAGGCAAATAAAGTATGAGTTTGTGACTGAAAGTTTCCTGCTTTGATTTTTATGTAATTAATAGGCACTGAAGCAGCAACAAAAGCGGAGGATTGGTGTTTCGATGATGATGAACAAGGCCATACCTTGTGTCATATTGACGCCACTAAAAGTGCCAGAGGAGCACTCAGAATCACCAGCAGGTAAGTGGAAGTTCCGAACAAATCCATTACCACCAATTGTTTTTATAATGAAAATAGCTCATCAAATAAGATTGAAATGACAATCTGGAAGCATCCATCATCAGTGGTTCCAAAGTCAAGATGCCAGCCATTTGAGCTGCCCGGCAGCATATCAAAGTTTCCACCAGAGGCTCCATTAACGTAGGTACCACTGTCATTTCACCACTTGATGTTGAACAGAATAGTCTCCATGCCTTGTGTGAAGCCTTGACACAAGTTAGAGCTGCAGTCTTCCACGCTCTGTCAACATGTACAAGTTCATCTTTGGACTTGTTGATTTTAGGGGTTTGTGATCACAATTACCTAATACAGGCAGTCAATAACTGTAAGCAATTTGCAAATAGTTTGATTTTAAGATGAAGCAGTTAAAATATGACAGCTTATTTAATTAGACAAAGAAGGGATTCAACTGGGGATGGTTCACTGTTACCAGAGAACACACAGGCTGTTAGCATGGAATGTTTTTGTCTCTTTAAAGTTGTGAAGGCAGCATCCTGTTCTCTGGCTGAAGACATTAGTCAGAAATCCTCACATCCCAGTCAAGCTGAACTTCAATAAATCTGTGGCTTCACAATAGAGCAGTCCATCAGCCTGTTTTGGGTAAATCACCACAAGTTAGATTTAATTCGGCAACTTAATAAGAAATCTCACAATCAAGTACTGAAACAGTGATTTAAACTTTATTGCGTGAAGCAAGTTAAGCCTCACAACCCAACTTTGCTAATGGTGGAACTTCGCCACAATCCCACCAATAGTGGCCAGTCTCTGGAAGTGTCCAGGATTTGATCCTTATGCAAAGTTGTTCTCTGGTGTTCTGCTAAAGAGGAATTCTGTTATTCAATTCTTATACAAATTTTCATCCTTCAGGTCAATGAGGTGATATATTAATGATTTCTTAAAATCGTTTCATCCAAATTACTGATTATTCTCTTGGAGTCCTTGAGACGGCAGCTAGCTTCCTAACCAGAAGTAACTTCTTTGTTCCTTATTACATTTGGCCTTAACTGTCTGTTCAAAGCTTTCCTGCAATTAACTCTTTAAATTCTTCTGCTGTGGTCTCCTTGCCCCTTGTGGCAATAAAGCATTCAGCAGGTATCAAAGAAGTTTTGTTTATGTGATCATGACTCCCCTTTCCAAGACATAACTAATTGCTTTCAGTTTCTGTGTAACAGTCTGTCATTGTTACTTAACAGCTTATTCCAGACAGAGTCACTGCTGCTTCTTTTTGTTCATCTTTTGTTGATTCCTTCAATCCACAATCAGTTATTAAAGTTCTGAAGTCTATAATCTCACAGTCCCTCCTCTTTGTTTATTATTTTTAATATGATGAACAAACACTAGTAATTAGCCATTTTCCACTGTATTGGTTCATATCCATGCTGAGTTGCTACATCATGCACTATTTAAGAATGCACCATTTCATTATGTGGTACAGATATATGCAAATCAATAAATAAATTACAGAATAATGATCTGTAAATAAATCACAAGAGTAATAAAAATGCACAAAGAAATAAACATGCAAAAAAATAGAGTAATAAACATGCATTATGCTTCACCCATTGCAGCTTTAAGATTATCATGTCTTAACAGAACTACAGCAAATTGTGAAATAATATAAATCCACCCAACCATGTGTATGTTACTTCCCCAATTCCAAATATTGTCCTACCAAGAACCTTCCTTAATGCTTTTAATATCTGTCTTGAATCTGTGACTATTCTGCTGAAGCTTAATATGTAACCAGTCTGCCTTTCTCAAAATCCCTTTTATTTCGTACAAACGTTCCCTTCCTAGGGCAATATGGACCTTGTATTTTTGCCAAAAAGACATAACCATTTCTCTAGCTGAATCAGTCACATCAAAAGTCCCAGATTTTCTCTTCCTGATGTTAACAAATTCCACTGTTCCCTTGTGCATGGGCATTTGAGGATAAATGCAAAATATTGAATCAGTGATGGGACAAGACAGGTTATGATAATCAGACTCTTTTAAAGGCAGTATTCTTCTTTGCCTGCATATCCGACTCTGACTATGTTGTCTTGAGTGGTACTTGAAAATTCAAGAGTATAATTAACAGTTTCATTACTGCTGGACTCAAAACCCCATGTGGCTAGCCCAGTTGTGTAAAAAGGATAGGGACAAAATTGTTTTTTCGGTCTTTTGGCATCCCTTAAGTGCTGTCCCGACAAGTCTTCCCTCCCTTTTCTACCGTGTACGATAGAACCTCCTTAACTCTTATTCAGATGGTGTTTTGGATCACTCTAAAATTTTGTACTCTAGTAATATTTAATGATTTTTCATAACAGGGTATGCCTAATACAAGACCAATTCCATTGCCTCCCATACATGAATCATTAGACCATACTTTTGTCGATCTTGTTAGCTTACAGATAGAAATTTTACTTAAAGTTCCTGTCTCATCAGCTAATTTCCTTAATTTAGTGTCATCAACCCATATGGGAACTTCTCCCTTTTTAATTTGATTTACATTTTCTCTATACTGATCTAACATCCCAATTGCTGCATGTAGTATGCAAAGTTACATTTCTTTGATGTTGATCACTCTTTCCTGATTCTGGCATGGTGGCTCAGTGATTAACACAGCTACCTCACAGTGCCAAGGACGTGGGTTCAATTCTGGCCTCGGTCAGCTGTCTGTGTGGAGTTTGCACGTTCTCCCACTGTCTGCGCAGGCTTCCGCGCAGGTGCTCTGGTTTCCTTCCACAGTTCAAAGATGTGCAAGTTAGGTGGATTGACCATCCTAAATTACTCACAGTGTTCAGAGATGTGTAGGTTAGGTGTACTAGCCATGGGAAATGCAGGTTTAGGGGAATGGGTCTGGGTGGGATGCTCTTTGGGCGGTCATGGTGGACTTGTTGGGCCGAATGGTCTGTTTTCACACTGGAAGGTTCTATGATTTTGTGATGAATTTGTTAAAGGCACCAGGGTGTGATTCTAAGTTGTTAACAATATGAAATATAGCATTGTAAATGGTGTTCCCTGCCTGACGTTCATTGCATCTGGTATACCTTTAATTTGAGAAGTTAATTGATTTAATTGATCACTTAGAATGCTGATATCTATGTCATGAACTGTAGAAATGCCTGGTCTATAAATGCCTGCAGCATCCCCTGTCAAACTTCTGCATTTCCTGTTTTTCCTTTCAGTTGTGTGCCTGTTTTGATTTACCAACCGCTTAACCAATTCCTTATAAATGCTAGGTTTTGGACTCCATGCTGGTAATTCCGAATACCTGAGAGATTCAGAGTAACTGGTACCAATTCATGATGAACATTTTCATACCACACTCTACCTGTACTTCACAGATCTATCCCTCGTCTGGGCCCTCCTTTTGTTAAAGGACACACGCTTCTGCTTTAAGTGTGAGTGTGACCTGAAGTTCTGTGGATATCATCAGGACAAATGGACTTGCCTTTCCTTTTGCCTGTAAAATTAATGCATGGAATTGTGGGCAGAGATGTCTCCCAGTACTGTCAGTCTGCACTTATCAGTGTTTGGTTATGTATATACTACTCTGTGTTTCTACTGAACACTGGATCCCAATTGCTAACTCCATATTTCACTTGTAAAAGCCAAGTCAGCAATACACTTCCAATAATCAGCTTCATAGTTTATCAAAAGCTCAAAAATTAAAGATCACGGTAGTTCCTGCTTTTATTTACAGTTTATCAGTTGACACTGATCTTTAGTTCGAATTTTGTTCTTCCAAAATTTGTACTCATCAGGATTGTTACCGGTGGAATGATGTATACAGACACTTTGACCAATTTATTACTCCTAAAATACTTTTACAAAGGTACTGTTACTTTATCAGAAAAAATAAAGGATTGCGGTTCAAACTAAGTTTTATTCCTCTTTACTGTCTCCAGGGTTCATCACAGGGATATGTGATTCAATTGGGTTTGGGGTCTGGCTTTCGCTAAATTCCTGTTCCAGTCCCTCTAAGTCTAAAATGTGTCAGAAAAGCATGTCACCACACATCTCTGACACTCCAGGAGATCGCTCTTAGCTCTTCTCGTGGTTGACTCTAGAGTCTACCCACATGCTTAACCTAGCTTCACATTCTGCTGTTTGTTGTCTCACTTTTGAAACCTTTGGTTCATGCCCAATTACTGGTCAATTGCCTGTATTCTCATTTGTGTTGTTGGATTTTCATTAAATCTTTATCTTTTCTTTGGGTTTGTACCAGACTGGTGTAGGTGGATACAGGGAAATTTTATCTGAGGGCGCTGGGGTCAGGATTATAATCATAGTCCCTACCCTGAACTGAAAAACATGCAGCTTCACCCTTAACCAATCCCCAAATGGGATCACTCCTTTCATCCCCTAACTTTTGTCTGGCTCCCAAAGCAAGACTCTGGTTGGAAAGCTGTAACTTCAAGGCACCAATTCCTTGTTGCCATTTAGAATGGTCAGCATTCTGCACTTGTTGCTCAAGCTGTGCTTGATGAAGTACTTTAAGGGTTACCTAGAAAACTTTATACTTACTTTCCAGTTCCTGAGTCTTAATTTCTGACTCTTGAACTTGTCTCTGTGCCTTCTTGGCATTTCTGTTTGCTGTCTGAAATTGACTTTGATAATTTGAGAGATAAACGATCTTCTCTCGATTGCCAATCTCTAAGGATTTAACCTTTTCCTTTAACTCTGTGTTTTCCAACAGGAAAGCAGCCCTTTCCTGACTGACAGTCTCTAGGTCATCAAGTTTCTGTTTTAGTTCTCCAATTTCTGACTGTAATTCCACATTTTCTGACTTCAACTCACTTAACTCAGCATTTCTCTGCTTTAACCCATGTTTCACATACCGAGTTTCTGCAAAAAGACAGCAAATTCCCATCAGCCCATCCTCTTTGGGTGCACACTTTCCCACAGATTTACTAACTGACTCTAACAAATGATCCAATGCCCCAGGGTCCATAACATCACAAGCTTCATAATAATCTATCCACTTCAGCAATTTCTTATTCAAATATGCCTCACCCAAGTTCTCCCATTCAGGTTAATTGTCTACCATGATTTCAAAGCAAAGTTCCAAAGGCAAATTCAATAATACAAAAATTTAAATGTTCCAAATAAACCTGAAAATTTGTTGGGTCTACTCTCATCCATCCACTTGAATTCCTGGCTGTCATATGGGGCGGCTGGTCTCTTAGATCAGGCTCAGGCAGGATTTCTGAGAATACATAGCTGGTAAGTTTGCCTTTGGAGCAACTTAGTAACTTCTTATCAAACTTCTTACCACCCAGGGACGGCAATTGTCGTGGGTAAATCACTGCAAGTTACCTTTAATATGGCTACTTATTAAGAAATCTCACAATCAATCAAGTACTGAAGCAATAATTTAAACTTTATTGCATGTAGCAACCAAAATAAGACCCCACAAGGAAGCAAGTTAAGCCTCACAAACCAACTTCGCTATTACCCGATTAATGGTGGAACTTTGCAACAATCCCACCAATTGCTGTCTGTCTCTGAAGTGTCCAGGGTTTGATCCTTATTCAAAATTGTTCTCTGGTGTTCTGCTAAAGAGGAATTCTGTTATTCAATTCTTATACAAATTTTCATCCTTCAGGTCTTTGAGGTGATATATTGATGATTTCTTAAAATCGTTTCATCCAAATTACTGATTATTCTCTTGGAGTCCTTGAGACGGCAGCTAGCTTCCTAACCATAAGTAACTTCTTTGTCCCTTGTTACATTTGGCCTTAACTGTCTGTTCAAAGACACAGCTTTCCTGTGATTAACTCTTTAAATTCTTCTGCTGCGGACTCCTTGTCCTTTGCGGCAATAAAGCATTCAGCAGGTGTCAAAGGAGTTTTGTTTATGTGATCATGACTCCCCTTTCCAAGACATAGCTAATTGCTTTCAGTCTCTGTGCAACAGTCTGTCATTGTTCCTTAACAGTTTATTCCAGAGAGTCACTGCTGCTTCTTTTTGTTTATCTTTTATTGATTCCTTCAATCCATGATCAGCTTTTAAAGTTCTGAAGTTTATAATATCACAAGCCTAATAAAATTCTGATCCACTATCTAGATTCCTCTGACAGACGTCTCCAAAGGATCTCATAAGCTGTGCACTGCATGTTGCACAAGCTTGGACAACAGACATGGGAGGCCTTAGCAAATACAGTTGTAGGGGAGTCACACTACCCATACAACGAGGAGGGTGAATCAGAGTAGGCAGGCCTCCATATTTTAAGTTCCAGCACCAGATGGATATAGAGAGACATGAGGGAAACCCAGAAGTCACTTATTCTGAACAGATTCCAGCCATCATAATAGCTTTGAGAAGCTATCAGCTGTGGGCCTTATGACCATGGGATCTCTGCATCTCCATCTACCATCAACCTTCCAGTGTACTCTGGAACACCACACTATGCTTGTTATCGGTGCAGACTCAACAGGCTGAATGGCCTTTTTCTGCTCCCACAAGTTATGTTCTTTGATTTGATTGATTTATTGGCACCTGTACTGAAATACAGTGAAAATCTTTGTTTATGAGCAGGACAGGCAGATCACAGCAAGCAAAGGATGTACAGATCAAAATGACTTAGAGGCATACGGGTTACAACGTGGGTTACATTATTTGAGGCTACAGTCCATTCAACACTCTGATAACAGCCAGAAAGAAGCCATTCCTGAACCTCCTCATGTGTGTGTTCAGGCTACTGTATCTTCTGCCTGACAGAAGAGGTTGTAGGGGGTCATTGCCAGGATGCAATGGTTCTTTGATGACGTTGGCCGACTTTCCGTGGCAGCAAGCTGTGTAAATAGACTCCATAGATAAAAGGTTGGATTCCATGATGGTCTCAGCTGTGTACACCACCTTCTGTAGTTTCTTACAGTCCTGGGCAGAGCAGTTGCCGTACCAGACCACTATGCACCCGGTCAGTATGCTTTCAATGGTGCATCTGTAAAAGTTGGTGAGGGACCTTATGGACATGCCAAATTTCCTGTTCTGAGAAGTATATTCAATGCTTAGATAGATAGACAGACTTTATATCAGTAAGGGCATCAAGAATTTTAGGGAAAGACAGAAAAGTGGAGTTGAGGTTTATCAGATCAGCCATCACCTCATTGAATAGTAGAGCATACACAATAGGCTGAATGGCCTGTTTCAGAATCTGAATTTTGTGGCCCCTACAGTCTTACAAAATCTCAGATGTTAACACTCATCTTTCACATATCCAGGCTTGCAGCTTAATAGAAACATAGAATCATGCAGGACAGAAAAGGCCCCTCAGCCCATCAAATCTGCAGCAACAAATAGTTACTTTAAATCTACACTGATTATATTTTCTAGTACTTGGCCAATAGCCTTGAATGTTGTGATATTTCAAGTGCTTATCCAAGTACTTTTTTTAAAGCTTTTGAGGTTACCTGCCTCAACAGGCAGTGCATACCAGATTCCCACCAACTTTTCCTCAAACTGCCTCTAAACATCTTGCCTTCCAGCCTAAAATTATGCTCCATTAAACCTTCAACTAAGGGGAACGGCTGCTGTGTATCCACCCTGGCCTCATAATCTTATATACCTCAGGTCTCCTTTGACCCTCTATGGTCCAAAAAAAAAACCTGAACTTATCCAGCCTTTCTTCATAGTTAAGATGCTGCATCCCAAACAACATCCTGGTGAATGCACCTCCTGTTTTTATTATTTTTCTGCGACTGATAAGAAGGCATACGGAACATTTACCTTTAACTACTCTATTAACCTGCCCTGCCACCTTCAAAGATATGTGAACAGTACTTCAAGGTCCCTCTGTTCTTCTGAGCTTCCTAATGTCCTGCCTTTCATTGAGTACTCCCTTGCCAATAGACACTGGCCTCCAGTCACACAAACAGCCTTCTACCACCATCCTGCCACTATGCCAATTTTGGATCCAATTTGCCAAGTTACACTGGATCCCATGTGCTTTTACGTTCTTTATCAGTTGCCCAAATGCGGCCTTGTTGCAGGCCTTACTGAAATCCATATAAACTACATCAACTGCACTACCCTCATGTACACACGTAGCCACCTCCTCAAAAAATCAACTAGATTTGTTAGGCATGACCCCCCTCCTCTGACAAACCCATGCTTACTATCCCTGATGAAACCTTGCTTTTCTAACTGGAGATTAATTTTCTTCTTCAGAATTTTCTCCAGTAGTTTCCCTACTGGTGATGTCAGACTTACTGGTCTGTAATTCACTTTTTTTTCTACCATTCTTCTCGTAAAGTATAACCACGTTAGCTGTCCTTTGGTTCTCTGGCACCTCCCCTGCAGTCAGACAGCAATTAAAAATCTAGGTCAAAGCTCCTCTAATTTCCTCCCACTGCAGCCTGGAATATAACTCATCCCTACCTGGGGATTTGTCCATTTTCAAGCCCACCAAAACCTCTGATACCTCCTCACTCCCTGTGTCAATCTGTTCAAGAACGTCACAGTCCCTGTTCCTGAATTTTATGCATATACCCTCCTTCTCCAGAGTGAAGACAAATGTGAAGTACTCATTTAACACCCTATCAATGTTATCCATTCCATGCACAGATTGTTCGCTTGGTCCCAAATGGACCCTATTACTTCCCTGGTTATCCATTTTCCCCTTGATATACTTGTAGAATATCTTTGGATTCTCCTTGATCTTGCCAGCCAGTGCTTTTCATGACTTCTTTTTGCTCTCCTGACTGCTTACTACAGATCACCCCACACTTTCTATACTCCACTAGGGTCTCTGTTAATTTGCTCCTTCCGTACCTGGTAATGGCTTCACTTTTCCTCTTTATCCTGTCCTGAATATTCCTAGATATCCAGGGTTCCCTGGGATTGTTGCTGTTACATTTCACCCTAAATACAACATGATGGCCTGTGTTCTCGTCAATTCCTATTTGAACGCCTCTCACTGTTCGGTTGTAGATTTACCCAGATGTCGCTGCTCCCAATTTACTTTAGCTAGATCCTGCCTAATTTCAATGAACTTTGGCTTCTCCCAATCCAAAAGCCCTTTTTGCAGACCATCTTTTTCCTTTTCCATAACAAACTTAAAACATACAGTGGTGTGGTTGCTCTCACTAAAATGTCATCACACTGCTACCTTGAACATCTGTCTGGCATCATTCCTCAGCATTAGGTCCAGCACTGCACCATGTCTTGTTGGACCTTCTTCATGTTGATATAAAAAAGCTCTCCCATAAAGATTACAAGAAATCTGCCTCCTCCAAACCGTTTACACTAGGACTATCTCAATTAATCTCGGGGAAGTTGAAATCCTGTAATATAATTATCTATTATTGTTTTACACATTTCAGTGAATTGTCTACATATCCGTTCCACTGTTGCCTGCTGATTCTTTGGGGGCCTATAACACACTCCCAGGTGTGCACTGTACCCACGCCCCCCCCCCCATTTTATTCCTAACTTCTATCCACAAAGTGTCATTTCAAGAACCTTCCAAGATATCTTCCCTCTTTGTGGCAGTAACTGACTCCTTAATAATGCAACACCACCTCCTCTCTCACACCCTCTGCTGTCTTTATTCTGCAGGTGATCATACTGCTGACCAGGTCTTGACAGACCGACAATCCAGCACACATGAATAAAGTGAACAAGACTATTTATTCATGTAATAACAAAGACTTCAATGTACCATTCGAAAACCTGTGCCAGCCTTGCACATCTACATGCGGTTTCATTTATGCTTTTTGTCACTTCATCATAGTGCAACTCCAACAGCTGTCAGTGAGGTGGATGCTGAATGATGCATTTTGTTTGCTGAGATGACCTTGATGACTGACCTCTGGTTTTCCGAGGCCTGGCAGGTCCTGGAAAATAAAAGACACAGGCACAGATACATCCTCCTATCAACATTGATGACTGTATCGGCGCCGCCTCATGCTCCCACGAGGAGCTCGAACAGTTCATCCACTTCACCAACACCTTCCACCCCAACCTTAAGTTTACCTGGACCATCTCGAATACCTCTCTCCCCTTCCTGGACCTCTCTGTCTCCATATCGGGCAACCACCTAGAAACCGATATTCATTTCAAGCCCACCGACTCCCACAGCTACCTAGAATACTCCTCCTCCCACCCACCTTCCTGCAAAAATGCTATCCCCTATTCCCAATTCCTTCACCTCCGCCGCATCTGCTCCCAGGATGAGGCATTCCACTCCCGTACATCTCAGTTGTCCTCGTTTTTCAAGGACCGTAACTTCCCCCCCTCAGTGGTCGAGAACGCCCTCAACCGTGTCTCCCACATCTCCCGCAACTCATCCCTCACACCCCGTCCACGCAATAAGAACCAAAAAAGAATCCCCCTCATCCTCACGTACCACCCCACCAACCTCCAGATCCAACACATCATCCTCCGACACTTCCACCATCTGCAATCCGACCCCACCACCAAAGATATCTTTCCCTCCCCACCCTTATCTGCTTTCCAGAGGGACCACTCTCTCCGTGACTCCCTTGTCCGCTCCACACTCCCCTCCAGCCCCACCACACCCGGCACTTTTCCCTGCAACCGCAGGAAGTGCTACACCTGCCCCCATACCTCCTCCCTCACCCCCATCCCAGGCCCCAAGAAGACTTTCCACATCAAGCAGATGTTCACCTGCACATCTGCCAATGTGGTATACTGCATCCGCTGTACCCGGTGTGGCATCCTCTACATCAGGGAAACCAAGCGGAGGCTCGGGGACCGCTTTGCAGAACACCTACGCTCAGTTCGCAATAAACAACTGCACCTCCCAGTCGCGAACCATTTCAACTCCCCCTCCCATTCCTCCGACGACATGTCCA
>NC_063335.1:69211927-69219157 GCF_021869965.1 Rhincodon typus | reverse complement strand
CCTGTTCTTCCTCCCACCTATCCCCTCCTCCCACCTCAAGCCGCACCCCCATCTCCTACCAACTAACCTCATCCCACCCCCTTGACCTGTCCGTCCTCCCTGGACTGACCTATCCCCTCCCTAACTCCCCACCTACACTCACCTTTACTGGCTCCATACCCACCTCTTCGACCTGTTTGTTTCCTCTCCACCTATCCTCTCCTCTATCCATCTTCTATCCGCCTCCCAATCTCTCCCTATTTATTTCAGAACCCCCTTCCCCTCCCCCTTTTCTGATGAAGGGTCTAGGCCCAAAACATCAGCCTCTCTGCTCCTATGATGCTGCTTGGCCTGCTGTGTTCATCCAGCCCTACACCTTGTTGTCTCGGATTCTCCAGCATCTGCAGTTCCTACTATCTCTCATCCTCCTATCTGTTGCTGAGAGAAACTGGCTGAGGGAGTAAGGAGTGACTGTTCACTCTCAAAGTACCCTGGTTGGAGTCGCCATAAGAGCCAGCTTCTGTTGTTCCTCTATCTCCATGTGTAAAGCACCTCCCTGTCGATCTGCGAAGGAAGGACAGTAGGAAGGTCTTATAGACATCTTGCATCCCCCTGGCCTGGTTGTTGATCAATACAGCCCATGGCATGATAGACGGCACACAGGTTCAGGCACAATTTTGGCAGCTACTGACTGGTCCACTGGACCTGGATCTCCATGACAGCAGCTAGCCTCTCCATGGAGTGAGCCAAGAGCTGACCTACTTGAGACATGACATAACACATGGCTTCCTGCATTGTTGGTGCATATTCTGCCAGCTCTGCCAAATATTCTCCTACATTTACAGGAGGTTTTATGTGGCTGTGACAGAGAGGCCTGTCACCTGCCAGCAGCTCAGTGCAGGTGTGGCCTCCAACAGTCCTGTGAGTATCAGGGGCCTCGGCTGTCACATCCTCCATCAGCTGCTGCAGTACTATCTCTGTGATACATTCACTAGATTGTGACCCCAACCTAAGCACAAGTACATACCTACTGAGGTGAATGTATCTGCAGTGTATGACAGAGCAGGAAAAAGATACGATAGCACCCCTCTCTGACACTTTGATGTCTCCTCCCCTGAGATGCACTGTCTGATCCAGGACAATGGAGTAGACTGTCCCTTCAGAATGTGCAAACCTACATTTTAGAATAGAAGGAATTGCGTTCATGCCATTGACAGTTGCTTTTCCAATCTTCTTCTGACTCATGTCTCCTTTCTGCCCACTGATCAGCACCAAGCTTGAGGACTCCTCACTGTCTTCTCTCTGCACTCCAGCTTCACCTTGTACTGCAGTCAATTCTACTGTCTCCTTCTCTGCAGCTGTTAGTAACCTGCTGTCAGACTGTCCTTCATCCTTCTTCACCTATACTCTGGTATTATGCACCATTTTTTCCAACAGACATAATAGGAGAATGAACTTGAACTCAATAGAGACCCAATCTCATTATCAGCATTCATTCCCCTGACAGATTATGGGCCTTTACATAATCCATCTACAAACCTATTCACATGCACTTAAACGATAAGTATAAGCCTGAAAATATGGCTGAAATATCACAGGCTCAAGTATCTGTTGCTGCTCCATTTAGATCTATCTGGTGCTTCACATCACTGCAATCCATTGCTCACTACCTTCATAAGAACTGTATTAATGTAACGCTACCATTGTACTTCCACTGGCAGTGTTGAATAAGTCATTGAAGCTCTTCCTACATTTAACCAAGGTGCACCTCTGGACCGCACTGCACTGCAATCACCATCCAGGCTTTTTTGGTCTGGTAGGATGGTCTCCTTCTACAAAGGAGCACCTCCCACTCTTCCTAGGCAGTCTGGAGGAGAAATTGCAGGGAGGTAATGCTAAATTATGGAACCACATATCGCCTGCATTGACCCATTTGCTGCCTGAATCGAGAAGTAAAAATGAAGATCCTGAGGTTTTGCCTCTGAGAGAAAGGCTGATTCTGGAGGTGAAAGTGATAACTCTGGAGTTCCGTGGCAGACTCTGCAAAGCAGATGCTGTTGTCTTTTAGGCACTGGAAGCAGCTTAAAAATTGTGCACGGACCTCTGATCTCATCACCTAGAGGAAAAACCAGTAAAAAAAATTATACTTGCAAATAAATGTACTGGTCGTATTGGAGCTCCATTTCAAGGTATCCAAGATGAGTCGGACCAGTGCATTTCATTCTCAAGCTTTACTGGGTTTTTAAGCTCAAGCTCACATTTTTTGGCTATCATCCACCCACTGCCACCGTGTAATTGACCTGGCCAAGTGCTTCCACCATCTTCAGTGACTGAATGACTGCCATATATTGCAGTCAACTAACCATTGCCCTTATGAGCTGGTTTCATCCACTTCCAGATCTGCCATCATGACCAGTGACAAGGTAACTAAATTCTGCTCATTGCATTTGAGCGAATACAATTATTATTAATCAGATTATTATAAATATAAATTATTTATCTTACAGAAATGTAGAGTAACTTGGAAAAATAATGTAAGGTTGTAATAACTGAAATTTTCAAGAATAATGACAGGATTGTTCCAGATAAGATGTTCACTGAGATGATGGATTTGTCTATCAATGAACATGTGCTAAATTCAGAAAGGTAGAAGCAGAAAATTCAGGTGGATACTTTTCATCTGAAAAGGCAATAGAGTTGTGAAGTAAATTGTTGAAGAAGACGGTATACATGATTGAAGAGGCAATTAATTGCACCACTGGAGAGAGAAGGAGTTCAGACTGTGGTGAAAAGGCAGGTTTGGAGGTTGATTTATAGAAAAGACTGGGTTTGACAGCTGTATGCCCTATTCCTGTTCCAAAAAAATTTCTTACACTTCATTTCTTATGTTCAGCACATTATTTCTCATACCACACTAACTACACAATTAACTTTGTGTTTTGGGAAAATATAAATAGATTTTGACTCCAGAGCTGTCCAGTTTTATGGAGAAAATAAAATGTTATAACAGTAACTTTAATCTATACTGCTATCCTACTACTATATATACTGGTTTTGATTGCTGTCTCTATTTCTCTCAATTTACACTATTATTGCCTCATCCATAATGCCGTAGCTCTGGAATCGTCACTACCACTACTAACTGTCGTATTTCCAGATACACTGCTGTCAGTCCATGGTATTCTAGTTAGTTCACTGCCACCAATTCTCCTAGGTCTGTGCTCTGTCTAGGCCATGTCTAATTTTGAATTGAGAATGATAGGCCACTGGTGATTCTAAATAGAAAGGGCACCTGTCTTACATAACAAGATAGTGTATTGCATCATAGCAATAGGTACAGTTCACATTACATTACTGGACATAATTACTAATGATTCTCAGGAGCTGTACAAAATATATCTGGGGGTTTGTTAACGCAATTAGCCGGCAATGCAGAGTGACACTAACAGCGCAGGTTCAATTCCCATATTGATTGAGGTTATTGTGAAGGTCTCTCCTTTTCAACCTCTCCCCTTGCTTGAGGCATGGTGACCCTCAGGTTAAACTATCACCAGTCCTCTCTTTCTCTAATGAAAGACCAGGCCTTTGGTACTTTGGCACAATCGTGACTTTACATAACACATCTGCTCCGGTTAGGTTTTCATGCAGAACTCAGCTGTCTGCAACCAAAGACATGTGACATCATCAGATTGGCGTAGAAATCGATGTAACTTAGAAACATTGCCTTATAGAACATTTCCCCGCAAGCCATTACCCCCACAGTTAACCATTATACATTCATGTACATTACTCTCTTACACGCACCACTACTCCATCTTCCCCCAAGTCTCTGACGTAATAAATTTCATAATTTTCCCAGAATGCACTCTCTTCAGATTTAGAATAATGGCCTTCTGTTTGAGGACTGTTGACCTTGCTTTCGACATGTGGGTTATTTCCCTGCCAAAGGATCATTTAATGGTGCATGGAAATAACAGGGGTTAATGGGTCTATATCCACAACTCGTTTAACTTTTTTCCAGACATCAATATTTGCATGATTCTGTTTAGGTATAGCCAGTGCTGCCATCAGCATCTGTTTCTTGGCCAGGGTGAAGGAGACATAATGCACCATTGTCTGGGTATTACTCTGTGTGTCAGTTACTCAATCTTATATTCAGAGGGCCATAGCCAGTTTTCCTCTTGTATCAGGGGCTGACAGGCCCACAACCACAATCATCTCCTCATGAACCATACTCAGTGGCTTCCCTCACTGTTATTATCTTTGAATCACAGTCTTGGTATCTGTATTGTATTTGATTTATTGGGCCTCTTTTCAGTCTGTGTTTTTTATGCATTTACTGAGTCTTAAATAGCTACTAATTACTACAAACATACCTGTTTCCTCAATTGTTCTGTCTATCCCACTAAACCCCTTGGATTTCAGGCACGGCCTTAAGGTCCCATCTAATACTTACCATTTTCCCGATCAGGTTTTCATGTTCATCTGTTACAATAGTTTGGGTTCCCTCCAGTCCCCAGTCCAGGTCCTTCACACTGTGATCATTTTGTTAAGTTGCCCTTTTATTCTTACGAACAAAATGGATAACGTCACATGTATCCACGTTAAACTTCAGGTGAACTTAGGTGAATGGGCCAAAATTTGGCAGCTGAAGTTTAACATGGATATGTGTGACATTATCCATTTTGTTCATAAGAATAAAAGGGCAATTTATAATCTAAAGGAAGAGAAACTTCAGAATGCTTTGGTGCAGAGAGATCTTGGTGTCCTTGTGCATGAGTCACAAAAAGCTAACATACAGGTACAGCAGATGATAAGGAGGGCAATTGGAATTTTGTCATTTATTGCTAATGGAATTGAGTATTAAAGTAGGGAATTGTTGTTGCAATTGTACAAGGCATTGTGAGCCTGCATCTGGAGTACTGCTTACAGTTTTGGTCCCCTTACTTGAAGGATTACAGTAACTGCAATTGAAGCAGTTCAGAGAAGATTAACTAGATTAATCTATTGATGAAAGGCTTGCCTTATGAGGAAAAATTGAGTAGTTTAGGCTTATAGTTCATCCAATTTTAGAAGAATGAGAAGAGATCTAACTAAGGTATGTAAGATACTAAAGGAGAAGACAAGGTAGACATAGAGTGCAGATATTTCCCCTTGTGGGCATTCTAGAATGAGAGGTCATAGTTTAAGGCTAAGGGTGGCATATTTAAAACAGAGATGAGGAGAAATTACTTCTCTCAAAAGGTTATGAATGTGTGGAATTCACAGGTTCCACAGAGGGAAGCCCAGAATGGAGCCAGAACAATGAATAAATTTAAGGAGCAAATAAACTTCAGCTGCAAAATCTGTCCAATGTAGATACATGTACTGTTATTTATTTTGGTCATAAGAGTAAAAAGGCAACTTATAACCTAAAGAGGAGAGAAACTTCAGAATGCTTCGTTGCAGAGGGATTTGGGTATCCTTGTGCATGAGTCACAAAAAGCTAACGTACAGTTACAGCAGGTAATAGTTTATTATTTAATTAGTCATGGATTGAAAGGTTATGGGGAGCAGGCAGGAAAATGGGGTTGAAGCTAAGTTGAGATCAGCCATGATCATATTAAATGGTGGAGCAGCCTCGACGGGCTGAATTGCCTACTGTTGCTCCTAGCCTGATGTTCTTGAGCAGTTATGGCCTATGGATAATTTGTGCCCATGACTCTAACCTGGACATTTCTGACTGTGCAATCCCACTTCCTGACATTCAGCTGACCCTTAGGGCCTCTGCAAACTGTGTTACACAAAGGCCATTTTAGGTAGTCTCACCATATTCTTTCTTCAATTTTAGTTCTGTTATGAGTCTTAGAAGCCCAAAGAAATCTTCTACTGGTTGCACCTCAATACAGCGGTATCTGGATTAGTTGTTCTCTTGGAATTAGCTTCTTTCTGCACACATAGGGAGGTTGGAATTAAAACATGCATGTAAGCTCAGATGTAAGGAGTGTCGATTGTGAATTATGCAACCATTTTCAATGCACTTATGCATTTCAGTTTCAGTGTAACTTGCAGCGTTCTTAAGCGCTTGGGAGTTATTGCACCTGTACCATGTAACCTTATCTCCGTAGCTTGTAATTTCTGATCCTTCTGCACGATATTTGGTCCAATAGGATAATAACACTCGCAGTTTTATTAAGCTTAAAAGTAGCAGGATGTACATAGACGTACATAAGTTCTGTAAAATCTGAGCTGTTGGTATCATAAATTTCAATGTTTTGGTTATCTGTTCTGAAGGAGATTCCTCAACCATATTGAGCTCTTTGCATATGTAGCCCCCACCTTTTATTGCAGCTCTGTAACTGTGCCTTTTTTCTGCATTTCTTCTGGAAATAACTAAACTCTTCTTACTACAATCTTCTTTTGTCATAGCTAGGATTTGCCTGTGTCTGTGAGACTTTGCTGTTCCTAGTATTGACACAGATTCTTAGTATCTTAGTACCTGCTCAATACAATAATATTTTAACTTGTTCAGCTTCAATCTTGGTATTCCATTTTGAAGCAATTCCGCATCTTGAGAATATTTTCTTCAAGAGCTAGTCTTGTGTTCTGTACGCTATGCCTCTGACCTTCAATATGTTACATATTATTTCTCTTTCCATTTATTTTCAATGTGCTTATTAATTCTTGGTACTGTAAAATGTTTTAGACCTGTAGCATTTCAAAATTGCTTGTCATATTCTATTCTTTAAGCTTTTACTTTTGCATTTGTGTTGTAATTTATTTGTCAGTCTTTTAAAACTCTGTTTTGCATTAGTACGGTATTGAATTCTTTAAAAAAGCTTTTATTATGAAGATGCTTTATACCTAATATTACTTGGAGGAATTAATTTTAAAAGGATTCTGGAAAATGAATCTATTTCAAGTCTTGTGGAACTTCCTGCAGTTATTTCATTAAAATTGGTCATTTGAAAATTCCTTGAGTACACTGGGGATGTTTTTTAGCAGACTTCCTAAAAATCACATGACTTGTGACAACTGCTGGCATTGCTATGAACTCCTGTTTAGTTGTTTTTAAGAGTGATGGATTTAGACAAGTGACTATTCTATCTGATTTAATTGGAGGAAAGCATGCTGAGAACAAGGTAAGTTAGAGAAATACTTGCTAAGAACAAGATACCTAGCTGAGGTGACAAGGTGTAGAGCTGGATGAACACAGCAGGCCAAGCAGCATCAGAGGAGCAGGAAGGCTGACGTTTCAGGCCTAGACCCTTC
>NC_063335.1:69179165-69211527 GCF_021869965.1 Rhincodon typus | reverse complement strand
GTCAGCCTTCCTGCTCCTCTGATGCTGCTTGGCCTACTGTGTTCATCCAGCTCTACACCTTGTTATCTCAGATTCTCCAGCATCTGCAGTTCCTACTATCTCTGAAACAATTTTAACACCTAGCTGAGGTGTCTCATTTCTGAAAGAACCCCAGACTGCCTCTTGAGTTCAAAGTGAAACCTATTTATTACTTTGAAAAACTGATCAAAGAAACATATGTTTGCAAGACTTCAGGGATAATTGTGATTTTATCATATGCTAGAACATTAATAGCAACAGTCCACGGAACTTCCTATGCTTTATACTGTTGCTTTTAAGAATAAACCATTGGCTCAAATAATTTTTTTCCAAGAAGTTAATGTCAGTGGAGAAATCTGTTTTTTGATTCTCTTTTCCTGAAGAGTTTGTGTTTGTTTTTGCATATGTGTTTTGAAAATATTTACATGGTTAAGCATTTATACTTCAGTATTACTAACTGTCAATGTTAACCAATTATTACATTTTATTAAGTTTTGTTCTGATAAGTAATTGTATAAATAAAGGAACTAAGTTGATAGGTCTTGTTGTTCATTTAAAAGTTGTCATCTTGGTGGAAAGCATTTGAATTTTATGTTATGACCCATACAGTAATGGGACTAGAGCAGCCATGCATTTCTCAAATTCAATCATAACACTTTTTAAATTCTATTAACTGTTGAAGTAATTTACTCCTTTCAAACTTTTAAATTTTGATCCCTTGCAATACTGTCCTATAGTGCCTTAGGCTGTTTCATTGCATTAAAGGCACCATATAAGTTCTTGTTATGTCTCCTGAACTGTTATTGCAACTGCACAGAAGTACTCTGGAATGCAGCATATGGCTGCTCAGAAAATTGCAGGCAGAATTGTCTAATCTCCACAATTCTTATTAAAGATGTAAAATGGTCCATCAGTTGCCATATTAATCAAGTTTTACTTGGTTGTCAATTGAATAGTTAATTCACTTTTCTATGGCACCATAGCAAACAAGATTTTTAAACTGCAATATTTTTATTGCTGACTTAAGATTCTGAACCTAGTTTCTTCCACATGCATGGCGGATGAAATGGCTACTTAAAAAAAATTTATGATGCAATGAATATTGTATGCACAGTTGCTTCTTAACAAGGGTCTCATCATGACTAACTCATTTCATCATCTTAGGAAGGTTTCAGATGGACCTAAAACCATTGGAAAGTGTAGTGGTGGTTTTGGACTATGACCTTGCATCCTCAAATGCTTTCTGAAGCTTATCAGCCAGCAATATAACACCCATTACCACACTGCAGATGTGCATCAAATTCCTGCACTGAACGAAGAGAGTGTTACTGTGCAATTTGTGATATCCTGTGCAACACACAACGTTACTACTTATTGGATTTTAATATGTTTTTTTGAGGACATACTACAGATTTGGACACAAATGACTTCAAAGTTTAACAGGTCTGATAATTATTCATTATCCTCTAGGCAGTAAAAAGGCCATTATTGTACTACACTTAAGTTTAGCATCAAAGGCCATTCCTGCAAGAGGCATCTTCTCTAGAATCCAGATTATACGTGAATTTTTTTGATACCTTTAGGGCACATAAATGGGGTAAGAATTAGCATCACAGAAGTCAGACAGGAGCTGTTTCTGCCTGTTGTCCATTATTCCTTAGCTTATACTTTTCAGATATTCCCACAATCCAAAGCCAACCTCCATGCCAAGTTCCATGTGTCTTTATATCATTGAATAGTAATGAAAGTCAAAAATGTGGCAGATCTGGGTGTCAGGCATTTGCATCTGCAATGATGACACTATAACTAAGAATTACAAAGTGCAGCATCAGCAGAAACACATGAAATGAAAAGAAATCAGGGCCGAAAAGGTCTTGTGTATTTGACCAGAATTTCTGCAGTTTGGAAAATACATTTCTAGTAATGTTTTTGCCATTCTGACAACTCAATCCTGGGCTTCTTAATTTCTCCCTCTGATAATGCCACATTTCAGCAGTGTTGTGCCCACATTCACCAATCTGCAAGAACAGCTTCTGAGAAGTGGGTACAGCTTTACCTATGGTTAAGTTCTATGGACTGTTATCATGACCAGGGACAGGACAGGATTAAGAAAAGAGGAGTCGTACTATTATACAGTATTGTTACATCATTTAAAAAGACCTAGAACCTACTTGTTATGTAGATGCACATCCTAGCTGCTACTTTTCCTGCTGCACTGCAGTCAGAGGCCAAGCAACAATTTATCTCTCCAACTTTCCCCAACCATGTTTGAAGATATTCTTACTATACTGGCTTGCTTGCCATCATCATATGACATTTGCTTCTGTCCTAAGTGCCTTTGTGAACAATCTGTGCCAGCCATTAAAATACATACCATTTGGACTAGGGTATCAAGAATGGTGCAACTAAAAATGTATGGATTTTCAGGGCTGCAAATGATCAGCTATTGTAAGAGACAGCAAGAAACCAATTAACAACCGAAACGTCAGCCTTCCTGCTGCTATGATGCTGCTCGGCCTGCTGTGTTCATCCAGCTCTACACCTTGTTATCTAACAAAAAAAGGTGTCTGCAACTTTAAATTATTGGGAGACTCAAAATGGCTGTGCATTTTCCACTCCCTGCTGCTGTGAAATTGAAAAGACAGGGAATTGAATTGGAATTTTTTCCCTACTGTCACTAGCAAATCTATGAAAGAGCTACAGAATTAATTTAAAAACCTGAATAAGTCAGTATCCTATTATGATTCCAGCTGATGGTAATATTGGACAAGTTATATTGCAGAATGAAACATCATTTAATATATCATTAGTTTTGTTTTTCCAATTTACTTACCTTGGCAGTCAGTCACTGGACATATTCACAAGAGGCTGTTAATTTATTTTTAACCAAAGGGATTTTAAAGTTATTACACACAAAAAGAAATGAAAACAAATTATTTTACTGTATTTGAAACAATATTACAAACATCAGAAATTAAGACTCAGCCCTTTTACACTCAACAATGCTCTTACAGATACTCAAACCTCAGTGAAGAGTAACTCTATTTCTGCTTTAAAGTTCCTTGTTCAGAAACCAATTACAGCATGCCATTCTTTGTGGCAAACATCTACATTTACTCAATATTATTCCTTTAAGACTCATGAATAGATATTAACTAAACAAACTGCTAAACAGGTCACTTATTCCATAACGTGTTCCTTAAATGCATGTTCTCAACATTCTTGTAGTCTGCCTTCCTCAGTGATGCCTTAAAGTCTTCTGTTTCTGGAGCTTTTACCACATTCTAAGCCACTCTGGACTTCTCTTTTTTTTCTACCCTGTGTTGGGAATATTTATTTTAAATGGATATGAGAAAACAGACAATTGAATTGTTTGGATATTCTGGGTTTTATTCTACATTAAAAAGAAGTGTTATAACCTCGTGAGTTCTGGGAGTTGTGTTCAGCAGTAATTACTGAAACATCAAGAGTTAAAGTCTGTTATGATTCCTGTACTGTTCACGTAAAGTGACTTTTAAGAAGCAAAGCTTTAAGAAGAGATTGGTTATAGTGCTAACTACAACCCCCAAGGGTATTTTGAATTCTTCATTCTTCATATGTAAAAATGATTTCCAGACACCCCAACGTCTCTCAGAAATCAAAGTCCAAAAAGAAAGTAAAAGTATATTTCCTTCTTTGTATAGCTTGAAAGTATATTTCTTTCCTTTGAACTAAGGGGCTCAGTAAACCATTTCAGAGAGTATTCAATAGTCAGCTGCATGACAGTGGGTCTGGAGTCAAGTGTAGACCAGGTCGGGTAAGGTTAGGTTTTCTTCACTAATGTCCTTTGACCAAATGGGTTGTATGCAGTCTTTGGTAGCCATGAAACTCACCACTGAAACAAGCCTTATGGATAGCATCATGAACTACACTGAATGAAGCTCCAACCTTGTGAGTCTAAAGTGTGAATTGTTTCTCATTTGTGGGAATCTGAGGACACAACATGGTGGCAATAATTTTCTATCAGGGTGGGGAATCTCAAAACATTTTAAACATTGATTTAGTTTGAAATATCAACTCCTGATTTGTATGAGAGAGAGAAAGAGAAATTGAGTGAATCTTACGTAAACAAAATGGGCACTCTAGCAATCTTTACACACCTTTAGGTCAGTATGATTTGGGAAGCTGATAAAGCCACAAAGGCATTTGAGAGGTTTAAATTAGTGTGGGCTGACATGTAGTAATTTTCTAGAAAACACTGGTGCAGAGGAAAGGACCCACTGCTACAGCCTTTTGTGAGCAGGAGAGAAAGAGTTAAATTTGTTTAACATCTAGGAGCTGAATGCTGACAAAAATGAAAACCCAGACAAAATTCTGTAAAGTTTGCCACCCAGCTCTGGCCGAAGCCAAATTATCAGGTCCGCTAAACGAATTTCATAGCCCACAGGAGGAAACTTGAGAGCTTTTGAAAATTTCACAATGTTGAAAAATTCAGCTATAAAATGTAAATTCAAGGACAGAAATGAAAAGCTGCTTGATAAAATCATTGAGGGCCCTGCACAACCTGAAATATAAAAAAAATTGGAAAGGACAAACTCACAATATCGCAGACTATAGACACTGCCAGGGCACACAAAGCCATGGAACAACTACCAAATAAAGACACTGTTATCCAAGTGACCAGCACGGTTGATGAAAAAGGACATACATCATGCAAATAAAAGAATGTGAATGCTCTCTGGGAAATTACACGAATTCACAGTAAAAAACAGGAAATGTTCCACATATTTATCAAGCTACAGAGCTTGTGGAAAGCTAAATAATGGGAAAAGATGGGTAGAACAAAGGAAGAAGATCTGGGTGGGATGATTTTTGGAGGGTTGCTGTGGACTTGATGGGCTGAATGGCCTGCTTCCCTACTGTAGGGATTCTATGATTCTAAGATGGTAAACCATTTATCAAAGATAGAGCAACAAGACAAATGCAAAGTAAAAACAGCCTGTGCCCTGTAAGGTGACAATATGTTTAATAATACAGAAACCATATAACTGTATGAAATACCTGCATGAGACGGTTCCCAGAAGAAGAAAATTCACACACCGATTGAGATTAGGAAGAGGGCGAGACATAAGCCCACAACTATTATTCAGAAACCAAAGGTTGGTACCAGAGCACAAGAATAACATTATCCCACTCAGACTATACCATATCTTTCTTGAAAATTTGTAAAGAAATACCCGAGAAATGGTGCTGAAACTGAAAAACATCATGCTAAAGGCATACATGGGAGAAATGAAATTCAATAGCTATGAACCACCCAACTCAGGGGGACATACAAAGGAAAATCTGTTAACTGTACTGTATGTTCTACATCACTGAAACCTCTGTGGTCCTGCTATCCTGAAGTTGAGCAGTTGAGGAGAGCTGCAGCTTTCTTAGTAAACTGTGAGATGAGCACTGAAAGTTGAAGGTAGTTTTACCATTGAAAAGTGTCCTCCAAGAAAAAGCAAGGATGATCTTGTACAAGTTTACCCAGCGTGTTTTGATGAAATGGTTGAATGCTTTGATGATTTTGAGTATCACATTACCACTGACCCAGTAATGAAACCAGTGATTCATCCCCCACAAAAAGGACGAATTGAAACAGAGCACTAGGAAGTAGAAGAAAAGAAGTGTTTGCCCGACACACTTTGAATGCAGTAAATTCTATTTTGGAAATAAAGATACCAACCAAATGAATACCTACAAATTTGCCTGGATTCCGAAGATTTTAACCAATCGCTGCCCTCTTCCAACATCGGGAGAGATCACATCAGCAATGGAAGGACAAGGTTGCAGTAAACTGGATTACTAAATGCTAGAAATGATTTCTGAAATTTTAAGCTTGCTGAGGAAATTGAGCCATTGACAGCATTCAACACCTGTTACAAATTCTGTGTCTACCTTTTGGCCTTATGTGGGGCCTTTGTGGCACAGTGTAGTGTCTCTACTTCTGAACCAGGAGGCCCAGGTTCATGTCTCACCTTCTCCAATGATGTGTAATAACATCTTTGAGGAGCTTGATTTGAAAATATCTTGGATCTTAAGTGAGTCACATGATGTGTGAGTGTACTTTTCTCAAATCCTAGGACTCAATCTGACCAGACAACATATACCCCAACCCCAGGGCATGACTCATCATCCCCTCAAAACCCTTCCACCAAACCAGGGACCTGACCTGACATTCACCCCACTCCCAACCACGATCGGACACACTCCATGATCTGATTCAATAGCACACCGTCCCCTCCTGTGACTACCAATCACCTCTGCAGGAGTCAAGCCAACAAGCCACCTCTTCCAAAGCCCCGGGAACGGATCTTAATCTTTTCCCACCAGAGGCGGCACACATCTTACCTACTTTGACCCAAACACCCCCTCATCACCACCATTACCAGACCTGACCTGACCCCCTCGACCCACCATTCATTTTTAATTTTTCAAATTAGCACAATTATAGAACCACACTTTGCTGTTCTTCAATCATGTTGTCGTTACTATTCTGAAAAAGTTACTTTGGCTGTGATTATCTCAAATAATCTTCATAATGTGTTACATTGAAAACTCAAAATTGCAAACACCTACTTATTTAGAAATACAGCCCATCACCTTATTAATACATGTGATCACATTTTACAGACTATAAGCTAAATAGTTTTGACAATGAATAAAATAAATACATTTATAAAATGATCTACCTCCTGCAAAATTAATAATAATTCGAATCTAGAATCTCACAGTTCTGACAAACAAAGCAAATCTTGAGCATAACACTCTCTATTAGTTTTTGTAAACAAAATACAAGTTATCTATTGTAAGACAGCACCAAACATATCCTTATTTGTTAGAACTTAATTTTCTGGAGAACTAGAAATTAGTATTAACTGTTATGTCAGAATAACCATTCAAATAATGTTGTAATAGCTAATTGATATTATTTCTGGACCTTCTTGGATATTTCATCAAGCATAAGCAAAACACAATGTGGGAGAAAGCATTCAGTTATGACAATCGAAATGGGTTTACTCCCATCGAAGGGCCATCTAGTGTTCAGAAAACAATATGAACTATCATACTTAATACTTCATCATCAGGTGTTCTGTGCATTTCATTTCATGATTTTGCATGTGATTATGTATGCTGTCAACTTTTCAAGAGTTTGGTTTGTAGAAGAGAGATGGCTTGATCTATATTAGGTGAAATCTGAATCAATGATGTGCGGTTGCAAACTTTCAAATAGTACTCAGCAGGCTCGCAAACCAAAGGGAAATGTTTTGATACTATAAATGGGACACATTACTAACAGTGTGGAGAAAGAGGTCACCAGGATTCTACTCACGACCAAGAAGTTAAATGAGCATCACACTGATAAAATGAATATTTAGTAAACACTAAATGAGAATGAGAAATCATTCTATATATGCTCATACAATTAATTTTTGAATATTCTTCACTACTTAGATGCCAGTTGCTAAGAGCAATCAATATACTATAGATACGAGTGCAGAAGGCAGTGGAATAAATGATTTCTTTTTGTATCTTGAAGTCTCTTTATATATCAGCCTAAAAAAATACAGACACAAAATTATTCTGTGTGAACGCCAGTTCATCTAAAAATATCTGCCACTTGGGAATAAAAAAGCTGCCAAATAAAATCATCCTGTTAGAACCAGCCAGCTATCAATGAATTACTTGTCCTGAAACAAATCATTTCTAATGGGTTAATTTGCAGCAATTATGTAACTGCTAATGGTTTTCTTTAGAATTGACAAAAATAATACAGGTAGTTCTGAAAATGTCGAATAAAACATTGTAAATAGGAATCCTTCATAAATAACAAAAACTTTGTGCCTTAGAAATAGTGTCCTAACATACTGGAGATGATGCTATAAATTCCCAACCAATTTTACAATTAAGGGCTGAAATGTTAAAGGTAGATGTTTAAAATATTGATGTAGTAAAATAAAGTTAATTTGATATATTTCTTTCAGGATCTGAATCAAGCAATATTGAACTGAATGGTTCCGATAAAGAATTAAAAGAAGGTCCAAGATCCTCACCAAGTCTCATTAAAACAACAGATCCGCAACTGAAAAAGCTCAAAAGATCCAGCTCAGGTATGTTTAAAAAAAAGTCTTCAGGCCATAGCATTTTTTCGTCATTATACTTCAGCTCTGTCAGTTAAAGACAACAATCCTAAATTTCTGACCACCCTTTTATTTGATTAAAAAATATATTGGGACAGATTTATCTGCCAACAACATTCGTTCAACTTACATTTCCCCATAGACCATTTGAGTGCTTCTGTATAAGTTGCTGCCAGCCAATGAATTTCAGTTTCAAGCCAACTTCCAATGAATCAGCATCCAGTATAAGGAAAATGGGATCTGTATAAACAGAGCAAATGACTGTGAATTTCCATAAAAACACTCTGATTATATTGTGAATGAACTACACAGAGTGAACCAATACATGTAGTTAGAATATAGAATTCAATACAAACAAGAACAAATAATGGAAAGATTGGATTAACACAGGGAAATAAAAGTAACAAAAAGAAAAATTAAAGATTTCAAATAATAATCAAAAGTTGAACATTTGTAAACAAAGACAGTGCTGAAGAGATTATGTAGCAGTAATTAAGACTTACCATGCCATTAAAAGCATCCTTAGACTGAAGTGAACAAGCTTTTGTGACAAGTTTAGTCCATACCTATATTGACAGTGCAGCAATTTCATGCTGTTGAAAACAATTCAAACATTAGTTACAGTTTCTTGCAGTTAACAGACAGCAAGTGGTTCTTAGGCAGCAAATTGCGAATTTTAAATGTGTACTGGAAATTTTCTTTATCCATTCAAGGTTTGCAGGTGGCAGTAGTAAGGCCAGAATTTACTCCTCATCCCAAATCCCTTGATGATCCGTCTCTTTAAACCTTTGCAATCCTTCTGGAGAATATTAGAGTTTTTAGCATTTTAAAGCAGTGCCAATGAGCCGATAATAATACACTTCCAAGTCAAAATGGTGCATGCCTTCTAGGCAAACTTGCAGATGGTGGTGTTCCCTTTGTTTGCTTTTCTTGTCCATCTAGATGACAGGGGTTGAGTTTCTGGAAGGTGCAGTAATGATGCTATTGAATGGTTGCAGTGCATTTGTTGCTAGCACATACTGCAGCCATGATGCACATGTTGGTAATGAGATACTAAGCTGGCTGCTTTGTTCTGGGCGATAGTGGTAGAGATAGTCATTATCTGGCACATGGTATTAATATTACTTCTCGCTTGCCTGCCCATGTCTCAGGATGGTTTTGCTTCATTACGTGATGACTTACCATTGGAAATGAATACAGTGCAATCAGTGAACTTCCCCATTCTGATCTTGTGTGGACATTGGTAAAGCTGCAGAAAATAATTGGGCCTACAACACTGCTCTGAGGAATTCGGGTTGCTGTAATATAGTGGCAGTGTCCCTACCTGACTCAGGAGGCCAGGGTTCAAATCCAGCGTCTTCAATGATACAAAATAACAGCTCTGGACAGGTTAATTAGAAAATATCCACTTTGAGGAATTCGAGCTCTTGTGTTAGAATCAGTGGTAGTTTCCCTACCACTGGGCTAGGAGACCTGGGTTCAAATCCCACCTGGAGGTGTGTCATAGCATATCACAGAATCCCTACAGTGTGGAAACAGGCCATTCAGCCCATGAAATTTACACTGACCCACTGAAGAGTATCCCATCCAGACCCAACTCCTATCTGTGGTTACACGTCTCTGTGTCCTTGCATTTCTCAAGGTTAATCACATCCCTGAACGTTATGGGAAATTTAGCATGGGTGGTCCAACTAACCTGCACATCTTTGGACTGTCGAAGGAAACCAGAGCACCTGGAGGAAACCCACACAGACAGTGAGAATATGCAAACTCCACACAGACCGTGTGGAATCAAACCTGGGTCTCTGGCACTGGGAAGCAGCAGTGCTAATCACTGAGCCACCATGCCACCCACAGAACATCTTGGTTAAAAATATTTATCCACATATAAATAGGAAAGGACCCTTGTGATACAATAGTAATGTCCCTGCCTCTGAGCCAGCAGTTGAAGTCCCACTTACTCCAGAAATTTGTAATAACAACTCTGAGCAGACTGATTAGAAAATTCCTCCTCTGAGGAACTCTAGCAGTGATGTCTTGAGCTAAAATGAATGACTCCCAACAAGCACAACTGTCTTTCTTTGAGCTTGATGTGACTCTAATCAGTGGAGAATGGCCACAGATTTCTGTTGATGTCAAGTTTACAAAGGACAGTCAATATCACTCACTGTCACCTCAACTATGAGTTCAATTTTCTTGCCATTTTGATAACTTGGCGAGCACTTGATATCGAAAAAAAGAAGTATGTTAAATGGTTTTGAAAAGGTAGATGAAATAGGAGATTTGTGTGGAGCATGAATACCAGAGCAGACTGATTTACCTATTTTTTGTTGTTATGATTTACTTGGGTAGCAGGTTTCCATACTTAACAAGAATCACTATTTATGACAATAATATGAACGCCATAGAATCCCTACAATGTGAGAGCAGGCCATTCAGCCCATTGACTCCACACCAACCTCCAAAGAGCATCCCTGCCAGGAACACCCCCTACTTATCCCCATAACCCTGCATTTCCCATGGCTAATCCACCTAACCTACACATCTTTGGACTGTGGGAGGAAACCCACACAGACACGGGGAGAATGTGCAAACTCCAAGGGTAGAATCGAACCCAGGCCCTGGCATGCAAAGTCAAAACTTGCAGCATGGTTTTCTTCAGAGTTAAAGTGGATTATTGCAGAGGTGGCTGTTGCAAACCTGCTGATTTCTCTTCAGGTCCAACTAGTTTCTCTTTGCTTTGTTCACAGCCAAATTTGCAGATAAATGGCAACTAATCACTTTGTTGTTGGCACAGAGGACTTTTGTCATTGATAATTAGTCGCTAGCCTACAAACCAATCAGCTTAACTTGTAAACAACCCCTCATTCCAGTTCATCTATACATTGCTGCAAACCACAGCTATACAGAGTTCACAACAGGAATCAAATTCCTTACTTTCAAAACATGCAGCCATCCTTATAAATCTCTGGCTTTGAACAGTTCTCTATCATTACAGCCCATAGCTTTTAAAAAGCACAAGAATAAAGAGACATGGTCTTTACAGCTGCCCAAATATACTGTTGCAGTATTACTATGCCCTCTGGTGAAGGATTTTGTTTAGCCATTGCTCTGGTCGTTATTCACGATGGAAAAATACCCAGAAACTTTCCTGCAACTGTTTGGTCTCTTTAGCCTCAACTAGACTTTCTGTGATTATTGACATAGCTATGACTTTCACTCTCGACAAATTATTCCTATGTGTAAGTCAACTTCATCCACAGATAATTTCTCAACAGCCCAAATACCACTCATCTAGGAAACAAGACATATTCTCATTGTACAATGGAACTGAGATACACTCTTCACATATCCTATATACCAATGCATTGACTTTCATTGAACTTTCTGGAGAGAAAACTAGATCCTTCTCCATCAAGAGAGTTTGAGTTGCCCATGTATCCTTTGGAAAAGTTATGGTCTTGTATGCTTCCTTTGCAGAAAAAGGGATATCTTCCCTTTAGATAAAAACCCTTCATATCTCTCATTTATCCTATTTACCTATTCTACAGTCACAGCAATGTCTATATCTGGTCTCTTAGTTGTACAATCTGATTTGTGATGTTTTCCTTCTAAGTTTCCTTTACAGACTCATTCCTACAAATTCTATGCAAATACAGGAGTCTGATATAGGTGTCCTTGTTGTCCAGATGTTCCAGGGATGAGTGCAGGTCTAGGGAAATGGCATCTGCTGTGGACCTATTGGATCAGAAGGCAAATTGCAGGGGATTGAGGCAGGCTGGGAGGCTTAAGTTGATGTGGGCCATGACCTGCCTCTCGAAGCACCTTAAGATTATGGAGGTCAGAGCCACTGGGCAGTAGTCATTAAGTCAATGAGTATGCTTGTTGATCGAACAGAATTATCCCTGACAATTTTAAAGGAATTTTCAACACCAAGTTAATTGACTTTCCGAGTAAATTGGAGGTAGCATTACTTGACAGAGCTTCAAACATGCAAATAATCAAAGTACTAGCACAGCACATAGCATTCGACAAAATACAGTGGAGGGCAAGTACTTTGAGTGGTGAAGCATCGAAATCAGATGATATTCAATTTCATTTAAAGCAGCTGGAGAATGAGCTACATAAAATCAATAAATACAGGAACAAAAACAAAGTTTCTGGAAAAGCTCAGCAGGTCTGGCACCATCGTTCTGAGAAAGGGTCACCAGACCGGAAACTTTAACTGTGTTTTTTCCTTCACAGATGCTGCCAGACCTGCTGAGCTTTTCCAGCAACTTTGTTTTTGTTCCTGATTTACAGCATCCACAGTTCTTTTGGGTTTTTTAAAATCAGTAAATACCCAGAGATGTCATAAATACATAAGGCTGACTGTTCTGAGATCTGATTTGGAGGTGCCAGTGTTAGACTGGAAAGGACAAACGCAGAATTTACACGACACCAGGTTATAGTCCAACAGGTTTATTTGAAATCACAAGCTTTCAGTACGTAGCCCCTTTGTCAGGTAAAGTGATAGCAAAGCACACAGAACACAGAATTTATGGGCAGAGAGATCAAAAGATCATACAAGTGATGTGAGTGGATTGTCAAATAATGAATAACATGATAAGTATAACAGTTGCATGACGAGGGTCTAACCAAAGTAATAAATAATCCAAAACTGTACAAACTAATTAAGACAGAGAGATCATAACAATTTTTCCAGGTGATGGTGACAAAACAGGACAGTAAGGAAGATTTTACAGATACAGAACAGTATGCTGGGTCACATGTAGTGCCACATGACCCCAAGATCACAGTTGAGGCTGTCTTCATGGATGGGGCATGCAACTGTTATACCTATCATGTCCCAGTCATTTGGTTTGTCTCCAGCACCACCTTATTTTTAATTTTTTGTAATTATCTCTCTGCCTCATTTAATCGGATTATAGGTCATCCCTTCGCTTGTTGTTCTGCTATTGACACTTTATTCACACCATCTAGCACTTCGGATAACCTGCAGGGACTTATTATTTGACACTCCACTCACACCACTTGTATGATCTTTTGATCTCTCTGCGCTTGATCTGTCTGCCCATAAATTCTCTGTTCTGTGTGCTTCGCTCTCACTTCACCTGACGAAGGGACTATGCTCTGAAAGCATGTGATTTCAAATAATCCTGTTGGACTATAACCTGATGCAATGTGTCTTCTGAGACTTGCAGAGATGGAGTTGGAGGTGGGAATGCATAGGATATAAGAAAGGCCAATGCATTCCCATCCTTAGGCAATTTTGCCATACACACGGACATAGCAACAATGGCTACCTGCTGGCAGTGATGAGTAGCCAATTTAGTACCAAATAATTTGGTGATAACAAATAAGCTCAAACTGAATTTAAATCTTATGAACAGCGCTTAGCAGCTCAGCTGGGGCATTACTCACAGAAATTGACATCCAGGTTGATCTATAAAGAGGAAAAGCAATATAGCTGATGAATTGAAAAAGCACAGACCCTACAGTTGATACAGCTGATTTTGTAGGTGTTGTAAGATGATAACATGAAGAGTGTTCTCGCTGTATAATCAGTCAGGTCAGTTGGGCCTTGAAAGCACAAGCAGGCATGGGTTAAACTTGTTCTGTGATTGGTAAAATTCCAGCCAACATCTCTGGTGGAAAGCATTCTTGAAAAGTGGAATAGTAATCTCATGTGAACGAGCTAACTAAACAGTTAAATTAGTGAGCCATGTATTTTTTAGTTGGTTGTTGCTTATTTGGCACACTGGTCCAAACTTCAACCAGAGTTGGCTTTTAAAACGGTATGATTTCATTTCCTGAGGATTCTTATCGTGCAGTGGTAATGTTCCTGGAACTATGTACAATCTCATTTGAGGATGGTTGGCTCGCTGAGCTGGTTTGTTGTTCCGCAGACGTTTCGTGACCGTGCTTGATAACATCCTCAGTGCAGCTTTAGCGTAGTTTTCCCATTTCCTTGCCAGTTTGAGCGTGTTGTGCCCGTAGATCTCTAAGGTTTTGGAGTAGATCTGTAGCTCGGGTTGTGGGTGTTGAGGTTGGTTGTTTCGCCGAGCTGGTTTGTTGTTCTGCAGACGTTTCATTACCGTGCTTGGTAACGTCTGCGGAACAACAAACCAGCTCGGTGAGCCAACCAACCTCAACACCCACAACCCGAGCTACAGATCTACTCCAAAACCTTAGGAACAATCTCATTTCTAAGCACCACTGTGACAACATCCGAAATTACAGAGGATTATTGCAGAGAGCTGGTGATTGAAATATAAATGAGCTGACCACTCATACTTCAAGAGTTTCCACTTTGCTGAAAGGTGAAAGTTGTGCTTTATTGGTACAAACCAGCTTGATTTCCTGCGTTTCCAAGAAAAGTGTATCCCTATACCCTTTAATGGCTGCCTATTAGCCTCAGGTAAGTATCTGTTAGTCTTAGGAAATCTGCTGCTAATCTACATAACAATCACTGAACATTCTATCTGTATCAGAATTGATCACATTTCTTAGCACTACCTCAAGGAGTCTGCTCTTGAAGGCTTTGATAAATTGTCTGTCATTGTCCACAACACCTCTAGAGCCTTTGACAAATCTGGAACTGTTCAGTTTTAAACAAGTTACCATAATATGGCATTCTAACAAAGCCTTCCTCATGGGTACTCAAATTCCTCTCAAATCATTATCTGTTCTGCAGTTGAAGGCTCATCCTCTGATTTATTTTATATTAACATGGTGATTGCCAAAGGCTATATTCTCCTTCCTCTTTTGTTCCGTCTTCATATGAATAACACTTCTGCTCCTGAGCAAAACCTAACCTTTTTTTGTTGAATGTACCACTCTACATTCATCAACTTCCTTGACATTGGATGCCCTGGTGAAAATAACTGCCAATTCTTTCCCAGAGTAGTAATGAATCATTTCATTTTGCTCCTTCTTGTGCTGATAATGAAACCATTTATTTGTTTTAATCCAATTCTTAGCAACAGCTTCCATTTCTTACCTTGCATTCAATCTTCAATACTTGTGCACCTATTGCTGTTCTTGCCTTTGCTGTCTACTCTGAATGCCCACATCTTTTACATCAAAAACTGCCTGCAATTGCCTTCAATCTCCAACTTTCATAAGGCCCTCCTCTTAAACAAATAAAACAAAAGAACTTCGGATGCTGTAGATCAGAGACAAAAATAGAAATTGCTGTAAAAGCTCAGCAGGTCTGGCAGCATCTGTGGAAAGAAATCAGAGTTAACATTTTGGGTTGAGTGACCCTTCCACAGAACAGCCTTGGTCAAGGTAGGAGAACAATTTGTTACTTCTTGACAATCGTAAAATGCTAAAACATTGGAACTAAAGTACTTTTGCAGTGAACACATTCTACCTTTTGATTCTTTTTTATAAATTTATCATTGTCCTGAAAATTTGACAATTTTAGCCAAAGATACCCCAAAACAGCTCCATGCTAAATAGCTAACCATCCAAATTCCCTTTCTTGTACCCACACTAACTGATATTGTTAATAGTCCTCTCTATTCAGGTGTTGTCCCTCCTTCCTTTAAATCTGCTATCATCACCTCATTCCACAAAAAAAAACTTCAACTCAAGTCCAAACTCCCTTGCCTCTCCAAAATCCTAGAATGTATTGTTCCCTCCCAAGTCCATGCCCAGAAGTTCGCATTTGAATCTCTTCAATCAGGTTTCCTCCTCCAATACCTTGTTCTCAAGGAAGTGACCTCTGGGAACCAAGTAGCTAAATCTATAATAGTATGGATATAATGGTATCCCATTTTTCCTTTCAATAAAGTTGCTAGACAGTATACTAACAGCATATTAAATAGTTCCACAAAAACTGATATGGGTATAAGAGATATCACTTCAATTGCATTTTGTGGTTTTCTCACCTCTGCCACATACGACATGTTTAACAAAGTTGCATCGCGTCCCTGTGAAGACCCAGCCTGTATAGATTATGGTGTATACATGCTTGTGTCTTCTAAATTGCTCTATGTTCTGCTAGCAGAATTTCATGAGGCTAACCTTAAAGTTTCTTGGCAATATTTGGGCAAAACAACCACCTGCTGAACAACAATGTAGTCTTCATTCACGGGTCTGTGAGGAAGTCTTCACTTGCTCATCAGAATTCCATTTCTGATTTGGTAGCATTCTGAAATGCTCTCTGTTTCAACTTCAATTTGAGACAATTGGGCTACTTGCCATAACTTTCGTTCAATTTGGTGAGCCTAGATCATTTCCTTCAAATTAACTAAATCTCAAAAGAACATTTCAAGGATCAAATATCTGTCTATAGTGTCCATTTGACCAACCGACAATGGAACATTTTTATTAATCATTCATAACACATAAAAAAAATTCCTACAATCATTTCCCATAACCACACCATCTCCTTGACTACTGGAGAAGCCACTACCTTTCCTCTGGCTAAATCATTCCCCAGGAGTAGGTCAACTCCATCTACAGGTAATCCTGAATTATTACTGCTCAGACATTTGGTTCACATTCTGGGCACATCCAATTCAGATGGGGAAGGTGATGATGTAATGGTATTGTTGCTAGATTAGTGGCACAGAGACCTGGATAATGTTTTATTGGCCCAAGTTCAAATCCCACCAAGGCAGCCAGTGGAATTTGCATTTTCAAAATGTGGAATTAAAAGTGTAATGACAGTATCTTCCACATGAACAACCAGAGTCATCTGGAAAAACATGGGCAGCAAATAATTGGGAGTAGCACATCATCCAGTAACCCTCCAAGCCATCATTCTAACTTAGAAATATGTCCTGTAGTGTGTCTGGGTCAAAAATCCTAGAAAACCCTCCTAAACAGCGTCAAGTGTGTACTCACACCAAACAGAATGCAGCATTTCAAGAAAACAGCTCACTCTTCCCTTTTCAATGTCAATTAGGGATGGACAATACATGCTGTCCCAGTCAGTGAAGCCCATAATCCCTGAAGGAATAAAAATTCAATATCATTCACAAAAATCTTGGCTTTCATTTAACTCTCAGGTGGAAATGTCATGCTTTTCTCCAACATCCTAAGTATGACTACAGATTTACTTGGCTCATTTGAGGAATAAAAGTTTAATTTTGCTCTTGACATGAATCTCCTTTAATCCCCCAGGTATCTCGTTGTCCTCCCACATTCATAGTGATGTTTGTATTTTGTCTCACAGCTGCCATCAGAGCTATAACTCAGACCTCTCAATAAGAGTTCCTTTCTGTATATTAACCTTGTGTTTTGTTAAAGCTGCTTTCTTTGTATTAATCTTGTGTTGCCAATAAGTCCCATGAATTTAACATTTTGACTGAGATGAGAGGAGTGCACTTTCATTCTCCAGTCCAACATGGGTCACAACATAAATTTAAGTGTTTTTTCTAGTTCCGGATATGGCCATTTATATGCTTCCTTTTTACTAGTCTTTGGAAAAAAGGGATCTAACAACCAGGTTTCTTTAATAAACACAACATTTTGATTTATTATCAAACAAAGCTTGTTCATTGAAGATGCGGAGTTGGTTACCGCATACAGTTTGTAGTATGGAAATATAAATGTTTACCCGTCTTAATAAAACAAGTCAGAGGCTAGGAATCCTGCAGTGAATCCTGCATATTCTGATTCTCAAAAGCCATCACCTTTATGGTACAATTCAGAAATGTAATGGAATGCTCTCCACTTGCCTACATGAGTGCAGCTCCAAAAACACTAAAGAAGCTCGGCACCATTGAGGACAAAGCAGCCTGCTTTATTAACAGCACAGCCACAAAGCACCCTCTTCCAAACTGATGCTTGGCAGCAGCAATGTGTACCATCTACAAGATGCACTGCAGAAATTCACCAAGTCTCCTTATATAGTATCTTACAAACCTACAACCACTTCCACCTAGAAAAGCCAGGGCAGAAGAGGTGTGGGAACGCCACCACTTGCAAGTTCCCCTCCAGGTCACTCAGTATCCTGACTTAGAAATATATTTACTGTTAGGCTAACGTTCATAGATTATAGAATCCCTACAGTGTGGAAACATGCCCTTCGGCCCAACAAGTCCACACCACCCCTCAGAGCATCCTACCCAGACCCATCCTTCATAACTCACCTAATCTACACATCCCTGAACACTATGGGCAATTTAGCATGGCCAATCCACCTAGCCTGCACATCTTTTGGATTGTGGGAGGAAACCGGAGCACCCGGAGGAAACCCATGCAGACACAGGAAAACGTGCAAACTCCACACAGACAGTCACCCAAGGATGGAACTGAACCTGGGTTCCTTGGTGCTGTGAGGCAGCAGTGCTAACCACTGAACCGCTCCAAATGTTCTGGAACTCCTTCCCTAATTGCATTGTTGCTATACCTACAGTAAATGAACTGCAACAGTTTAAGGAAGCAGCTGTTCTGGAGCATAAAGACAGATGTTGCTGAATCCATGCAGTTATTACTGGGTTACTTTGAAGATGTAGTAATTCAGGAAATATCGAGAACTCTTTCAGAGACTTGTCATAAGTGAGCAATCAGACCAGGGTTCCAGTTACTGCTATGGGCCCACAACAAGAATTGTTTCAGTAACAAAAGAGCTAAACGAGGAAGTTGCTTTCCTTCAGCAGACTGGTCACTAACTACTTCAAATGATATTCAAAGCAGACATTGCAACTTGACAGTCATGCACCCAGGCAGGCAGTCTCCAGTGAACACGGAGCCATCACAAAGCATGTGATTACCAATTTGTTGAAAAGAAGTTCCAGTGTCCTTTCGTGGGCCTCTTTTTGAAAACAACAGTCCAGGTTTTCACAACCTTTCAAACTCAAATCATCAAAATTTATTAAATATGAAACCTTCATAACAGCAGATACCTATTAATTCAATACACTATACTAACCACTCAGCACCGCTGTCTGCCTAAGATACTCATTTTTGAGGGAAAGAGTTTCTTTCAAACATGGTTTCCCAGGGCAATGTCAATCACATAAACCTTGTGCCTCAGGAGGAATGCGAATTAGCTTTAGGTGACCTTAACTTTCTTTCATCTTGAAGAAAATTTACAGTTTAAAACACAACTGTTCCCAACTTGAGATTCTCAACATTTTTTTTGGCTTTAGAGACCTGGGCCTTGGAAATTCAAAATGTTGGAAAGCCTCTTGCAACCTTCACTTTTCACTACAGAGTGCCTGTCATTTTACAGTTTAATTGACTGACCCAAGAGGTTATCGACTCTGAAGTGGAATAATAAACTCCAATGCTTGCTGCCATAAGGGATTATGTACTTTAATTAAATGTTTGTTATTATATGACAATATATAATTGAAAGAATGTAGATGTAATTTTTTTATATTAATGGAAGGCATTTAGAATTTTCTTTTGTTTAATCTTTGCATGAGTCCTGAACTCTGCCCATTGTAGATATTAGGCAATTTAGCATTTTAAGTACAAGAGCACAGGATGGTAGATGGGTGGGCATGATTGAGCTTTATCTTCGCATAGAGGCTATTAAGTCATGGGGTGTGAAGGAGGAAATGATTGATGATGAGGGCAGTATAGGGTGAGGGTTGAGATTGCAGGGGTGAGATTTGAAATTGCTGTGTCAAGTGGAGATTGAGGGGAGAAAATTGCAGGGCTGTGGGGAGATTGAGGTCTGGCGTTTCGTATGCAGGTCACAGTGAGGTTGCATTTGGTGAAAGATTGTGGAGAAAGGTGGGTGAGATTAGAGACGAGATCAGCCAGATTTGTGTTTTTCAACAGATTTGTTGATTGGGCATGGAGAAGGTGCTCCTTCTGACTCAAAAGCAGTGCCATTTATCTTATGGTCTAGGCTTTTTTTTGATGCCCTCTTGGGGTTTACTGTATGTTAGTCTGCATAACCTGTACCACAGATAGTCAGATTCTTCTTCAGGCAGAAATCTGAAGACTATTTACAACTATTTACAAGGCTGCAATATCACAGACTTACACACACAGTGTGTTTATGTAGTGTATGTGCTTACAGATATTACTGTGCGTTACACACATAACCAAATGATTACGCTGACTTCATTACAAAGAGAGTGACTGCAGGCGAACTGGTAACCATTATATTGGACATCCCTTAAAAGAATGAGAATCCTTTTCTGATAACATGTTACATAAGGATGTATTGTCTCTATGCATTCAGACAATACGTTGGTGGACACATGAGATGACCAGATCTAAAGCTTATACATTAGTGGTTAGCTTCAGTCTGAAATGTGCTGTCATTAAGGATGGATACACATTATTTGTCATGGGTTTATGGTAACTATCTGACATGATGTATTCAATATGTGAGTAACCATCCTCTGTGACAGCTAGTTGATAAAATGCAATTTGATCCACTTTGTTCCTTCTTTCCAACAATGCATCATCCACATGTGATTTTGAGTGGTGAGAATGAAGGAGGGAAGAACTGTGTTGATCTGTTTTTCAAACATGAGAGCTGCCAATTAGGATAAAACATTGCCTAGAGGAGTAAGACATAGATGTAAAATCTATGATTTAACATATCTGACTATCATGACAAGTCAGTCTAGATTTAATGATCATAGATTTTACAGTACAAAAGTTGCATTCTGCAAGACCATTCGACTGAGGGTAATAAGAATAAATAACAAGTTGATTGCCCTATTTAATGCACAAGTCTGAGAATAGTGCAGTAGCGTACAATTGTCAGACACAGTTTGCTGAGGTACACCAACATACTGAATAAAGCAGTTGATATGTGAACAGCATTGGTGTTATGATCCCAGATCCCAGACTGAAATCTGGCTGGATAAATCCATTTTTTCTTTGGTTTTAACAAGGTGATCTTTCATTGAAACTCAAACCCACATGCTGCAGATTTGGTTTTACCAATGAAACATAAATTTAATAAGCAAAAGAAATAAAGATAAAATACAATAAACCAAAATATTTACTTATAACACATGTTTAAAGATTCCCAAGCACAAATTAAATATATAATCCACTAATGCCAACAGCGCCTCATGACCGAACTCAATCATCAGAGATAAAACCCTTCTCTGTCCCACATAGAGTTTTTGTTGATTTGTCGATTCAATTCATGGTCATGAAAATTTGATGTCCACTTCTATTATTTGTCATATATTTGAGCTTAAACTCTCGCAGTTTTATATAACCTCTTTAGAGTTTTAACCAAACACTTCTGGTTTGGAACTTTTAACTTAAACTGTTTACATTGAGGTAAACTAGTCTAGAATTGTTAAAAATCTGTTCTCCCTTTCTCTAGCATCAGCACTATCATGTCCCTGTAGAACTGCCCAAACTGAAACTTAAAAAAACCTTTTATTTTCAAGTTGTAGGTATTTCCCCAAGTCCTAAAAGTTACAAGAATCTTCTATCTGAAAACACTATGCAGTACATTGTTTCCTTTGTCCATTAGTAAACTCTCCCAATGTAAATGAAAGCCCAATACTCTGCTAGAAATCTTTTCTCAGACTGTGTTTTAAAAGAAATCACCATGACTACAAAAATGCTTGCAAGTTAATCTATTAAACTTGTTCATACACACAGAAAATCTATATGCCATGAGTTCAAAGCAAATGGAAAAGAAGATACTATTATAGATCAGTCATGCACTTTACATCACAGCATTGGTATCTTTGATGTGACACACAAAAGGACTTTTTGTAAAATAATCAGCCACCAGAATGTAATCTTGAATTATGGCTCAGAATGAATCGTGTGAGGAATGAGAGGTTCTTTTCATTGTTGAAGTTCCTGGAATTGAGGTATTTCACTCCTTGGAAAAATGAATTGGTAGACGCATTGACATCTGTCGGAGCCTCAGTCCTTCTTCATGTGTTAGTGAGAGAGGTAGTATCAAACACAGAATCAATTAAAACCTTCTAACTGATTAAAGATTTAACAACATCTTAGGTTTGTTTAGTATGTCCTCATCAATGTTGTGAACCTTTGATTTTTTACTTATAAATTCTGTGTCTGATACTATCTCTCTCACTAACACCGGAAGAAGGACTGAGGCTGTGAAAGCTTGTGTTTTCAAATAAACCTGTTGGACTATAACCTGGTGTCATGTGATTTCTGATTTTGTCCACCCCAGTCCAACACCAGCACCTCCACATCATCATTGACATCTGGACACGGCTACTCTTTTATAGCTATTGTATCATGTTTTAAATTGCACTTTATTCTAGGTGTGTTTTGAAACTGTCCTTTCATGCCCATTCAACAATGTTGTTTTAAATTGTAATCCATGCTGCCTCCCATTTTTACTTCTTTTTCTTCTTAGAGAGAGAGAGATAGAGTAATAACTGTGCTTCAGCACATTTATGTTGACTTTAGATTTCTTTGTAGCACTTTAGTCTTTGTTACAGTGGTAACTTTGGCTCTGAATTCAGATTAATGGATGACTATTAGAAAAGCCGGACTTTTCATATCTGTACCATTGCTGTCACTTTTTCGGCCTTTAGCCTCTTTTCTGCTGCTGTCAGAACTAACTTCTAGCACCCACTATAATGCCGTCTTGTGATGTACTGTATGTTAGCCTGCATAACCATTAGCACAGATAGTCTGTTCTTCCTGAATCAGATATCTGAAGTTTATTTGTAACACTAACCATTTACAGTGCTATGGTATCACAGATTTACACATTTAATCTGGGCTATATAATTATTGCGGTTACTGTCCATTACACACAACACCAACTGACTACACTGACTCTACTATGCAGAGACAGTGACTGCAGGCAAGCAAGGTACCTTTCATACTAAATCATCATATGCCTTGATTTCATATAACTACCTTAAAAGTACAGACTTGTCTGGTCTGTGATCTGTGCTAAAATACACACTTTACACCTCCTTTTAACTAGCAAGTTTCCCAAGCCCCATGAAAACTTTCTGATTTTAATTAACAATAGCAATCCTTTTAACATGGAGGTGCACAGTTTCTGACAACAGATTGAGTGCCTACCTGCTCCTTGCTATCTGACTGTATTAAAAATGGGCAAGATGAGCTCAGATTTTACATTTTCAACATTTATTTCTAATTCTTTTGGTTTAAATTACCCAGTATGTCTGTTGTGAAAGAGTAGCTGTCCTGTCAGCATTCACAGTTTTATTACTTAAATTCTTTTTTTTATCCTTATTCTTTATTGGACTCCAGTCTCCCCCACCAGAGATCCATTTCCACACAGTCTCTAACTAACAGCTTGCTGGAGAGCTATTGAAATTTCCAAATTAGCTATGTTCAGCAATGTGTATTAACTTTTACTTTTATATGCTGCCAAGCAGCATCTTAAGGCTCAGTAAGAAGTAGTAGTGTGTACAGAGCATGGCTTATGCTCTGCCAACATGTCCTTTTTATACAAGTGATTGTGATAGAAAAAGCTCTTCTGAAGGTCTGATGAATCCCTTACTTTGTATATTTTAAGTGATTTTATCAGACTTCTGCCCATTCACTAAAATATCTTGCTACTAAGTAATGTAAACAAGAGTGCTACTCTTGATTAGACTCAAAGACCAGTTCTTATCTGATTTTGTAAGATGTACACTTATGCCTTTTTTCTGAATTGTAATTAGTTAAAAATATAGAACATCAAAATCAAATCATTCCAAAGTTTTGTAAGGTAACTGTAAGAGTGGCCTTAAAATCACCCAGAGCCCAGATGTGTTATCATGTGGTCTTGAATTAGAGTTCCTGGGATAGACTTGTGGGAGCAGAGTCAGAAAAAGCAGTGAGAACATGTTGCTCATGTAATGCTGCTTTGGCCTTGATCATCTCTAACCCTCCGTATCTGCGTTCTGTGTGGCTTGTGTGTGTTCTACCAGTACACCCCCTGTGTGCTTTGGTAGGCTCTGACCTGCCTCAACAGCCCAAGTGTCTGAAACGACACCAGATCTCAACTTGGGGCAATGGATATCCACGAAGTATTTGCATTATTTTGCAAATAAATGAAAAGCCAAAGTGATCATAGACCCCTTAGAGAATGAGGCTGAGGAAATAATAATGGGAAACCAGGAAATGATAGAGGAATTGAATAAATACTTTTCATTGGAAGTAGAAAAGACTAATAGCATCCCCAAATTACTAAATATTCAAAGGGCAAAAAGAGAAGAGAAAATAAAAACAATAACTATCATGAAAGAAAATGTGCTAGGGAAACTAATGGGGCTAAAGGCCAATAAGTCCCCTAGGCCTGGTGGGATCTATTGTAGGATATCAAAGGACATGGTGACAAAGATAGTGGATGCACTGATATCCTTAGATTCTGGAAAAGTCCCAGAGATTAGTAAAACTGCAGATGTAATTCCTTTACTTAAAAAAGGAACGAGACAAAAAAGAGAAAACTTTGAGCCATATAGCTTAATGACTATTATTGTGAAAACGTTAGATGCACTTAGGAATGCATAAGATGATCAAGCATTGTTAGTATGTCTTCCTGAAGAGGAAACCATGCCTGACAAATTTGCAATAATTCTTTTAGATAGTAACAAGCAGGATAGATAAAGGGGAAGCCATGGATGTAAATTATTTGGATTTTCAGAATGTGTTTGAGAAGGTGCCACACAGTAGAGTATTGTATAAGGGAAGAACCCAGGGTGTAGGAGGTAGTATGATAGCATGATAGAGGATTGACTAACTAATAGAAGAAAGAAGGCTGGGAGAAGGAGATTTTCAGGATGGCAACCCTTAACTAATGGCGTGCTGCAGAAATCAGTGCTGGGCCACATTATTTATAATATGTCAGTGACATGGATGAGGAAAGTACTATATCCAAGTTTGTAAATGACAAAAAAAATGTGGGAAGGTAAGTAGTGAGAATGACAGAAAGAGTCTGCAGAGAGCTGTACAGGTTAAGTGAGTGGGCAAAAACTTGGTAGGTAGAGTATGATGTTGGGAATGTGAGGTTGTGCATTTTGGCAGGAAGAATAGAGGAGCTAAATATTATATAAATGGTGAAAGATAACAGGAAGTTACAGAATAGAGGGATTTGGGAGTCTTTGGCCATAAATCACAAAAACCTGGCATCCAAGTTTAGCAGGTAATAGGAAAGGCAAACTGAATGCTAAAACTATACAAGGCATTCATCAGACCACAACTGGAACACTGTAATCAATTTTGTGCCCCTTATCTGAGGAAAGATATACTAGCATTGGAGGCAGTTTAGAGAAGGTTTACTAGACAGGTATAGGTATACTAGGTATACCTAGCCAGGTATACAGGGGCTGTCTTATGTTGAGAGGTTAAAGAGTAAACTTTCTGTGTGGCATGTGCCTATTCTGCCAGTACACCTCCTGTGCGCATTGGTAAGCACTGACCTGCCTCAACAGCCCAAGTGGCCTTAGTAAAACATGCAGGATTCTTAGAGGACTACGTGCAGGTGCAGAAGTGTTATTTTCTTCTGTGGGAGAGCCTAGGACCTCAGGATATAATCACAAAATAAGGGGTCGTACCATTTAAGATAGAGATGAAGAGGAATTTCTTCTCTCAGAGGGTGGTAAATTTGTGGATTTCTTTATCACAAAGTGCTATTGAAGCGAGGTCATTAAGTATATTCAAGGCTGAGATAGACAGATTTTTAATCAGTAGGGAAATCAGGGCCAGGGGAAAAGGACAGGAAAGTGGAGTTGAGGATTATCAGAGCAGCCATAATCTCATTGAATGGCAGAGCAGGCTCGATAAACTGAATGGCCTACTTCTGCTCCTATGCCTTAAGATCTTTATAGTCTTAAGAGTGAAACTGCAGTAAGGGCTTTGCAGTAGCTTTATTGGAAATTCAAGGCTCTCTGTTTACAAGTTATGTATTTTGATTTTTTTTATTTCAAAGTGTCTAGACACACTCTGGGGTGTTTTTGGAAGTGTTATCATACCTCTGTTGATTATGCACATGCCACCTCACACTTCAGGGTGCTGGTAAATTATCCTTCCGTTCACCTTGGTCTCACTGCATGTTACTCAGTTCATGCTGATCACAACTTTATAACAACTGTCAAGGTAAATGCAAGGCAGTGAACTGATATTTTCAATGAACCATAGCAAAATTTTAAGTGATTAGGAATCCATGGGATTATTAGAGTCTGTTAGAGTCATACCTAGCACAAAGGAAAATGGTTATGGCTGTTGGATGCCAATCTTCTCAACCCAGGTTGTCACTACAGAAATTTGCCAGTGTAGATTTTTTTCTAACCAGCTGTTCGGAAATGTTATTACATGGCTGCAGAGCAATTGTGACTTGTACCTAGGTCTCCTGGGCCAGTGGTAGGGGCACTACCACAGTGCCATGAGAATCCATTGTCAGTGTAGTTACTTTAATCAGTCTGTTCAGAGATGTTAGGACACTTGCCTGAAGCAGGTGGGACTTAACCCACTGCACCGCAAGGACCACTACTGTTCTAGGCCCAACCATCTTCAGCTGTTTCATCAATGATCTTTGCTCCACCATCAAATTAGAAATGGGATGTTTGCTGCAGTTTTCATAGTGTTCAATTGTCATGCACAGCTCCTCATATATTGAAACAGTCTATGTCCATATTCAGCAATACCAGATAATATCAAAACTGGGCCGATAAGTGCCATTTGTACCTCACAAATTTGCCATTTGTACCTCATAAACGACCATTTCCAACAAGAGAGAATCCAACTAACCCTCCTTGATATTCAACAATATCATCATGACTCAAGTGTCGCAAAGGTTATTAGGAACAGGAACTTAACTGGACTGTCCAAATAAATACTGTGGCAACAAGAACAAGTCAGAGGCTGGGAATTCAGCAGCTCCGAACTCCTCAAACACCATCTACCATCTACACGGCAAAAATCAGGAATGTGATGGAATTCTCTCCACTTGCCGAGATGTATGCAGCACCAACAATATTCAAGAAACTTGACACCATCTCAGTTCTGCTCTCCCTGCTATAGGAAGGATGTTGTGAAATTTCAGAGGCTTCAGAGAAGATTTGCAAGGATGTTGCCAGGATTGGACAGTTTGAGCTATAGGGAAAGGCTGAGTAGGCTGGGGCTATTTTCCCTGGAGGATTGGAGGCTGAGGGGTGACCATATAAAAGTTTATAAAACCATGAAGGGCATAGATAGGGTGAGTAGCCAAGGTCTTTTCCTCAGGGTAGCGATTTCCAAAACTAGAAGGCAGAAGGTGAAAGTGGAAAGATTTAAAAGGCATCTAAGGGGCAACTTTTTCATGCAGAGGGTGGTGTATGTATGGAATGAACTGGCAGAGGAAGTGGTGGAGACCGGAACAATTACAACATTTAAGAGGCATCTGGATGAGTATATGAATAGGAAGGGTTTAAAGGGATATGGGGCAAATGCTGGCAAATGAGACTAGATTAATGTAGAATATCTGGTCAGCATGGATGAGTTGGACTGAAGGGTCTGTTTCCATGCTGTACATAGAACATAGAACATTACAGCGCAGTACAGGCCCTTCGGCCCTCGATGTTGCGCCAATCTGTGAAACCAATCTGAAGCCCATCTAACCTAAACTATTCCATTATCATCCATATGTTTATCCAATGACCATTTAAATGCCCTTAAAGTGGGCGAGTCTACTATTTTTGCAGGCAGGGCATTCCATGCCCTTACTACTCTGAGTAAAGAACCTACCTCTGACATCTGTCCTATATCTATCACCCCTCAATTTAAAGCTATGTCCCCTCGTGCTAGCCATCACCATCCGAGGAAAAAGGCTCCCACTGTCCACCCTATCTAATCCTCTGATCATCTTGTATGTCTCTATCAAGTCACCTCTTAACCTTCTTCTCACTAACGAAAATAGCCTCAAGACCCTCAGCCTTTCCTCATAAGACCTTCCCTCCATACCAGGCAACATCCTGGTAAATCTCCTCTGCACCCTTTCCAATGCTTCCACATCCTTCCTATAATGCGGTGACCAGAACTGTACGCAATATTCCAAGTGCGGCCGCACCAGAGTTTTGTACAGCTGCAACATGACCTCATGGCTCCGAAACTCAATCCCTCTACCAATAAAACCTAACATACTGTACGCCTTCTTAACAACGCTATCAACCTGGGTGGCAACTTTCAGTGATCTATGCACATGGACACCGAGATCTTTCTGCTCATCCACACTACCAAGAATCTTACCATTAGCCCAGTACTCTGTATTCCTGTTACTCCTTCCAAAGTGAATCACCTCACACTTTTCCGCATTAAACTCCATTTGCCACCTCTCAGCCCAGCTCTGCAGCTTATCTATGTCCCTCTGTAACCTGCAACATCCTTCCGCACTATCCACAACTCCACCAACTTTGGTGTCATCTGCAAATTTACTAACCCATCCTTCTACGCCCTCATCCAGGTCATTTATAAAAATGACCAACAGCAGTGGCCCCAAAACAGATCCTTGAGGTACACCACTAGTAACTGAACTCCAGGATGAACATTTCCCATCAACCACCACCCTCTGTCTTCTTACAGCTAGCCAATTTCTGATCCAAACCGCTAAATCACCCTCAATCCCATGCCTCCGTATTTTCTGCAATAGCCTACCATGGGGAACCTTATCAAACGCTTTACTGAAATCCATATACACCACATCAACCGCTTTACCCTCATCCACCTGTTTGGTCACCTTCTGGAAGAACTCAATAAGGTTTGTGAGGCATGACCTACCCTTCACAAAACCGTGTTGACTATCCCTAATCAAATTATTCCTTTCTAGATGATTATAAATCCTATCTCTTAATCCTTTCCAACACTTTACCCACAACCAAAGTAAGGCTCACTGGTCTATAATTACCAGGGTTGTCTCTACTCCCCTTCTTGAACAAGGGGACAACATTTGCTAGTCTCCAGTCTTCTGGCACTATTCCTGAAGACAATGACGACATAAAGATCAAAGCCAAAGGCTCTGCAATCTCCTCTCTAGCTTCCCAGAGAATCCTAGGATAAATCCCATCCAGCCCAGGGGACTTATCTATTTTCACACCTTCCAGAATTGCTAACACCTCCTCCTTATGAACCTCAATCCCGTCTAGTCTAATAGACTGTATCTCAGTATTCTCCTCAACGACATTGTCTTTTTCCTGTGTGAATACTGACGAAAAATATTCATTTAGCACCTCTCCTATCTCTTCGGACTCCACGCACAACTTCCCACTACTGTCCTTGACCGGCCCCAATCTTACTCTAGTCATTCTTTTATTCCTGACATACCTATAGAAAGCTTTAGGGTTTTCCTTGATCCTACCTGCTAAAGACTTCTCATGTCCCCTCCTGGCTCTTCTTAGCTCTCTCTTTAGGTCCTTCCTGGCTAACTTGTAACTCTCAAGCGCCCTAACTGAGCCTTCACGCCTCATCTCTACATAAGCCTCCTTCTTCCTCTTGACAAGAGATTCAACTTCTTTAGTAAACCACGGTTCCCTCGCTCAACCACTTCCTCCCTGCCTGACAGGTACATACTTCTCAAGGACACGCAGTAGCTGTTCCTTGAACAAGCTCCACATTTCAATTGTGCCCAGCCCCTGCAGTTTCCTTCTCCAGCCTATGCATCCTAAATCTTGCCTCATCGCCTCATAATTGCCTTTCCCCCAGCTATAACGCTTGCCACCATAATACTGTCCTTGACTAAATGCCACACCTCCCCCTCTTTTACCACCTTCCCTGATCTTACTGAAACATCTGAACCCCGGAACCTGCAACAACCACTCCTGTCCCTGCTCTATCCATGTCTCCGAAATGGCCACAACATCGAAGTCCCAGGTACCAACCTATGCTGCAAGTTCACCCACCTTATTCCGGATGCTCCTGGCATTGAAGTAGACACACTTCAAACCACCTTCCTGCCTGCCGGTACACTCCTGCGACCTTGAAACCTTATTTATGACCTCACTACTCTCAACCTCCTGTACACTGGAGCTACAATTCAGGTTCCCATCCCCTTGTTGAATTAGTTTAAACCTTCCCGAAGAGCATTAGCAAATTTCCCCCCCAGGATATTGGTACCCCTCTGGTTCAGGTGTAGACCATCCCGTTTGTAGAGGTCCCACCTACCCCAGAATGAGCCCCAATTATCCAGGTATCTGAATCCCTCCCTCCTGCACCATCCCTGTAACCACATGTTCAACTGCTCTCTCTCCCTATTCCTCGCCTCGCTAGCACGTGGCATGGGTAACAAACCAGAGATAACAACTGTTTGTTCTAGCTCTAAGCTTCCACCCTAGCTTCTTGAATTTCTGCCTTACGTCCCCATCCCTTTTCCTACCTATTTCGTTGGTGCCTATGTGGACCACGACTTGGGGCTGCTCCCCCTCCCCCTTAAGGATCCCGAAAACACGATCTGAGACATCACGGACTCTGGCACCTGGGAGGCAACACACCAACCGCAAGTCTCTCTCGTTCCCACAGAATCTCCTATCTGTCCCCCTAACTATGGAGTCCCCAATGACTAATGCTCTCGTCCTCTCCCCCCTTCCCTTCTGAGCAACAGGGACAGACTCTGTGCCAGAGACCTGTACCCCATGGCTTACCCCTGGTAAGTCATCCCCCCTAACAGTATCCAAAATAGTATACTTGTTTTTGAGGGGAATGGCCACAGGGGATCCCTGCACTGTCTGCCTGTTCCCTTTCCGTCCCCTGACTGTAACCCATCTACTTTTTTCCTGTACCTGAGGTGTGACTACCTCCCCGTAACTCCTCTCAGTTACCCCCTCAGCCTCCCGAAATGATCCGAAGTTCATCCAGCTCCAGTTCCCTAACACGGTTTCCGAGGAGCTGGAGTTGGGTGCACTTCCCGCAGATGAAGTCAGTGGGGACACTAGTGGTGGCCCTTACCTCCCATATCCTACAGGAGGAGCATACAACTGCCCTAACATCCATTCCCACTGTTCTGAATTCCCAAACAGACAAATAAAAAAACTAGTAGCCTTACCAAATCAGCGCTCAGAACCTTTTTTTTTGGTTCGAGGAGGAGGATGGGTGGGAGACACTACCTAGGTAGTGTTTCGGGTACAGCTCTATGATTTCATGACCATCTCAGAGAAAGCAGCCCACTTAATTGGTACATCATCCATCAGCATAAATATTCACTCCCTCCATCATCACTGCACAATTGCAGCAGTGTTCACTATCTGTTTGATGCACTGCAGCAACTTGTCAAGGATTCTTCAGCTGCTTCTTCCAAACTCTGAATTTCCAACAGCAACTTCCTCTCCAGGACAAATATCATTGTGACCTGGAACTATATGACTATCCTAGAACTTCCTTGCTAACAGTTCCAGGGATGTGCTCGTTCCATATGGACTGCTGCAATTCAAGGAGAGATAGCAAGAACTGCATATGCTGGAGTCAGAGTCAACACAGTATGGAGCTGGAGGAACACAGCAGGTCAGGCAGCATCAGAGGAACAGGAAAGTCGACGTTTTGGGTTGGGACCCTTCATCAGAACTGGGGCAGGGAAACGGAGCTGGGAAATAAATAGAGGGAGGAGAGGTGGAGTTGGGGGAAGGTAGGTAGGATGGTAATTGGTGGATGCAAGTAGGGGGTTGTGGGGATTGGTCAAAGGGAAGGGTGGGGCAGATAGATTGGGAGGAAGATGGACATGTCATATCAGGGCAATGAGGCGAGAGGGAGGATGGGTGGGGCTGGGACAGTTCAAGTAAGTGGTGCATCTCCACCTTTTCCAGAACAGTTAAGGATGAGCAGCAATATTGCCAGCCACCCTCACATCACAGAAAAGAGTTTTAAAACGTGTTCGATGAAGCAACTGAACCTCTTTAATTTTGTTTTGTAATTAGTTCTATGTTGTTGCTGTCTTTCCTCCTCCTGGAATTCCTGTGCAGGTGGTAGTTCCTAGGTGTCTCAAAGCAGGAATTCAAAAAAGGGAACTCAGTGGGGTTGGGCAAATCATTAGATCCATGGCTTCACCATCAGCAGCCCCCTTATTCTGTGAGATAGGAAGTAAAGGAGAATAAGGCAAGATCACACCAATAATGTTCTCATTGACATTAGATGTTAAAGGCCCAACATAGTCAACATCATAAAACACAGAACCATCTCTTTCATAGGACTCAGGAGATGTAGTCAACCTTATTAGCTGCCAGTTCTGCTCCGCTCCCTGTTATCATTTGTCACCTTGTCTTGCAAGAGCGCGCACAATGCAAGTGTTTGTCTCGCACTGTGATTGCATAATATGCTGC
>NC_063335.1:69153056-69178765 GCF_021869965.1 Rhincodon typus | reverse complement strand
ATGATGCTGCTTGGCCTGCTGTGTTCATCCAGCTCTACACCTTGTTATCTCATGTTCTTATTTACAACAGCTCAAATGTTCCATGCTGGGAAAGACCCAATTCTTCTTTGAGAAACAATGTGGTACCATCCTGCCTCCACCCATGTAGATCAATATGCTTCAGGTGACAAGACCAGTACCTTAAATAGGGAGATGCCACAATGAAACCTAAATCCACTCGTTATCCTGACCCATCAACTTTGGTACGACATGGTTCAGCAGTGGGTGCAATCCCATGTTTGTGCTGCCTGTATGTTCTGTAGGATATAAAACGTATATTCTTTGTAGCTTATGTGTCAAACTTAGTGGGATAGATTGCCCAATCAGTGATATCAGATTGTGAAGTGCTTCTTGATCCCATTCAGGTTCTTACTTTCCATCAGATTGTGAAGTGCTTCTTGATCCCATTCAGGTTCTTACTTTCCAAGTAATATGGGACATTGTGTTCTTCCTACTAAAATGAAAACCCTACGGTTTTCTATGTTGAAATTAATTTACTAAATGTAGGCATATTCTTCATTTTTTTATGTGTTCTTATAATTTGTTAGAGTGCTGCTCCCAACTTAGCATCATCAAAAATGTAGAAATTGCATTTTTGTGCCAAAGTCAAAATTGTTAATACACATTGATATCAACTATGCCAGTGCTGACTTTTTTGGAACATGTCTTTCTTTCTGTAACTTAAAGTAGTTAATTTTTTACATCAATTCTCTACTTTCTGTCTTGCAGCAAGAACTCTTGGTAGTATACCCTCCACGAGAATTTACAATTGGAACGGTATCTCTTTTCAGCATCAGAGATGCAGTGTTTATAGACACTGAAATTTGCAAAAAATTGTAGTGATCATTATGCTAAGTACTCCACTCCAACCTGCAGCTAAATTCCTGAGTAGGCACATTTCTTGTCAATGGCTGTCAAGGTCACTGTGGTTCTTAGGTTTTATGGTCTGATATAATTTCAGGGCACATAAGCCAATCAACTGTCCATAACAGTTTAAAAGAAATGAATAATGCCTGTTTACTAGAGCAAGAAATTTTATCTCTTTCCCTATGGACAACCTCCAGTAACTTGAGATGATAGTGTAGTGTTGTAGAGTACCTGCATTCCTAATGGTCCAGTCATAATGCATCAGTGGTAACCTTTTGTGCTCTCTTATGCAATGTCATGACCTGTATGAATAAAAACTATTCTAATTCACTGATATTTCACATGTGTCATTAGATTATACATTTTCCAGCCAACTACTAAAATGCCTTCATTTTGAGATAATTCACTGTCTACCAAACTTTTATTTACAAAGACAATGCTCTGGGTAATTGAAGTTAATATTTTGATTTCCTATTATGAGTCTGCTCCTTAGCCACTGTCATCATCCCACTTCCTGCCAACTGTCCAGGACTGAACAAAGATTATTTGCAACTTCAATGTCATGCTTGACAACCATGATGAATTTTTTAACACATCCACGCCATCACTAGGACTACCTATTTCCACCTACATAACATTGCTCGACTCGACTCTACTTTTGCATCAGTTCATCGACTGTTGAAACTCTCTATTTCAACACACAATAGAAGAGCAAATTACAGCAGGTATTGCAAACTTGAAATTAAAAAAGTAAACCCTGAAACTACTCAGCAGGCTGGCAGCATCTGTGCAGACAGAAATTAAGTTAAAATTTCAGGATGTGTACTCTTGCCGTAATTGAAAAAGTTTAGAGATGTAGCAGATTTTAAGCAAGTAAAAGGGGAAAGGAGTAGTAAGAACAAAAAAAGGTGTTGATCAACTGGAAGGCAGGAGAGGTTAAAAAGCAAAGGAGATGATGATGCAAAACAATGGTATGAAAACTGGAATCTTTAAAGTAACTGAGGCAATAGAAGAATTGTGTATGTAGGTGGGATGAAATTATAAAAGGGGAAAAATAGGAGATACAAGATGAGAAGAAATCAGTGCTATGGGACAAGACCAAGCTGAAACAATGAGTCTATCAGAGCTGGCCTGCTTCTGGATCTTTTGATGTTGTACAGGTGGACATATACAGGTTTGAGGAACTTTCATGGTCCCAACATGCCTTCCACATTCAGGTCAAACAGCAATTTTCTTGTACATCTTTCCATTTAGTATACTGCATTCACACCATTTTGTGGCATCTTCTGCACTGCACACAGCTCCATTCAACCCACAAGAGTGATCCTGAGCTTCCAGTCTTCAGTTATTTTAATTCTCTACCACTTCCATAGAATTATAGAATCCCTAAAGTATGTAAGTAGGACATTCAGCCGATGGACTCCACACGGACCCTCTGAAAAACATTCCACCCCGACTCACCCCCCACCCCATCCTATAGCCCTGCATTTCCCATGGTAAATCCGCCAACCTGGACAATGTGGGCAATTTACCATGGTCAGTCCACCTAATCTGCATATCTTTGGACTGTGGGAGGAAACCAGCGCACCCAGAGAAAATCCACACAGACATAGGGAGAATGTGCCTGGGGCTGGAATCAAACCCAGGTCCCTAGCACTATGAGGCAGCAGTGTTAACCACTCAGCTACCATGCTGCCTGTTCTAAGCTCTTGGTGCTGAGCTTCCGACATTGTTACAATGAAACGCAATGTAAGTTCAACTGCACTCAATTCTTTGGACAGTATTTGTTAGTGACAATTCCACTACTGCCATTTGCATGTCCTCTTTCGTTTGTGAGTATCATTAGAACATCGTCCAAATGTGGAGACGAGTTAAAGTTCCACTGATTGAAGTTATAAAGGAAGATGGTTCTGGTTTCTTGAGCCCAATCATTGCAGCCTTATGACATCAGTGCAAGAGTTCCCCAGGATGGTATCCTAGACCCAACCATCTTCAACTGCTTTATCAACAACCTTTGCTCCATCAGATTAAATCTACCTAAAGTCAGAAATGAGACTATAACAATTACTCATATAGTAAGACAGTCCATATCGCATAATTCAAGACCTGGACAACATTCAGGCTTCATTTTGTTACTGATAACTAACAGTTGTGCCTCACAAATGCTAGAAAGTGAATACCTTCAAGAAGAGAGTTTATTTGCATTCCTTTGGCATTAAGTGTTATTGACATTCCCTATTATCATCATCTTAAGGATCACTGTGGATCCAAAACTCACCTGATCCTGCCATATAAATACTGCTGCCAAGCCAAGAGGCCTGGGTTCAAGTTCTACCCGCTCCAGAGATGTGTAACAATATCACCTCTGGAGAAGCACTTGAACTAGGGAACTATTAGCCCAGCAGCAGGGACACAACCACTTCACCGCTACAGTCCCTAAACAGGTTGACTGAAAATATCTATTAATACTGTGGCTAGTAGACCTGTTCAAAGGCTAAGAATTACCTCCTGACTCCACAAAAGCCCATCCACGATCAAAATCAGAAGTGTGACAGACTATGCTCATCTTGGATAGATATAGCTCCAATAACAATCAAAAAGGAGAGTAATATCTGTTTAATCAACAGTTCATTCACCACCCTTAATCATTCACTCTCTCTGCAAAAGAAGCCAGCGTTGCCAGCAATACTCACATTCCATGAAAGAATAAAGAAAATGAACTACTCCTTACCATGTACAAAACCTAAGAGGACAAGAACAACAGGTGAAGGGGAACATTATCACCTCCGAACCCTACTCTAAGTTACATGCCATCTTGATTTTAACTTTTGTCACTGGTCCTTCACTGTCTCTGAATCAAATTCCTAGAATTCCCTACATAATAGCACCATGGGTATATATTCAACACGTGAGCTGTAGCGATTCAAGAATATGGCTCACTATGAACTTTTCAAAAGTGACAATAAAATGGCCACATCCTGAAAATTAAAAATAACGAGAACATCTACACTTGTGAGACAGTCAGATTCCAAAGATATCAGATACCAATTCGAAATAATTAGAAGATGGATACTAATGTGTCTAGTGGGATGTGGATAAGGAGGGAAAATCCTACGGTAAGTTCAATATGATGTCTGGGCCATTTTCCTCCGGAATCATAAACAGAACCAGAAGCAAACAGCATCATATATAAGACCAACAGCCTGAGGACATTGGCATAGAAGGGTATATCCTGGGCATGGAGCTTGTGCTTGTAAATGAAGAAGCTGAAGCTGGGAGAAATGAAAGTTGGGTGGTGAGGCTGAATGGCTAACATGAGCACTGTTCCTCCTGGTGCGCAAAATTTCACATATAGGTAGTTTTAATATTAAGCTAGGGTTCTTACTGTCATTTCACAATCCTCTACCAGCATGTGACATTGATTTTGGTGTTCTGCCAGTCTCTCAAGATTTTTAATTAAAGTGGTATTGCAGGATCAATGAAGTTTTTAAGCTACAATCTTTGTATGTGGATCAAGCCCCTACCTGCCTGGAATGCATGGACATCCAATGAACAATTTAACACAGGTTAAGGTGCAAGGTTGTCAACACTTTGTGGATGTGGCATGAAACCCCTACTACCATCACCACTCCTCCAACTGCCTCTCTTGACCCTAGCCACCGATACCGTTCCCACCAAGAAGGGTTAAAAACAACCTTCAATAGTCGTGGTTTGTATAACTTGGATTCATAGCTTAGTCTATATTAAAGTACCAGTTCTTTCTAAGTAGCACCTACCAGAAGATTGCCTTTGCCTGAACTGCAAATTAAGTTGTTTTACTGTCTAAATAAGGATTCAGTTGTATATTGAAATGGGTTTGCAGCAGTCCTATGATTAATTCAGCTATGTCACTTATAACATGGTTACTGATTTGGTTGCTATGCAATTTTATAAAAATCACTTCGCTCTGCTTTCTACAATGCCAAGGGTACTATTGTGATGAAACTAGCTTGAGAGCTTGCCATTTTAATGCAGTCTTCAAAGTGTTCCTTGTATCCTTAAACCTCGCAGTAATAAACACAGAGGTGAAATAGTGATTTGGCAAGGCTTATGATACCAATAGTAACTTTTTATTCATTTCACATATCAGTAATTGTGCTGAGGTACAGTAATTATTGAAACTATGGATGTATCACAATTTGCAAGCTTGAAATAAAAGTTCAGCAATTATATTTCAACTACCCAGGCACTCCTGGCTTGCATTTGGACTAAACAGACATAAATAGATGCACCATGAATATAAAATTAAGTTTAAAAAATTCCACAGATTTTTGGAGATCTGGAATACGAGTAGAAAGTGTTGGATTCATTCAGCAGGCCATGTAGCCTCTATACTTGAGTTAAAATCGATGGTGCAGAACCTATTCCTTGCCACTCCAACTTCCCATCAAAATCCCATTCTGGACTCTGCCCTTGGCCTTATAGTGAAGCTCAAATAAGAGATCCTTTTCTATTAGACACTATGAAGAGCTAGTATTAACTTCAGTAGCATCAGAATTTAACTATATCTTATATTTTTGCTTTGGTAAGAAATGCTGCTGAGTTAGGATAGATACCTTGCTGTTTCCAGGATGTGTGAATGGGGCAGGTGAATGGGCCCTCCTTGACAGCAGCATGCTGTATTTTGTTGACCTTGTGTTTTATTTTCCAGATTCTTGGGTCAATGGCTCCATGTCCATTTTTTTTTAGTTCTCCATTCCATTCTGAAATTTGAGGTGTTTTGAAAAGTAATATACGCAGACACTTTAGGGGGGCTTAGATAGACTGGTAGAATGGACGAATGTACACTACATGAAATTCAATGAAGAAAATTGTGAGGTGATACATTTTAGGAGGATGAATGAGGAGACAACACAAGCAAAACGTCACAATCCTATTGGAGGTGCAAAATAATAGAGGGACCTGGGGTGTTTTTGCACAAATCTCTGAAGATGGTGAGACAGACTTACAAAAGCAATTAGTAAGGATTATGGAATTCCAGGCATGATAAATTGTCTAAGGACTACTTAGACGAGTACCACAAGTAGGAAAATTTCCTGACTTGTTGGACACACCTCAGTGAAAGGTCTCCTGAAATATGAGCTTTTTGCTCCATCAGACAGGTCAAGATTTGAGTCCATCAGAAGCAGAATGTAGGTGGCCATGGGGAGAGTGGAATGCCAACTTGAGCTGGTTAGAAAGTCCACGTTAGTCTTCTGGAACATCATTTTAGAAGTTGTTGTGTTCTATACCCCTTACCACTCTTACTGCTTCACCACCACAACGTTCCCACCCACACACATCCCCCCCCCGCCCCACTTATTCTTCATACCATCCACACCAATTTCATCAGACTGGCAATTAGCAAGTTTAACTGTACATTCAAGATGAGAGGGAGGCAGGAAACAAGCATCTACAGAACATTTAACTTGAGCAATTGTCATTCACCTCAATATCAAGCAGAGAGGCCCGATAAACAAAGTTTAATGACCTTGCACAAATGATCTCTAAATCCGTCCCTCTGATTCTCGATCCTTTTACAAGCAGGAATAATTTCTCGCAAACTACTCTATGTAGATTCTTCATGATTTTTAAAACTTCTTTCAAATCTCCCCTCAGCCTTCTCCTTGCCTTCTCCTTTCATAGCTGAAAGTTTTCATCCCTAGAACCATTCTCGTCAATCTTTTCTGTACTCTCTCCATTGCATGAATATCATTCTAAACTGTAGTGCACTGAAATGTGCACAATACTCCACCTGAGATCTAACCAGTGTCCCAAAAATGTTTGTCATAACCTCCTTGATCTTTACTCTATGCTGCAATTAATGAAGCCTAGAATACTGTATGCTTAACAGTTCTTTCTACCTGTCTTGTCACCTTTAATATCTTAAACACATATACACCCAGATCTGTCTGCTCCTGCACACTGATTAGAATAGTACCTTTTTATATTCTCTCCATGTTTGAACTCCACTTTAAATTCATCTGCCCCTTATCAGTCCACCCCATAGTTAATAATTCTCCAAATTCTGCGTCATTCATAAACTTTGAAATTGTTCCCTGCATAGTAAGATCTAGATCAGTTTTACTTTATATGTACATAAATAAAAAAGAAAAAGCAAGGGTCCAATACTGTCCCCTGCAGAGCTCCGCCAAACCTTCCTCCAACACAAAAAATACCTTTCAACCATTACTCTCTGTTTATTATCATTCAAATTATCAAATTGTTGGAGTGTACCCCCAACCAGGAACAAAATTTCAGGAGGCAGGCAGCATTCAGGCAAGTGGAAGATGTTTATTCAAGCAGAAACTGGTTGATGTAGAGAAAGGGCCAAAAAATCTTCGCCAAATTGGAAGAGAGATCAATAACACAGTCTGATTTTACAGAGAAGTACAACATTTTTATACAGTTTGTGTTACAACGTAGTCACTGTCCTTCTCCTTAATCCAAGCACCCAGTCCCATGGTACACATAATCAATGATGGGCATTCCTAGGGACAGCCCCAGGTTCTCATGATGTCATGGTGTTTACTAGACATTGTAATCTCTGGGCCTTGGGGTCTTTCTATGCATCCTAGAAATTCACATTCCAAAAGTTAATAGTTATATTCCTTCTGGTCTGTCCTAGATTTTCTTATCTCTAAGCGCTGTTTGAATTCTGTTATTCATGGTATTATGTGTGCTGCTTTTATCAAATCATTTCTTTTATTTAATCATTCCTTTTATATTTTCCACTGTCCCGATTGTATATATATATATAAAGACAGTTAGTTTTAACTAATTGCTATACGATTAATTCCTGTTAAGGTTAATTATAAAGTGTAAAATAATACAGCTACTTTTACTGCTAGCACCTTGTAGCTAATGAGTTGGACCAATCTATCTTACTCAGGGCATAAGATAAGGCATGTCCTAAAGCTTATAACTTTCACTTTTGGATTTAAGTGCTTTTTCCCCTACTGCTTGTATTATATTCTGATTATACGTTGAAACCTACTTCTGTAATTATCTGAATAATTCTTTAACTAGAGGCAATTTCTTCATACTGTAGGTAAAAAGCTAATTACTACAAAATATCTTTAGCTGTTGTTTTTTTGCAGCTGTTTAGGGAGTTCATCTGATGGGTTCGTGAGCTAAGATTTACACCCCGTTGCTATGTCTTTAGTGAGACCACTGACAAGTTTCCTAAATGGACATCACATTAACCATACTTTTCTGAAGAAGGGTCTAGGCCCGACACGTCAGCCTTCCTGCTCCTCTGATGCTGCTTGGCCTGCTGTGTTCATCCAGCTCTACACCTTGTTATTTCTTAACCATACATGTCCCATACTTACACAGGCACACCACACTTTTAAATCACCATACATACCCAAGATGCAGATTAACTTCAAAGCACCCCCAGATCGCAAGCTCCAGGGAACGAAAACACACAAGTTGCACAAAAAACAACATTTAGCAATCAACAAACAAAGGTGCATTCAAACCAGACCACAAAGAGTTAACACCTCTACAAGATTCAGTGCACTAGCACAGAGAGCCATTTTACTCACTCTCTTTCTTATTTATGAACACTGTAGCTATTTCAGCATGTTTCTACACTCTTTTTTAAACACAGTCTGCAGAATGGACAGGTCTGGACCTCAGCCCATGTTTCCACAATCCTTCCCTGCCACTTTTTTCAGAATCTTCCAACTGTGGCTGCTTCTTTTATTTTACAGTTTTATTATTTCCCAGACCATTTTCCTTTCCAATTTCAGACTTTCCTTGTTACAGAAATTTTTGCTTTTTGTGTTCCCCTCTTTATTTTGCGTGATAACGCTGGGATTCGCAAACCCCTTCTTCCTTATTTTGCGTTCTCACGTTATTTGAAGCCTTCTTGCATTCTTTCACACATTCTCTTGTTATTTTGCATTCTCATGTTATTTTGCGTGTTCTCATGCCAGGCACCCACTTCCAATATGTCAGATCCTGCGTCTCGTATTCACTCCAATCTAAAAGTTTGTCTTATGCCCTAGCTTATAGAAACCCCTCACCAAGTGCCATGCTAGCTAGAAAGTGTGGTAAATAAACGTACTTACCCATATTGTGGCTGACGGTGTACCAGCTTCAGGCAGGGCACCCTGCTCGTAGTGCCAATCTGTAGGAGCGTACCCCTGACCAGGGTCAAAAATTCAGGAGGCAGGCAGGATTCAGGCAAGTGGAAGATGTTTATTCCAGCAGAAACCGGTTGATGCAGGGAGAGGGCAAAGGATCTTCCCTGGATCGGAAGGGAGATAAATGACACAGTCTGATTTTACAAAGAAGTACAGCATTTTTATACAGTTTGTGTTACAATAATCAAATACAATATAGTCACTGTCTTTCCCTTAATCCAAGCACCCAAACCCATGGTACATCTAATCAATGACGGGCATTCCTAGGGACACCCCCAGGTTCTCATGATCTCATGGTGCTTACTAGACATTGTAATCTCTGAGCCTTGGAATCTTTCTATGCATCCTATTAATTCTCATTCCAAAAGTTATTAGTTATACACCTTCTGGTCTGTCCTAGACTTTCTTATCTCTAAGCGCTGTTTGAACTCTGTTATTCATGGTATTATGTATGCTGCCTTTATCAAATTTAATCATTCCTTTCATATTTCCCACCATTCCAATTATATGCATAAAAAACAAAAGACAATTAGTTTTAACTAATTGCTATATGATTAATTCGTGTTAAGGTTGGTTATAAAGTGTAAAGTTATACAGCTACTTTTACTGCTAGCACTTTGTAGCTAAGGAGTTGGACCAATCTATCTTATTCAGGGCATAAGATAAGGCATGTCCTAAGGCTAATTAACTTCCACTTCTGGATTTAAGTGCTTTTTCCCCTACTGCCAGGGGGATGGGGACCAATGTAAAGAGTCAGAGAAGTAGACAGCAAAAACAAAAACAAAAGCTAGGAAAGGAAGTAAGAAAAATGATAGGCTGAGAAACCAATGACAAGATTCAAACAGGGCTATTGAGAAAAATAAAGAGGACCACAAACACTGTTAAAAGGACAAGCTTAAAGGCTTTGTGCCTTACTGAACGGAGCATCTGCAATAAAGTGGATGAACTAATTGCGCAGATAGATGTAAACAGGTACAATATAATTGGGATTACGGAGACATGGCTGCAGGGTGACTATGGATACGAACAGAATGTTCCAGGGTATTCAGTACTTAGGAAAGACAGGCGAAAAGGAAGAGGTGGCAGAGAAGCATTGCTGGTTAAAGAGGAAATTAATACAATATTGAAAAAGGATATTAGCTCAACAATGTGGAGTTTGTATGGGTAGAGTTGAGAAATACCAAGGGGCAAAAAACATGTCATATATGGACCCCCAAACAGCAGTGGTGATGTTGAGAATGGCATTAAACAGGAAATTAGAGATGCATGTGATAAGGGAATATCAGTGATCATGGGTGATTTTAATCTGCACAAAGATTGAGCAAATCAAATTACCCACAATGCTGTAGAGGAGGAATTCCTGGAGTAGAGACACGGATGGTTTTCTTGACCAATATGTGGAGGAACCAATCAGAGAGCAGGCCATCTTAGACTGGGTACTGTGTAATGAGAAGGGAATCATTGCCAATCTGGCTGTGCGAGACCCTTTGCAGAAGAGTAATAATAACGTGATAGAATTTTTTATCAAGATGGAGAGTGAGGTTGTTGAATTGGACACTAGCGTCCTGAACCTTAATAAAGGAAACTAAAAGGATATGAGGCGTGAGTTGGCCTTGATGGATTGGGGAGAGTTACATAAAGGGATGACAGTGGATAGGCAATGGCAAACATTCAAAGAACACATGGGGAACTGCAGCAACTGTTTATTCCTGTCTGTCACAAAAGCAAAATGGGTAAGAGGGCCAATCCCTGGCTTACAAAGGAAATAAGAGATTGTATCCGATCCAAGGAAGAAGCATATATAAATTGGCCAAGAAAAATAATAAATCTGAGGATTGGGAGCAGTTTAGAATTCAGCAAAGAAGGACCAGGGGATTGATTAAGAAGGGGAAAATAGAGTACAAAAGTAAGCTTGCAGAGAACATAAAGACTGACACTAAGAGTTTCCATAGGTATGTGAAGAGAAAGAAATTGGTAAAGACAAATGTAGGTCCCCTACAAACCAAAATGGGATATAATATGGGACAAAGAAATGGCTGAGGAACTGAATACACACTTTGGTTCTGTCTTCCAGGATTCTATCGGCTCTGGAACAGTCCCTGCAGCCTGGAGGATGGCTAATGTCAATCCAAAATTCAAAAAGGGAGGTAGAGAGAAAACAGGGAATTATAGACCAGTGAGGCTAACATTAGTAGTGGGGAAAATTCTCAAATCCATTGTCAAGGATTTTATAGCAGAGCATTTAGAAAGCAGTGGCAGGATCAGACAGAGTCAGCATGGATTTATGAAGGGGAAACCATGCTTGACAAATCTATTGGAATTCTATGAAGATCTAACTTGCAGAGTTGACAAGGGGGAGCCAGTCAATGTAGTATATTTGGACTTTCAGAAAGCGTTTGACAAAGTCCCACATAAGAGATTATTGTTCAAGATTAAAGGGCCTGGGATTGGGTAAGTGTATTGAGATAGATAGGAAACTGATTGGCAGAGAGGAAACAGAGAGTAGGAATTAATGGGTCCTTTTCAAATTGGCAGGCAGTAACTCGTGGGGTGACACAGGGATCGGTGCTGGGACCCCAGCTATTCACAATATATATTAATGATCTGGATGAGGGAACAAAATGTGACATCTTCAAGTTTGCAGATAGTACCAAGTTGGGTAGGAAGGAGAACAGTGACGAGGATGCAGAGATCTTTCAGCATGATCTCGACAGGTTGGGTACATGGGCAAATCAATGGCAGATGCAGTATAATTTGGATAAATATGAGGTTATTTGCTTCGGAAGCAAAAACAACAAGGCAAATTACTACCTGAATGGCTGTAAATTGGGAGAGGGGAGTGTGCAGCTGGACCTGGGAGTCTTTGTGCACCAGTCGCTGAAGGTAAGCATGCAGGTGCAGCAGGCAGTAAAGAAGGCAAATGGTATGATGGCTTTTATTGCAAGAGGTTTTGAGTACAGGAGCAGGGATGTGTTGTTGCAGTCGTACAGGGCCTTGGTGAGACCATGCCTGGAATATTGTGTGCAATTTTGGTATCCTTTCCTGAGGAAGGATGCTGTTACTCTCGAGGAAGTGCAGTGAAGGTTTACCAGGCTAATTCTGGGGATGGTGGGTCTGGCGTATGAGGAGAGATTGACAAGTTTGGGATTGTTTTTGCTAGAGTTCAGACAAATGAGGGGGGGATCTCATAGAGACTTATAAAATTCTAACAGGACTGGACAGGATAGATGCAGGGAAAATGTTCCCGATGGTGGGTGTGTCCAGAACCAAGGGTCACAATATGAGAATTCGGGGTAGATGATTAAGGACAGAGATGAGGAGACATTTCTTCACCCAAAGAGTGGTGAGCCTGTGGAATTCTTTACCACAGGAAGTAGTTGATGCCAAAACATTGAATGTAATCAAGAGGCGACGAGACATAGCACTTGGGGCAAATGGGATCAAAGGTTCTGTGGAGAAAGCAAGATTAGTCTTTGAGTTAGACGATCAGCCACGATTGTGTTGAATGGTGGAACAGGCACAAAGCACTGAATGGCCTCCTCCTGCTCCTATCTTCTATGTTTCTATGTTTATGCTTGTATTATATCCTAGTTATGTGTTGAAACCTTCTTCTGTGATTATCTGAATAATTCTTTAACTACAGGCTATTTCTTAACACTGTAGGTAAAAAGTTAATTACTACAAAATATCTTTAGCTGTTGTTTTTTTGCAGCGGTTTAGAGAGTTCATCTGATGGGATCATGAGCTAAGATTTACACCCCGGTGCTATGTCTTCAGTGGGACAACATCCTTTCATTAATGAGACTGTAGTCATTTGCCTGTTCTTATGCATTCTTTTATCAAAACTGTCTCGGATTATGGCTTGCAGGGCCTTTGTACAACCTTGGGTAGCTCTGTTCCAAGGTATTATTATGTTTCACTTTAAATGTTAGAGCAGACTGCCCCATTTTGTTTAGTCTTCATCAGCCATTTTGTGACTTTCAAACATGGGCCGCTTTGGTGTACGCAGGGACGGGTCACTTTGTACGGACAGGCACGGGTCACCCCTACATGATTGTTATCAATTCTGTGTAGTCATTGTTACTGTCTTTCTGACCTGTCACTTTGCTCACATCTCTGTGTGACGCTGAATTGAATGCCTTGTGTAAGTCCATGTTCTTATGAATCTATCTGATGTTATGACTGGACAAGTCAGGTCCCAGATTAAAATCTGGCTTGATTGATCATACCTTTTTTGATTTGAGAAGGTTATCCTTCACTGAAACACAGGCACCCAATTTTGCAGATTTGGTTTTAACAATAAAACAAAAATTTATGAAGCAAAACAAATAAAGATAAAATTGAACAAATCCAAGCTATTTGCATGCAACACAATTTCAAAGATTTCAGAATGCAGTAAAATAAAATGCCAACTTTTCCCAACTGCATCACTTTACAGGACTTAAATACCAGAGAGAGTTCCATTCTATATCACATCTATAGGTTTGACATTACTATTTCTTTCATTTCCAGTCTTGAAAGCTGTTTCTGAGATTAGTCATACAGCTTGAGATAAACTTTATTAATCACGTTTCTAACCAAAACCTCTTGTCTAGAATTTTCAAACTAAAACCCCTGCAATGTGGTAATCCATTCCAGGCTGTTCTGAAATAGCTTTGCTCACCAGGAAAAATTATTCTTAGATCTTATTTTTAAATCAGCTAGATCTTCTCAAAACTACCACAAAAAGATTTTCAGTCTACAAGTTTTTCCATAAGCAAAAGTAAATCAATTCCTCATTCTTCTGAAGCGAAAGCATGCTAATGCTTTTTAATGTTTACTCTCTTCAATCATAACGCTTGCACAATATAAATACATTCCCATTATCACTCCAGGACCTGATCTCTTTAACGTACTAGTTTGAAAATCAGGGCTCCAGAAAGACTGACAAGTTAGTACTCATTCCCATGGACTGAAATCCACAAACCACTTATTCAAAATTCAAACTCTAAAATAAATATTAATGTATATAATCATATAAGCCACGTACAATATATATTACATCAACAACCTTGCCCTAATCAATGTTTTCTCACCACTGAAGTGAAACTGACTGATCTGTAATTGCCAGGCTGTAATTGCCACATCATTCCCAGTAGTTCCATGCCATTAACTATTAAATACACTGCTAACTTCATGCACTGCTTCGTTCTCAAACTGTGAATTCAGAATGCTTAGCTGACAAAATTGTAGTTTTTGATACTCAGCCAACTTTGATAATGACATAATGGTAGCCTTTGGGAAAATGACAACAAAAAGCTCTGTCAACCAACGCAATCCAGCTTTGCTTTTGTTTTAAACTCTCACTGACAGCCAGAGCCCTGTCTTTAGTACTTAAAGAGGATGGTATCTTAGAAATCTTCAGATCGTGACAATTGTATACACTAGACTGGACCCATTAAAACCAGCCTTGTACTCACTCAATATCACTTCATGGAATCCCTACAGTGTGGAAACAGGCTATTCTGCCCAACAAGAGCATCCCACCCAGACTCATAGCAACGTCCCACCCCACACCCTATCCCTATAATCCTGCATTTCCCATGGCTAATTCACCTAGCCTACACATCCCTGAACACTATGGGCATTTTAGCAAGGCCAATCCACCTAAGCTATACATCTTTGGACTGTGGGAGGAACCCTACATAGGCAAGGCTGGAATTGAACCCAGATCCCTGGTGCTGTGAAGCAGCAGTACTAACCACCGAGCCACTGTGCCACTTGTGCTACTGCTCATTCATAAAGTCTCAAGTCAATAGACTAATTGACTTGACATGAAAAATTGAATTGCCTAAACAGGTTATGCTGAACTATGTACACGGCAGAAAACACATGATTCTTGTGTATTTAACTAACTGAAAACAGTAAAACAGGCACAAAGCAACAGAAAATAGAGGAAGAGTAGGCTATTTGACTCCTTGAACCTCCCCTGCTCTTCAATATGATCATAACTGATCATCCAACTCAGTTCCTTCTTTTCCCCATACCCTTTGATCTCTTTAGTCCTAAGAACAATATCTAACTCTTTCTTAACTGCTTTCTACGGCAGAGAATTCCACAGGCTCACCATTCTGGTTGAAGAAATTTTTCCATACCTCAATTTTAAGTGGCCTAAACTGGTCTTTAAATTGTGACACCTGGTTTTGGACTCACTGGTCATTGGAACATTCTTCCTGCATTTACTCTATCTCATCCTATTAGAATTTTATAGACTTTTCTAAACTCCAGTGAATATAATTCTAAGCAATCCAGTCTCCTTACAATATGTCAGTCTTATCCTCCTAGGAATCTTTATTGCACTCCCTCTATAGCCAGAACATCTTTCCTCAGATACAGAGATCAAAACTGCACACAATACTCCAGGTGTGGTCCCACTAAGGTAGCAATAGTAGCAAGTCATCCCTGCTCCTGCACTCGAATCCTCTTGCTATGAAGGCTAACATAATATTTGCCTTCTTCACTGTCTGCTGCACCTGCATGCTTACTTTCAGATACTTGTATACAAGGACATTAGGTCTAATTGCAGCTCCCTTTTTCCCAATAAATCACCATTCTACCAAAGTGGATAACCTCACATTTATTTGCATTATACTTCATCTTCACTGCACTTGGCCACCCACTGACCTTGTCTAAATTGCAGTGAAGCATCTCTGCATCCTCCTCATAGTTCACCCTCCCAACCAGCTCGCCCTGAAATTCATTTACCATTAATTTGAAATGAATTATGACTTACTCATTTTTACAAGTTTTCTTTTTAAATTTAGGTCATTACAGTTTTAATCATAAGTTAAGGAAAATTACTGGCACAGATGCCATATGAAAGGATCAGCAGTGGAATTTACCGTTCCCCTGTGTGGCATGACTAATGGTAAGATAGGAAAATAGGGTTAAAAAATGAAAAAAATCAGATTCTCAATGCTAAGAAAGATTTTCTTTATTTTCCCCTCAAGTCATAAATAGCAAATTCAGAATCTTGCCATTGAGTGACAACTACCTCATCTCCATGAATTTGCATCTCATTAAAGCCCAAAATCACCTAAGACAAACTTTCAATTCTCCTGTACTTCCTGAGAAACAATTTGGTCCAAACCCCTGACATATAAATCACAGCAGGTACTTGGTGGCTACGATTCACCAAATTCTTATCCCAGTAATCATCCAAATGCTTCTTCACAGCAATGTCCCTGCATGCTCCACAGTTGCCATCCTCCTTTACCTTTCATCAACACAGGTCAGCATCAGCAAACTACTGGTCTCACCACATTGGCGTACCTGCTCTCTGACCAATGCTTACACCAATTCATCCCTCCAATATGTAACTTTGGAGCTCAAGGACACCAGCAACTTGCATGCTTCTGTCAGATCACTTCAGAGCTTTGAAAGGATTGTTTAAAAGGTTAGCAGAAGCCAAACAGAACTTGACAGGGTAAAGGCAGGAAGGATATGCCTGATGATCGATGAGTCTTGATCCAGGATTAGGGTACAGGGTAGGCCATGCATTACTGAGATGAGGAGAAATTTCTTCACCCAGTGGATAGTGAAATTGTGGAATTCTCTGCCACAGAAAGTAGTTGAGGCCAAAACATTGGATGTTTTAAAGAAGGAGATAGATATACTCACTATGGCTAAAGGGATCAAAGGATACGGGGAGAAAGCAGTAACAGTGTACTGAGTTGAATGATTAACCATGATCATATTGAATGGAGGAGCAAGGTCAAAGGCCTAAATGGTCTATTCCTCTTCCTCTTTTCCTATGTTTGTTCACAAGGACATACATGTATCTAACAGGATGCATCTTTTGGCTATTAGCTTATTTTCTTAGTACTCATTTATTCTGTACTTGTTTAGAGGCTGCCGGCCTCTATTAACTTCGTAATGCTTTCTTAGCATACACTTAGTGACTTCAGCACTGACTTACAAGCTGCCAGCCTTTGTGCAGGTCACATTGCTTTCTTAGTGTACAGGCCCTATCATGCTCAGTTACGGGTCAATCAGGGTGCTCTGGTGAAATATGTTCATAAGTGGGTCACCTCCGTGCAATGAGACAAAAGGAGGCTTTATTATGACGGAAATTGATGGATATGTGATCACAAGCTGCAGAGGTGGCGCAGTGTACCCAGTGAGTGAGTAGGGAGAGCAGCAAGAGTTAGTTAGTTTGGGAGGATGGGTGGATGGGAGCCATTGAGAGGACCTTATGCATGCAGTATAGAGAGTTATAGTGCATAAATCTTGGTGAGATGTGCATAACCTGGCAGAATTAGAGTGAGTTGTGGCCATGTAAGGTAGTAGGTACAAAATGATGGGACTTACCTTTGCAGAGCGCAGAAAATCATCTGTAGTGTTAGGCATCTTGTTTCACTTCGGACAGTGCACTAACCCAGGCTACAATCCATATCCAGGCTAGCTTGGTCTGATGGTCTGGCCTCCTGTGGCAGTCAGCTGGAGAGGTCATCTTTCCTCTCCATGATTCCAGTCACCAATATTTCCAGGTCGCCTTTCCTCTAGGTCATGTACTGAATGTAGCAGCTCGAGCATCACAGAATAAAGGATTGGTCTGGCAGTGACGAGCAGTTCCGCCTCCCCTGCTACATGATTCCCTGAGAAAGATGCCAACAAGATACTTGAAAGAGATGGCCAATTATGTAAATGTCTTATTCATACTCTACATGCAATCAAACATTTTGGGTGTTTAAATGGATTAAATGAAAAGTTGAAATATCTTATGAAATAAATAAGCAATGAGGTGGAAGATCGGGTGAGTATCAAGCTATGGTGTATCATGTGACATGCATCTTCCTCGACAACACCAGAAAACTCCGCACTATGTATTTTTAAGGCTGAAAAAGGCCGTGTCATTCAGAGCTTTAAAAGTATTGTTAAATGTTGACAGTGAAGGAGATTTTATTCTCAGATTGCTGGCAATTTTAAAAATAATGCACTACCGTCTAATAACGGTTAATCCACCTGCAGTACCTGCTCCACCCCACCTTGCCAATTATTGCCACAACACTGATATTAAATGTTTATGTCAGTCTTAAGCTGCGTCACTGGCAATGCTGACAGACTGTTGTTCTAGGCTGGATAGTGGAAAATAAATGGATGTTAGAAAGCTGCTCCAAAATAACATGTTCAAGTAACTGGCCTTATAATCAACTGCTGACAAAATTTGTGCGTATGACTTTCTGGGATTTAATGAGAATGAGACAGGTCAAAAGAGTAGCATCATTTTGATCAGAGCCTGAGGGAGACCTACTGGTTCATATTTCCCTTCTATCTAAGAGCCACATACTGTTGAGTTGTGGTGACTTACTGAGTGAAGTCCTTGAGCACAAATGTACTTGCAGTTGTAATTTATAGTTTGTTGTTATGCCCTAATGAGGTTTGTATGTATGAATGTCTTAGACCTACCCCTGACCTGTTCATTGGAAATCGCATCCACACAAGTTAATGGTTTGCAGTGAAATTACAGCAGTGGCATGGAAAGAATAGGAGGGAATTTGGCCTCATGTAGGAGAAACAATGGAAGAGCTACAAAATTGTGTGAAGCTTTAGCATGTTTGAGTACTATGAAAGGTAGGGGTTGATGGCAACATTGTGTAGTATCTAAATCTGGGCCATCGTTACACTGACGTGTTGACTTACTTTGCCAGATTTCTTAAATTGTGCCAACTTCATTCATCTTTATGACTGACATCATGCTGGTACTGTCCAGAATAGTTATCCTGACCATAACCTCATTATTAACATGGACTTTGCTGTCGTAGAGGTACTTTTATTTCTTCCTTTTATTTCATGGTGTATGGGCATTACTGACAAGATCAGTATTTGTTGTTCACCACTGATTGCCTTTGAACTGAATGATAGGCTATTTCAGAAAGCAGTTAAGAGTCAACCACATCACTGTGAGCCTGGGGTCACATGCAGACAAAACCAGTCCAGCAGAATTCCTTCTGTTAAGGATATTAAAGAACCAGGTCAGTTCTTATGACAATCAATCATAATTTCTTGGCCAGCATTACTGAAACAAGCTTTCAATTCCATATTTTATTAATTGAATATAAATTCCATCAGCTGCCATGATTTAAGACCATTCATCAAATCATCACAGTGTGGAAACAGGCCCTTTGGCCCAACAAGTCCACACAGACCCAGCCCTCTAATCTATGCATCTGTAAACACTATGGGCAATTTAGCATGGCCAATCCACCTAGCCCACACATCTTTGGACTGTGGGAGGAAACCAGAGCACCCAGAGGAAACCCATGCAGACACAGGGAGAACATGCAAACTCCACACAGACAGTCACCTGAGGGTGGAATCGAACCCAGGTCCCTGGCGCTGTGAGGCAGTAGTGTTAACCACTGAGCCACCATGCTGTTCCTTAGGACATTAGCATGAATGTCTGGATTACTCATCCAATGATATTACCACTATAGAATCATTTCCCTTGTCAAACAATGGAACAATCCTTGCATCCACATCAGACAACAGCATGCCCCTTTCAAGCATTCATCAAATGAAGGTTTTGTTGCTGCTGTCCAAAATTTCTAAGAGACTATTTCATTCTTCTACATTAAGTTTGCTTCACTTCATTTTCCCTGTCATTTCTTCTCACCCATGCCCCAGGCAGCTTTTGCAAATTCCTTCAACGGGACCTTGATCAGATGGGCCAATGGGCAGAGGAGTGGCAGATGGAGTTTATTTTAGATATATGTGAGGCACTGTATTTTAGGAAGGAAAATCAGGGTAGGACTTATACACTTAACGGTAAGGTCCTACAGAGAGTTGCTGAACAAAGAGACCTTCAAGTGCAAATTCATACTTCCTTGAAAGTGGAGTCGCAGGTAGACAAGATAAGGTGTTGGTGTGCATGCCTTCATTGGTCAGTGCATTGGGTATAGGAGTTGAGAGGTCATGTTGCCCTGTACAGGACATTGGTTAGGTCTGTTTTGGAATACTGCATTTAGTTATGGTCTCCAAGCTATTGGAAGTATGTTGTGAAACTTGAAAGGGTTCAGAAAAGATTTACAAGGATGTTGCCAGGGTTGGAGGGTTTGAGCTATAGGGAGAGGCTGTATAGGGTGAGGCTATTTTCCCTGGGATGTCGAAGGCTGACGGGTGACATTATAGAGGTTTATAAAATAATGAAGGGCATGGATAGGGTAAATAACCAAGTCTTTTCCAGGGTGGAGGAGTCTGAAAATAGAGGGTGTAGGTTTAAGGTGAGAAGGGAGTGATTTAAAAGGGGCATCTTTCTCACTCAGAGGGTGGTTCATGTATGGAATGAGCTGCCAGAGGAAGTGGTGGAGGCTGGTACAATTACAATATTTAAAAGGCATCTGGATGAGTAAATGAATAGAAAGGGTTTAGAGGGATATGGGCCAACTACTGGCAAATGGGACTAGATTAATGTAGGATGGGTAGGACCAAAGGGTCTATTTCTGCGCTGTACAGCTCTATGACTCTATGACTGTAAATGGGGGCTATTGTGGCACAGTGTTTTGTCCCTACCTCTGAGCCAGAAGACCTGCCTGCTCCAGAAGTGTCTGGCTCAATAAAAATATCTATATACAGCCTGGACTCTGAATAGTTTCCAAAGCATATATTTTTTCAAAAGAACTAAAGGCAAGCTTTCAAAGCTGGTCAGCCAAAAGGAGCCAATTGGCTCGCAAGAAGACCAAAAGTCTGTCAAAGATCAAGTGGCCTGCCTTTTCAGGTAAGTGCAAGAGGGGGCGCTGCAATGCAGAGGCACTCTCACTACAAATCCAGCATCCTATAATAATAACTCACTGAGCTGAAACAGAACACTTGGAGCAGTCAGTGCATGGTGTAGTATGTGTTTGCCATCTGTTGCAAAATCCCCTACTGTGCTGGTAGCAGAAGTTTGGCCTCTTTAAAACTATTTTAGAAGTTATCACTTTCTGAATAGTAAGTAAATAGCATTACCACTACATAACAAAGCATTTTAAGAATCCTGACCTTTTTGTTTCAAGTAATTAAAGCACTAGATGAAAACCATACATGCTATGGCCATTCTACTGATCTTCTTACTGTGATTATGACCACTGTCTGAGAATAAAATGAAAATGAATGTGTAAAATTACTACTGTAGAGAGAAAGGGATACCTGTAATACCTGGTAATGAGCTGGGTTTTCCTTATTGTGAAAATATAAGTGTAACCAAGGCCACAGTGAATTTCACATTAAATGACACTTCCGTATCTTTTAAACAGGGCAGTTAAAACGGACAAGAGGAGAGGAAATTGATGTTGAGACCCCAGGATCTATCCTAGTAAACACCAACCTGCGAGCTCTAATAAACAAGCACACGTTTGCCTCTCTACCACATCACTTTCAACAACAGCTCCTGATTTTACTACCAGAAGTAGACAGGCAGGTAAGCAGGGTGTGAATGGTTTTCTGTGCTGTGTCATCTACAGAGATGTGGATCACCTGGCCTCATAATGCAGGAAAGCAAACTGTGACTAATTGGTTCTTCTCAGCTAAGTGACAGTGGAAAATCTAATATGTAAAAAGAAATTCTGTTATAGTTATGATGGAAATAAATTATCTTTTACAGATGCTGGCCAAAATTCTCTGTTTTCCCAACATTTTGTGTTCTAACTTTCAGTTCTTGTTTTATACTTTCATCAAGATGACAGTAATTACAAATGGATTTGAATCTCAAACAGGAAAACAGACAAATATTGCTAACTATTGACAAGACATAACTAAAAGAAAGTTATGTTTACATGCAATTAGTAGAGCTATACATCGGCTTCCACATTGTCAATCAAGTTCAATATTTGGGGTGACTCTACAATCTCTCCCACCACAGGAGTAAAGCTCAAGTGGGGCATGGGATGGAAATGATAAATGGGATCTTCTGTTTCTGGAGCTGGTGAGTTTGGAGGCATTAAATGTAATTAATTTGGCAGGGTAATGGTATACTCAAATCCCATTGCCCCCCTGCCTCCACCAGAATTAGGTTCTCGAGACTGCCTTGAACTATGATCCCATCAAAAAAGACTCCCCCTGCCTTGGACTACAAGAATACTGAAATACCCTTATTACCAAGCATGTAATTTAAAGAAAGTTACATTTTTAACAGAGTTGTATTTGATGATACGATAGGTTACACTTGTAAAGCCAAATCAGGCTGTTTCAGGGTCAGATTGGAAAATCTCTTCTCAAACAGAATTTGTTTTTTATGGTATGTGTGCAGAATTTAGAACATCATGTCTTAGTTCAATCCTGTTTTGTCAATAGACATTAAACATTTTCTGAAAGCACTGCCAAAGTTTACACAACGTGAAGCAGAAGAAATTTCTCATTCAGTTTACTGTTCAACTTTATATGGCTTTTCTTCACATCTTCTTTCTCCTCAACAATAAATCTCATGACTATGTTTTGTACTACCCTTCAAGAGTCATAAAAATTGAGGTTCTGAAATCATTGAAGGCACAAGGTTTGCATACTTACATTGTCAAGGTTAAGGCAAAGGTCTCTGACACCAAAATATTCAGAAGCCCTTTCTATTGTGATCCAGTTATATTCTCTGCTTCAATGACCTTTCTTGGTAGCACATTCTGTGACTAATATGAATAGGAATCACTTCCTTCAATCTTGTATGGCCAATACAAATAGTCTTCCAGAAACAAGCCCTACATTCTACAGCTTTTCTCTAGTTATCATTCCTTTTGTTTTCTGTTGTCAAGCCAGAATTTAGCCTGGCTGATTTATTCTTCCCTTCAGAAGTCATAAATATTTACACAGTTGAATAGTTGACCTGTTGGCCAAGAGAATGAGGTTGTAGACCACCTGTATAAAATACCTGTTAGAAATGACTTTTTGATAGCAGTATCAAATACAAAAGTATCATAACAGTCATCCAGTAGGACAGAGCTTGGATCTAGACAGCTTTTTACCAGTGGGACATACTGTTTAGGGTCTAAATAAATAATACAAATAATGTATTTTATAGATCTGCATTGTTTCACTGTCTAAATGAGTAGTTAGAGTGTAACATCATGTCAGTAAATGCATTCTGTGCCAGTCAGTCATTCTCGTCATTTTCAAATCACTGCAATAAACCACAGGGCAGCTCCTTAATGAAAACAACTACCAACTTGACACAAAGAACAAAGAACAATACAGCACAGGAACAGGTCCTTCAGCCCTCCATACCTGCAGCAACACATTTTCCTCTTCCATATTAAAACTGTCTTCTCTGACAGGATCCCTATGCCTCTATACCCTTCCTATTCAAGTACTCGTCCAGGTGTTTCTTGAATGCTGCTATTGTTTCTGCTTCCCACCACCTCCTCTGGCAGCGCTCCAGGCACTCACCACCCTTTGTGTGAAAAACTTACCCTGCACATCTCTTTTCAACTCCCCCACTCACACCTTGAACCTGTATCCACGAGTAATTAACACCTCCATCCTTGGTTAAAAAAACCTCATACTTTCCACTCTATCCATGCTATTCACAATCTTATAAACTTTTCTCAGGTCGCCCCTCAACCTCCTGCATTCCAGTGAAAACAAACCCAGTCTAGCCAACCTTTCTTCATAACTAAAATCCCCCATACCAGGTAACGTCCTGGTAAACCTTTTCTGTACCGTCTCCAAATATTCGCATCCTTCTGTAGTGTGGTGTCCAGAACTGTACACAATTTTCCAAGTGTGGCCTAACTCAAGTTCTATAAGGCTGCAGCATAACTTGTCTATCGTTATACTCAATGCCCCTTCCAATGAAAGCAAGCATTCCAAAGGCCTTGGTTACTACTTTATCTACCTGCACTGTCACCTTCAGCGATCTACGGACCTGCACACCAGGATTCCTCTGCATATCAATACTCCTAAGGTTTCTGCCATTTACTGTATAATTTCCACATTTACTTGGCCTTCCAAAATGCATCACTTCACATTTGTCCACATTAAACTCCATATGTCATTTTTCTGCCCATGCCTCCAACTGATCTATATCCTGCTATATCGTCTGACAATCCTCCTCACTATTTGCAACTCCAGCAATCTTTGTATCATCCATATCATACATGGCGCATGACTCCCCTATACCAACTGACCACGTGCTGTCATCAAGAGGCTCATGGAGCAAACATTAGTGTTCTAAAGCAATATTTATGCTGCCTGGATTGCCTGCAGGTTCAACAACCTGGTTCTCCACCATACCTTTGGCAATTAGCTTGGGAGGATAAAGAGGATGAGGAGAAGCAATAGGAAGCATCAGTGACCCCAATTCTGCGGGCAATCCATCAGCTGCTTTTCCAATCAGACTCTGATTCCCTGAAACTATCACCACATCAATGTTACACAACCCTTCCATTTTCGATGACAACATCCACTTAATCAAAATTCTCAAATAAAAATGGCACAAAGAACTATTTTATTGCTACTTTATCCAACAACATTTCGTAACATAGATACAAAGTTAAACTCTTCATTCTAGTGCATTCCCCTAATATCTGTCTTGCGATTCAACATGATTCTGGTGATTAAGGGTTTGAGTGCTGCCTGAATAATTTCAGCCAAGAACAGCACATCATAACCACCCAAAATGAGAAACTAGCACTATTTAATTGTTTGCCTTGGGTGCAGGGTAGAGCCCTTTCTACTGCTCTGTCTGTTGGGGAGGTCTACATAAAGATAGTTCAGTAATGGCAGTCTGTGTCTGAATGTGCGATTGTTCATGCAGTACATGAAAAGGTGAAAATGGAATTCTTTTTAGATTTCATTTGAAAAATTAAGAATTTAAGAACATTGTGAAACACAATTTGAAACTCCTAAAATTGATTTTTTGGAATTTGAGCAATTTGGAAGATTATTCTGTGTTTAAAGTTTTTGAGAAGATTGTTCTGTGTGCACATTACAGTCAGATGCACAATCAGTCAGCACAGTACATCTTGAAGAAAAGAGCACTGAAGGGACATTTGGAGACAATGGAGGGAATTCAATCTTCACAAAGGGGACTGATGTAACTGTGAATGAATGTTTCCCATTTGAGTTGAAAGTAAATGAAATGGGAAATGAGAATAAAGTAATTGTTTTCCTCTGCAAGTTAGAGCCACATACTTTCAAGATGATGTCAAAACAATGTTGCCCGTAATACCCTAGTACAATGGAGTATGCTGAAATTATTATGGCACAAATAAGAATGAAATTGCATTGAGTGTTATTTCTGCCAACAGAAGCAGTTGTCAAGTGAAACAATTGCAGGTCATGTTTTTGAATTAAAGAAGCTGTCTCATCACTGTGGGTGTGACACGAACATTGAAATTGACACATTACTAGGAGGCCTAAAGAACAACAACATCCAGGCAAAACTTTCAATCAAAGCTAATAAACTGACATGGAGGGAGACTTGCCCATGAAGGCAGCAGAAAGAAATTGCAAAGGTGAACTTCTCATGAACCAGCAAGGGAGATCTACCAGATTTCAGAGATAGTAGGAACTGCAGATGCTGGAGAATCTGGGATAACAAGGTGTAGAGCTGGATGAACACAGCAGGCCAAGCAGCATCAGAGGAGCAGGAAGGCTGACGTTTCGGGCCTAGGCCCTTCTTCAGAAAAC
>NC_063335.1:69108653-69152656 GCF_021869965.1 Rhincodon typus | reverse complement strand
AAGGGTCCAGACCCGAAACGTCAGTTTTCCTGCTCCTTTGATGCTGCTTGGCCTGCTGTGTTCATCCAGCTCTACACCTTGTTATCTCAGATTCTCCAGCATCTGCAGTTCCTACTATCTCTAAATTGACACTGGTCCCACTTTCTAGCATTTGGCCCATAGTCTTGAATTTTATGACATTTCAAGTACTCACTGAAGTACATTTTAAAGGTTGCGAGTGTGTCTGCCTCAGCTACCCTCCCAGGCATTGCATTCCAGACTGCTATCGTCCTCTGGGTGATAAAACTTCACCTCCAATCCCCTCTAAACATCCTGCCTTTCACCTTAAAAGTGTTCCTCCTTGTTACTGACCCTGCAACTAAGGGGAACTGCTGCTTCCTACTTACCCTGTTCATGTCCCTCATAACATTATACACCATTGACAGGCCCCATCTCAACCCTTCCTACTCCAAAGAAAACAACGAGTTTGTCCAGCTCCTCTTCATAGCTAAAGTGCTTCATTCCAGGCAAGATCTTCTCTGCAAACCTCTCAGTGCAATTATATCCTTCCTATGGACTGGAGACCAGAACTGCATGCAGTACGACAGCTGTGTCCTAACCAAAGTTCTATACAGCTCTGACATAAACTCCCTGCTCTTATAATCTATGCCATGACTCATAAAGTAAGTGTCCCATGTGCCTTCTCAACTATCCTATTAACCTACCCTGCCCTCTTCAGGAATTTGTGGATAAGCACCCCAAGATCCTTCTCTTCCTCTGATCTTTCTAGTGTCCTCCCATTCATGAGCACTCTCCTGTCTTGTTACTTGTTCAAAAGTGCACCACCTTAGACTTTTCAGAATTAAATTTCATCTATCACTGATCTGCTCGTTTGACCAAACCATGTATATTCTGTTATAACTCAAGACCTTCTTCCTCACTGTCAACCACAGGCAAATTTTCGTGTCATCTTTCATGTCACAAACTTATTTAGCATTCCTCCCTGTTCTCATCTACATCATTTATACATATCATGAACAATAAGGGACCCAGCACATTTTCCTATAGTGTGCCACTGGACACTGGACTCCAATCACACAAACAGCTTTCTACCATCATCCCTATCTCCTGCCACTAAAACAGTTTTTAATGCAACTTGCCAAGTTACCCTGGATCCCATGTACTTTTACTTTCTTTATCAGTCTCCCATGTGGGATCTTGTCAAAGGCCTTGCTGAAATCAATATAAACTACACCAACTGCATAACCATCACCTAAATACTTGGTAGTCATCTCCAAAAATTCAGCCAGATTTGTTCGGCATGACCTCCTTGTGACAAAGCCATACTAACCACCCCTGATCAAACCTTACCTCTCTAAATGGAGATTAATTTTCTTCTTTAAAATTTTCTCCAATAGTTTCCCTACCACTGATATGAGACTCACTGGTCTGTAATTCTTTGGATCCCCCCCAGCATTTTCTTTACTCCACTAGGGCCCCCATTGACTTACTCCCTTTGTCCCTGTTATACACCCTTTTTCTTTTATTTGTCCAGTCCTGATTGTTTCTAGACACCCAGGGCCTCTGAATTTGTTGCTCCAACAATTCAACTTAAAGGGAACATGTTGGGTCTGTACTGTTCATAATTCCTTTTTGAATGCTTCCCACTGTTGTGCTGTAGATTTACCCTCAAATAGCTGTTCTCAGTCTAGTTTGGTCAAATCCTTCCTTATTTTAATGAAATCTGTCTTGGTCTAATCTCAAACCCTGTTTTTTAGCAGATCGTCTTTTCCATAACAAACTTAAAACATGTGGTGTTGTGATCTCTGTTACTAAAATGCTTTCACACTGTCACCTCAAAATCCTGTCTGGCTTTGTTCCCCAGACTTAGGTCCTGCATTGCATCTTCCCTTGTAAGACCATATACATGTATTACACTATAAAAAGCTCACCTGAAAACATTTCAAGAAATCTGCCTCCTCTGAATACTTTACACCATGATTATCATAATTCATGTTGGGGAAGTTGAAATTGACCGATTGTTATTTTTGCACACCTCAGGGAATTGTCTACATATCTGCCCCTCTATTGCCTGCTGACTGGAGATCTATAATACACACTTCTCAGTGTGACTGTCCCCTTTTTATTCCTAAGCTCCACCAACAAAGTCTGATTTGACAGCCCTTTCAAGATATCATCCATCCTTACTGCAGTAAGAAAGGTAAAGTCACTATAGTCTTACCAGAACATAGGCTGCCCTCTCATTATGGAGAAACAACTGGTGGCAGTTTAACCTGAGGGTCACCATGCCTCAGGTGAGGGGCAAGGTTGAGAAGGAAAGTTCTGCCTGGTAACCTCGGCTGGTGTCGGAATCGAACCTATGCAGTTGGTATTGTTCTGAATCACAAACTGTCCAGCCAACTAAGCTAACCAAGCCCTAGTAACTGATTTCTTAGTTAATAACAAGAAATTGCCTCCTCTGTCTTGCCTGAAGAACCGATACCCTGAATTGTTGTGCTTCCAGTCCTGTCCCACCGTCAACCATGTCTCTGTGATAGCAACAATATTGGAATTCCACATGTCAATCCATGTCTTTAACTCATCTGTCTTATCTATAATACTCCTAGCTTTAAGGTAGAGGCCATCCAGCCTCACCTCACACCTTTGAGATTCAACATATCTGAACTTCTTCTGTCTAGATTCCTTTTCTAAGGCATGCTATACCACTATTAAACTAACAGTGTGTCCCCTGCCCCTGTTGAACTAGTTTAGACTCCTCCTAACAGCACTAATAACCTTTCCACAAGGATGTTAGTCCCATTCTGGTTCAGATGCAGACCATCCTCCTTGTAGAAGTTCCACCTTCCTAGAAACAGTCCCAGTAATCCAAGAATCTAAATTCCTGCACCAACTCTTGAGCCATGCTTCACATCTTCTCAATTCTCCTTCTTCTGTACTCACTAGCAGAAGGCACAGGGTGTATTCCAAAGATTACAGCTTTGGAGGCCCTGCTTTTGAATCTACTGCCTAGCTCCCTGAACTCTTAAAGCAAGACCTCACTCCTCATTCTACCTATAATTTTGGCACCAGTGTGTACCACAACCTCTTTTGTATCACCTCCACCTTAAGGATGATTGGATTCATTCATGGCTCAAAGGACTCTGGTTATTGGAGGTCAGTCATCTCAGCTTTGGGATATCTCCACAGGAATTCCTCGTTATAGTGTCCTTGGCCCAATCATCTGCTTCATCATCAATGACCTTCCCTCCATTATAAGCTCTTAGCGTGTTATTCGCTAATGATTGCATTATGTCCAGGCTTGGACTGATAAGTGCTAACTAACATTCATATCATACTAATGCCAAGCATTGATCATATCCAGCAAGAAAGGAACTGACTATTATCTGTTGACATTCAATGGCATTATATCACTGAGCCCGTCACTATCAACATTCTGAGGGGTAACCATTGACCAGAAACTGATTGATGTCATCGAGGACACAGCAGCTCACTTGATTGGCACTGCACAACAAACATTCACTCCCTCCACCACCAATGCTCACTATCAGCAGTGTGTACCCTCTACAAGAAACACCACAGAAATTCACCAAGGTTTCTTAGAAAGCACCTTTCAAACCCACAACCATTGTCACCGAGAAGGACATAAGCAGATAGATGGGAACACCACCACCTGCAAGTTCCACTCTAAAGCGCTCACAATCCAGACTTGGAATATATAACTGCCCCTTCTGTATCACTGGGTTAATTTGCTGGAACTCCCTCCTGAATGGTATTGTGGATGTATCTATGTCAAATGGTCGCAGTGGTTTAAGAAGACCACCTTGTCAAAAATAATTAAGAATGGTCAATAAATGCCATCCAAGCCAGCGAATATCAGAAGGATAACACAATTTAATTGAAGGAGGTCTCAGATCATCACATCAATCATAGTCCAACGTTATGTTATGTCCTCACACAGCATGGAAACTTCACAGGGAGGACAATGTCAGGCCTCCATATGGAGCTCTCATGTATGTAACCTAATCAAAAGTTTTGGCACTGGAGACCAAGACATAAATTCAGTCTGGGTAGAAACAAGAAATAACAAGGAAAAGAAATCCCTGGTTGGCGTAATCTTTAGATCCCCTAGCAGTAGCTCCACAGTAGGATATAATATAAACTAGTAAATGCTGACAACTTGTAAGAAAGGTACAATAATCATGAGTGATTTTAATATGCATCTAAACCAGATTAATCAAACCGGAAAGGGTAGACTTGAGGGAGAGTTCATGGTCATCATTGAGATCATAATTCTTAATGTGCATTCATGGACAATGAATGATTTTCTGATCAAGTAAAAATTGAAGCCAGGTAGGTAACATTCCTGAATCATTGGAGGCATGATCACTGCTATTGCCCCCAGATGGCTTCAAGTCCCAAAGTTTTACTTCACCCCCTGAAGGAAGAACAGTAACTTACACCACCCACTTTGTATGTGGTGTCAGCCATTTTCTAAAGGGTTCACAGTTGATTTTTGATCAAACATGGCAAGGATCTAACATTGTTTTGCTATGAGTGACTTGCAGACTCCACCTGAGACACAAGATTTTCCCTCAATTCTTAATGGTCCCTTTGGGTTTTCTGTCCCTGTGGCCACAGTGAACTTTCAGTTCCCCACCTTCCCCACTGTGCCCAATACCCCCAACCCCACCTTGAGTTTCCATTGGACATATTTATACAGCATTTTGTCTTCCCACTTTACACCCAGAGCGCATAACTTTGGAAATTCTTATGCCCTGTTAAACTTACATCCTTGCCATGTGGAGGCCAGAGTTACCATAAATTGTTTGAACACCCTATCCCTAAGCTTCCAGTCCCTTTCCATTTGCTATAAGGTCCCAATCTTCTATCACCAATTGTCCCATCACTATCACTATTCCCTCAACGATCCAGTGTAATGAATCCCATCCCCAGACCTCGATTGATTTCTGTCCCAGGACTTGGTGAGCTGCACTCTGACAAGACCCCTAACCATTATTGACCTAATCCACAGGATGACTGTATTCCACACCCAACTGACTTGGTAGGGCAGCCCCGACTGACTACTGTCCAGGCCCTGGAGTGACACCTCCACGCCAACAACTGATCCCTGGACTGGTTGCATGGCCTGTCATACTGATGGTGTCCCAATCCCTAGACTGCAAGGACACAGATCCTCAGACTCAAATAGGAAAAGTGCCTATTTCACAGTGGGCAGCATCCTGTGTAATTGACTGACATTATTGCCTGATTGTCTGTAGTGTCCCTTCACCTCACTCAAGACTGCTCTCCTTTGACTCTCACATATGGCATTGTTTGAAACATATGTAGTGAGTTTGCCAATGAAATTGTTGGCACATACTGCAGCTGTGAGGGTGCCACACAGTGACTGTCCACAGTCTTGATGGTTTAGTGCCCCATGCTCCCCGAAACCCCCCCCCCCCCCCCCCCACCATTGACAAGCTGCCGCTTCTCCCTCTGGACTGAAAAAGCAATGAAAGCCATGGAATACGACAGCCTGCAAGTAAGCACCGAAGACCCTGTGCAGTAAAAAACAACACAAGCCACAAGGGCTGGCAGTCTGTTGTTCTGTGCTGAAGTCAGTGAGTGTGCACTAAAAAAGCAATGTGAAGTAGGCTGGCAGCCTCCAAGCAAGCGCAATATATGTGAGTGCTGGGAAAGAAGCTAAGAGCGATAAGATGCATCCTAAGCAAATATGTGAGATGAGTGTGTAGCTTTGTGGACAAAACAATCTTGCAGAAGCATACAAGTTGTAAATGTCCTTGAGTTCGAGCATGAAGTGTTGAAAGGTTGACATGGTTTATTCCAAAAGCAGTCACAATGATGTGCTGAGGTTGGTGTGTGGATGGTGACTTGCGTGGATGAAAGGTCGAGGACGATACAGCCATGGAGCGTGTAGGGATGCTGAGATGAAGAAACTGTTGAACTGTTGTTCGGGACAAGCAATTGTTGAGCTGTGGCTGTCAGGCATTTGTTCTGAATTACAGGTCCAGAAATTGCTCTGCCTGGTTACTTGGGGAAGGAGTGTAGAATTGTAAGAGACCTTTTGTGGCTGGTTGACTTGCCAAGCTGGTTCGTTGTTCCGCAGACGTTTCATTACCCTGTTGGGTAACATCATCAGTGTAGCCTCTGGTGAAGCACCGTTGTGTTTTCCTGCCTGGTATTTAAACTCTGGGGTCCGTTGAGTTGGATTACCTCACTTCTGGTTTTCCTTTGCAATGGAATATATATAGCGTCTAGCTCTATGTGCTTGTTGATGGCCTCTGACAATTCCCATGCTTGTCTCTGCTTGGCCTGTCCTAGGATCCTGGTGTTGTCCCAATCGAATGGTGGTTTTCCTTATCCATGTGGATGGAGATGCGTGAGCATTAGTCGTGTTTTTTTGTTGCTAGTTGGTGTTTGTGTACTCTGGTGGCTAATTTTCTTCCTGTCTGTCCAATGTAATGTTTGTCGCAATCTTTGCAGGGAATCTTGTACATAATGTTGGTTCTGTCTATAGTGGGTAACAGGTCTTTGGTTCGGGTTAGCAGTTGTCATAGGGTTGATGTGGGTTTGTGTGCAACTCTGATGCCCAGTGGTCGTAGGAGTCTTGTGGTCAGTTCAGATACGCTCTTGATGTATGGTAGCGTGATGAGTTAGGGCGTGCAGTATCTTCCTGTTGTCGTTCGTGTAATAGGCATCTTCTGACCCAATTGTTCGGGTATCCGTTGTCCTTGAATACTTAGAGGAGGTACTCTTCTTCTTTTTGGCGTAGTTCCAGGTTGTTGCAGTGTGTTGTTGCCCGTTTAAATAGTGTTTTCACGCAGCAGAACCAACATTATATACAAGATTCCTTGCAAAGACTGAGACAAACATTACGTTAGACAGACAGGAAGAAAACTAGCCACAATAGTACACGAACACCAACTAGCAACAAAATGACATCATCCACATAAGAACATAAGAACTAGGAGCAGGAGTAGGCCATCTGGCCCCTCGAGCCTGCCCCGCCATTTAATAAGATCATGGCTGATCTTTTTGAGACTCAGCTCCACTTACCCGCCCACTCACCATAACCCTTAATTCCTTTTCTGGTCAAAAATTTATCTAGCCTTGCCTTAAAAACATTCAGTGAGGTAGCTTCAACCGCTTCACTGGGCAGGGAATTCCACAGATTCACAACCCTTTCGGTGAAGAAGTTCCTCCTGACCTCAGTCCTACATCTGCTTCCCTTTATTTTGAGGCGATGCCCTCTAGTCCTAGTTTCACCTGCTAGCGGAAACAACCTCCCTGCCTCCACATTATCTATTCCCTTCATAATCTTATATGTTTCCATAAGATCTCCCCTCATTCTTCTGAATTCCAATGAGTATAATCCCAGTCTACTCAGTCTCTCCTCATAATCCAACCTTCTCAACTCTGGAATCAACCGAGTGAATCTCCTCTGCACCCTCTCCAGTGCTAGTATATCTCTTCTCAAGTAAGGAGACCAAAACTGCACACAGTACTCCAGGTGTGGCCTCACCAGGACCCTATACAACTGTAGCATAGCCTCCCTGTTTTTAAACTCCATCCCTTGAGCAATGGCAGACAAAATTCCATTTGCCTTTTTAATCACCTGCTGCACCTGCAATCCCACCTTCAGCGATTCATGCACAAGGACACCCAAGTCCCTCTGCACAGCAACGTGCTGCAATTTTTTACCATTTAAAACATAGTCCATTTTGCTGTTATTCCTACCAAAATGGATGACCTCACACTTATCAACATTGTACTCCATCTGCCAGGCCTTTGCCCACTCACTTAGACTACCAAATCCCTCTGCAGACGTTCAGTGTCTTCTACACACTTTGCTCTACCATTCACCTTAGTGTCATCTGCAAATTTTGACACACCACACTTAGTCCCCAACTCCAAATCATCTATGTAAATTGTAAACAATTGCAGTCCCAACACTGATCCCTGAGGCACACCACTAGCCATTGACTGCTAACCAGAAAAACACCCATTTACCCCTACTCTTTGCTTTCTACTGGTCAACCAATCCTCTATCCATGCCAATACATTACCTGTGATACCGTGCAACTTTATCTTATGTAGCAGCCTTTGGTGTGACACCTTTCCAAATGCCTTCTGGAAATCCAGATACACTACATCCACAGGTTCCCCATTGTCCACCATGCAAGTAATGTCTTCAAAGAATTCCACCAAATTAGTTAAACATGACCTACCCTTCATGAACCCATGCTGGGTATTCCCAATGGGACAATTTATATCCAGATGTCTTGCTATTTCTTTCTTAATGATGGATTCAAGCATTTTCCCCACTACCGAAGTTAAGCTAACTGGCTATAATTACCTGCTTTTTGTCTACTTCCTTTTTTAAACAGTGGCGCCACATTGGCTGTTTCCCAATCTGTGGGAACCACTCCAGAGTCCAGTGAATTTTGGTAAATAATTACTGGTGCATTTGCTGTTTCCCCCATCATCTCTTTTAGCACCCTGGGATGCATTTCATCAGGGCCAGGAGACTTGTCTATCTTTAGCCCCATTAGCTTGCCCAGCACTGCCTCCTTAGTGATAATGATAGTTTCTAGGTCCTCGCCTGCTATAACCTTCTTGCCATTAGTTTTCGACATGTTATTTGTGTCTTCCATTGTGAAGACCGACACGAAATAACTGTTTAATGTCTCGGCTATTTCCTCATTCCCAGTTATTAAATTGGCCTTCTCATACTCTAAAGGACCAATGTTTACCTTCGCCACTCTTTTACAATTTACATATTAATAGAAACTTTTGCTGCCCGTTTTTATGTACTGTGCTAGTTTACTCTCATAATCTATCTTACTTTTCTTTATTAATTTTTTTTGTGGCTCTCTGCTGGCCTTTAAAGATTTCCCAGTCTACTAGTTTCCCACTACTCTTTGCTTTTTTGTATGTGTTTTTTTTCAATCTGATGCTTTCCTTTATTTCCTTTGACATCCATGGCTGGCTCTCTCTTTTCCTACAGTTCTTCCTTATCACTGGAATATACTTCTGCTGAGCACTGTGAAAAATTGTTTTGAAAGTCTTCCACTGTTCCTCAATTGACCCACCATAAAGTTTTTGCTCCCATTCTACCTTAGCTAACTCCTTCCTCATTCCTTCATAGTCTCCTTTGTTTAAGCACAGGACATGGGTACTGGATTTAACCTTCTCACGCTCCATCTGTATTTTAAATTCGTCCATACTGTGATCGCTCCTTCTGAGAGGATCCTTAACTGTGAGATCATTAATTATTCCTGTCCCATTACACAGGACTAGATCTAGGATAGCTTGCTCCCTCGTAGGTTCTATTACATATTGTTCAAGGAAATTATCGCGGATGCATTCTATGAATCCCTCCTCAAGTCTGCCATGACCAACCTGGCTTGACCAATCGCTATGTAGATTAAAACCCCCATGATAATTGCTGTACCATTTTTACATGCATTAGCTATTTCTATGTTTATTGCCTGCCCCACCACGATATCATTATTTGGTGGCCTATAGACCACACCTATTAGTGACTTCTTCTCCCTGCTGTTCCTAATTTCCATCCAAATGGATTCAACATTTTGTTCAGTAGAACCTATATGGATAAGGAAAAGCACCAGTTTGATTAGGATAACACCAGGATCCTAGGACAGGCCAAGCAGAGACAAGCATGGGAATTGCTAGAGGCCTGGTTCTCCACTAAGAAGGCCATCAACAAACACATAGAGCTAGACCGTCTATATACTCCACTTTAAAGGAAAACCGGAAGTGAGGTAATCCAACTCAACAGACACCAGAGTTTAGATACTTGGCGGGAAAACACAGTGGTATTTCATCGGAGACTGCACTGATGATGTTACCCAGCAGGGTAATGAAACGTCTGCGGATCAACAAACCAGCTCGGCGAGCCAACCAACCACAACATCCACAACCCGAGCTACAAATCTATTCAAAAATCTGTAAGAGAGCTAATTGGAGTATTGATGAATGCAAATGCATGGAACTAACATAGTTGTCACTCAGTGGCAAGATTCTGACATCGCCATGTAAAGCTTAAGGAGAAAACATAGTATCAATGTTGATATCCCAGATTGTTTCATTCCCTCTGTAACTTCCCAACTTTTACATAACTGATGTCATACCAGGGAGGGAAAGTTCTCCCCTATTTTGGTTGTGTTTACAATAGAAATGAATAAGCAATCCAGGTTTTGTTGATGTCACTGTCCTCTCTGTTGAGAAGGTGTAAATAAAGTTTGTTAAATAAGTCTACAACTGAACTCGTGTTGGTCTTACTCAGTGTTGTACAGAACAACAGCAGTATCAAGTTAAATTTTATTCCAGTCATCCAACTCTATTGCAGGATATATGGTAAATGATAAAACAGCATCAACTTAAACAATGTATATCTTTTGGACAAGCTTAGGTTTCCAATAAAAGAGAGAATTTAACCTCTGAACTGTTTTTCGTTAAGATTGCATGGTGTTCGGCATTCATCTATGTTCCTTCATTCCTTCCAGTCTTGGAAGGACTTAGGGGAATTTTGATGCTGGAAATTGCAATTTTATTATCCATCTAGATTATAATTCTTGCTGAAAATGCCCAGAATGCAAAAAGAAATAGAGGATCAGAAGGTCATTTATCATTATTTATTAATGCATTTTTTAATTTTGCAACAATATGAGAAACATTTTTCTCAATATTTGCAGATGCTGTGGGTCCAATTTGCTTTACTCTTAGCAGTTGTGATTAGTGTTTTTGTAATTTCATAATATTACAATGCCTGAGTCTTTAGAAAAATAACTTAACGCACTGGTTTTTACTCAAAAACAAAAGAAAATCCCCAATTTTTTTTTAATATATTCAGACTATGTGGGCATGTAGACACAACCGCGCCAAGAATTTACATGGATCTGTGCATTTTACATCATCTTCTAGCATTTTCCAGCTATTTTCTATTTTTTATCAATGTTTCAACAAAACTAAATCTGTGGTCTTACTGAACATTAGAAATAACAGCAGAAATGGACTTTAAGTAGATCATTAAACCCATCAAGTTTGTTCCCCATTTCAACAAGATCATGGCTGATCTGTTGGTGTTTTGTATTCCCCATTCCCATCCATCAATGATAACACCTGATTCCCCTACCTAACAGAAATCTATCTACATAAAAACGGAAAGAACTGTGGATGCTGTAAATCTGGAACCAAAACAGAAGTTGCTGGAAAAGCTCAGCAGGTCCGGCAGCATCTGTAAAGAAAAAATCAGAGTTAACATTTCGGGTCCGGTGACCGTTCCTCAGACCCGAAACGTTAACTCTGATTTTATTCTTCACAGATGCTGCCGGACCTGCTGAGCTTTCCAGGAATTTATCTATCTCTGTCTTAAAAATATTTAATGATCCTGCCTCCACCACTTTCTGATGCAGAGAATTCCAAGGATGCACAACCATTTGAGAAAAAAAATTCTTCTCATCTCTATTCTGGAAGAGCAGCCCCTAACTTTCACACAGTGCCCACTATTTCTGGACTGACCGACAAAAAGAAGATCCTTTCTATGTCTACTTAGTCGGGACCATTCAGGATCTTTTACAATTCTATCAAGCCACCCCTCGCTCAAGACTCCAGTGGAAACAATCCCACTCTGTCCAATCTATCCTCATAAGATAACCCATTCGTTCCAAGTATCAGTCTTGTAAGCATCTTCTGAATTTTCACATCCTTCCTTAAATACGGAAACCAAAACTGTGCACGGTGCTCAAAATGTGGTCTCACCAATGCCCTTTACAACTGAAGTATGGCATCTTTACCATTATGTTCAATTCCTCTTGTAATACGGGATTCTATTCTATAAGTCTCCTCAATTAACAGCTGTAATCAGCAATAACATCACCTCAGTTTAAGTAATACTTAGTGTTTTTTGCTTCTTCTTGCCAAAGTGAACAACTCCACATTTTCCTACAATATATTCACTCACTCAAACAAACAATTTCTATCTGTCTGCAACTTCCTTCTTCACAACATACTTTCCTCCCTATCTTGATGTTATCTGCAAATTTAGCCTTCGCTCTCCTCGTCTAAGTCATTGAGTCATTGATGTAAATCAAAAGCTGAGCCCTGCGGGACTCCACTTGTCATATCCAGCCAATCAGACAAAGACCCAATTTGTACAAATTTCTGTCTTTCATCATACAACCAGTTTTCTATCTGTACAAATTTGTTACCACCTACACCAGGAGCTTTTATTTTCCACAATAACCTTTGATGCACCCCTCAGAAGCAAAGGGTCATACAGTCATATAGCATGGAAATAGACCCTTGGTCCAATTTGTGTACGCCGACCATGTTCCCAAATTAAATTAGTCCCGCTTGCTTGTATTTGGCCCTATCCCTCCAAACCTTTCCTTTTCATGTACTTTCCAAATGTCTTTGAAATGTTATAACTAAACCTGCATCCACCACTTCCTCTGGCAGTTCATTCCACATATGAACAACTATCTATGTAAAAAAGTTGCCCCTCATGTCCTTTTTAAATCTTTCTCCTCTCACCTTAAAAAACTGCCCTTAGTTTTGAACTCTCCTATTCTAGGGAAAAGACCCCTGCTTTTCACCTTATCTATTCCTCACGATTTTATAAATCTCTAAAAGATCACCCCTCAACCTGCTAGGCTCCAGTGAAAAAAGTCCCAGCCTATCTAACCTCTTGCTGTAATTCAAACCTTTCATTCCCAGCAACATTCTGGTATATATCTTCTGAACTGTCTCCAATTTAATAGTATCCTTCGTATAGAAAGTGACTAGAACTATACACAGTACTCCAGAAGAGGCCTCACCAACATCCTGTACAACCTCAACATGACATTCCAACTCCTATACTCATAAGTCTAAGCAACGAAGGCAAGCGTGTTCACTACCTTCTTAACCACCCTGTGTACATGCGACACAAATGTCAAAGAATTATGTACCTGAACCCCTAGGTCCCCCTTTTCTGCAACATTACCCAGAGCCATTAATTGTATAAGTCCTACCTTGTTTATTTTACCAAAATGCAATGCCTTGCATTTATCTAAATTAAAATCCATATGTTGCTCCTCATCCCATTGACTCAATTGATCTAATTGATCAAGATCTCTTTGTCACCTTAAATAATGTTCTTCACTGTCCACTACACCACCATATTTCCTATACTCTCATCCAAATCATTTATAAAAATGATGAACAAAAATGGGCCCACTTCATCAAATGCCTTCTGAAAATCCAAGTATAGCACATTTTCAGGCTTCCCTTTAGCGAGTATGCATGGTATTCCTTCAAGAATTCCAATAAATTAGTTAAACATGATTCACCTTTGAAGAAACCATGCTGACTCTCCTTGATTATCTTGAGTTTTTATGAGTGCAATGGCAATCACTTTAATGATTGATTCTAACATCTTCTCTATGACAGACAAAAAGTTATCTATAGTTTCTTGTTTTATGCCACTTTCCGTTTTTGAATAGAATGGTTATGTTTGGCACTTTCCAGGCTGGTGGAACCTTCACTGAGTCAAGGGAATTTTGGAAAATTAATAACAGCCTATTGACTCCCTTATTCACAACATCTTTTAAGAGCCTAGGATGAGATCCATCCGAATTCAGAGACTTATCAATCGCAGCTAAATGATTTTGTGAAGTGATATCTCCCTTGTCATTGTGATTTTGCTAGGTTCTTCACGTCCTTCCATGTCCTGATTTGCTGGAATGCCTTTTTGTATTCTCTATAGTGAAGACAGAGCAAAATATTTGTTCATTTTATTTGCCATTTTTTATTATCTTCAAATAATTCCCTTTCTTACTCTAGAGGACCCTTACTCTTTTCCTTTATAAGTACCTGGAGAAATTCAAGCTATTGATTTTTACATCCCTAGCTAGCTTCTTCTCCAACACTAACTTCCCCCGATTAGCCTGTTAGTCATTCTTTGCCACTCTTTGCATTTTGCCACTCATCTTTGCATGACCTCTGTTCTGCTACTGTAGCCACAGCATTTATATGGCTAAGCCAGTTATGTTGCTGGGGAAGCGGGGGTCAAATGTATTTACTAGAGGGACACACAGTAAAGCAAAATGGAATTGGGGTTGTGGCTTCAAGGAAACTCAGTGAATGACCACATCTTTCATGGTCACTTCAAATGCTAGGGACTGGGGAGGAAGAGTTCGGCAGGTGTAGGCTCACATAGATGGGTTGGGTGAGGACTTGGACAGGTGTGAAGCTGATGGGGTTCGTAAGAAGGCCATTGGGGAGGGATCTGGAATATTGAAACTTAGACTCGGAGGCTAGAAGCCACTCACTGTCACCTTCCATCGTGTTGGAAGTTGAAACTATGCGATGGGGAGGAAAAACCACAAGCGCATCTTGAGTGGATGGTGTATCTCAACTGTGTGGGAGGGGCCTGCAAGACCTAGCGATGTGAGGCCCTTTAAAAGGAAAGCACAAAAAATACAGACATATGCCATGTTTGAGGCACAAACCTGTAGGGTCCCTAATTCCTCGTGATCCTAATGAACTGGCTCCCTATATGGTGCATACTTCTCTGTCTAGACATTGCTGACCACCTTATTAAACTTTTGGACACAGAGGCGAGGGAAGGAATAGGGATGCTTTAAGACGAGAGTCAATGGTGTCAGCAGAACCCATTGCCCCATGTACACCTTGTTCATCTTGCTTCCACATGCACTAAATTGTCAACAGAGACATTAATCCATGGTACCTCTTGAATAGAAATGAAATTAGGCATTATGCTGGCACAGTTATGTTTGGGGCTATGCAAAGAGTCAAACAAACAGATGTAGTACAAAAAGGAATACAAATGTCATATTTTGTATACAGTACAATGTCACCCATGCCACCAAAGTCCCTTCAATAGGCTTTTATCTCTGTCTCCCTCCCAATGTGTTTTAGTGTTGTCCAAGCTTCCGCAGCTGGGGCAGGAGGAGCCAGCTTTCCAGTGCAGCCTATTGGCCCTGGACAGCCATGATATGCTGAGGGGACCTTTGTGGCTTCAACTTCCAAAGGTCAGAAAAGAAGAAGCAGGATGGAAGTGGAGGGCCCAGCCACTTCAGGAGTGTCCTGAGAAGAGTCTTCTGAAGGGCCTGTGTGTGGGTCCTTCTCTGCCTGGCAACTCCCTGTATTCATGTGAGGAAGAGGTTCCAGCAGTGTGCGTTAGATGCCCTGTGCCCCTGTTGCCATGCCTTAAATTCTGAGGTTCAGTGGTGGGGATGATGGAGAGCAGGCATGCGTGTACCCAGCAGACCCTGAGTGTGCTGGACCTGGCTCTCTACGGCAGCTGCTAACCTGTCCGTGCAGCCTGTGAGCTCTGTGGGCATTGCATTCCCACATATCTGTTGTTGCTGCTGTTCCTCTCTATTAATGTGGATGAAGTTCCTGACTACTGATACCAGAGGGACCTGTCCTGCCTGGAACTGAGCAAGTATCTGGTCTCCACAGTCTTCTGAGTGTCAGTGGCCTGTGGTATTCCTTCCTCTGTCAGTTGTAGAGCTGTCGCAGTGATGTGCTCTCAGATTTTACTTCCAAACTTTCTGAACCTAACATTTCCACTAAATTATCAGTATCAGGTGGCAGCCTTGCCAGTGCTTCCTGTGAGGCCTCAGTACTGACTTCCTCAGAAGTCAAAGAGGTGGCTTCTGGCTACAGCCAGCAGTTTCTCTGTAGAAGTCATGGACATTCCTCTGTTAGTTGCAACACACAAGAGAAAGAAGGCATTGCAGCCGCTGGTGTGCAGTAAATGTGTAATAGTGTACAATGAATGACACTGACATCGGGGTTAATGTGAAATCTGCAGTGGAATGAAGAATAGCATTTATTTGGTTGTTGGAACATGGCTATCTCAGCATTCCTGCAGGAGCAGTCCCAGTCTTCTCCTTCAAGGGCTAGGATTTTCTCCTGGTCAGCAGAGCGAGAGAGGTCTAATGCCAACCACCCCTCCACCCATCCAATCCCTTCCTGCCCCATTGTGGTCTGTTTTTTCCTGGCATGAGAGCAAGGGAGGAATTGAGTGAGAAGGAAGTGGGTGGCACAGCAGTTTGTACTGGTTCAGGTGATGGAAAGGTTTGTGAGGTCTTCTGATTGAGTGAGTAGGCTGCACTGAGGCCATGCAGGGCTAGTGGTGAGTGGCGAGAGCAAGTGAGGGAATGTGTTGCATGCAGTAGTAAGAGTGGCAGAACATAGGCCTCAGTGTAAGCTGGAAACAGTAGCAGAGATAGAGTGAGTTAGAGATAGCAGAGAGACAAATGTGGCACTTATCATGGCGGAGCAGAGAAGCTCGCTTATGTTCTTATGACGTTGCTTGAGCATTCCTCGGCAGCCAGGTGGAGACCTTAGACCAGGCTGCCAGGATCTGGAGTCATGACCTCCTCTGTTTCTTCTCTGCCTGAGCAGGCCCAACAAATCCAACCTGCCTTAGCTTCATTCTGGAGCTTCCCCCTTGTGGCTAGTCCAGGCCTGCTTCAGTCCCAAAGTAGCCACTGCTCTGGTTGGAGCTGCTGAGAGTCAAGAAGCACCAGCTGGAAGGGCGAGACATTCTCCCTTAAAGGAGCAGAAGCCCCATGTGCAAGCACTTAACTTCCTGATCAACAAAATCCAATGGGGAATTTCATAACTGCAGTTTCCAATGACTTAATCCCCCAAACTCACAACCCCTACCTCTGCATGAAACCCTGGCCCTTAGTGTCTTTCACCTGTTTCCTCTTCGATTCCTCAATGATGTACTGTATTGTATGCAAAAGCAATTATTCTGTGTCACTTTTTCTTCTAACAGAAACCTTCCTGAATTTATTTTCGCCTTTCTGTCTTTAACTTTTATTTATTTTTTCCATTTTATTTTCCTTTTCCTTTTATCTTCTTTTTCTTACATTAGCTTAGTTTTTGTTATCTTTATTGGTCAATTAGTGAAAAAATCAGAACAAGATGAGGTTATTTTCATGCAGCAAATTGTCATAACCTGGAATTGACTACCTTAAAGGCTGACGGAAGCCAAAGTGGCTTGAAATGTACAAGTACGGGAAAATATTAGAATAGGATTGATTATCTCTATCCAATAGCAGACACAGGCACAAAGGGCCAAATAACCTCCTGTACTAGGGTTCCATGATTCTTTACATTCTTGCATTAATGTCTCTACCTTGTGATAAATGACAGAGCAGAGACAGCTGCACCTTTGGTCAAGGAGGGTAGGGAGGGGATGATGTGTTTATGATATACAAACCAGACTTTGGACATCATGAAATTTTAGATACAGATAAAGGAAATACTACTGACAACAAAAAAGTCAGATGGGTGAGTTGGTTGTTCACTTTGTCTCTTCCATTTTAAGTTTTGTTTTATTCACACATGATATGTGGGTGTCGCTGGCTGAGCCAGCATTTGTTGCCTACCCCAGTTGCCCTTGAGAAAGTGATGGTGAACTGTCTTCTTGAACCGCTGCAGTCCATGTGCTGTGGTAGACCCACAATGCCATTAAGGAGTGAATTCCAGTATTTCAACCCAATCACATGGCAATATATTTCCAAGTCTGTATGGTGAGCGGCTTGGAAGGGAGCTTGCAGGTGGTATCTGTTCCCATGTATCTGCTATTCTCTTGATTCTTCAGGACTTATTATCATTGTTAGTTTCTTATTAGAGATTTACTTGCTGCTTTCTTCACTGATTTGACTATTCCCTAGTCCTCAATTCAGTAGTTATATCTGAAGGGAATCAACACCAGAAGGCAACTGCCAAAATAGGATGATTGCATGTTTAGAAGTGTGCCTAGACATACGTTTGTAATATTTGTGGTAAATAGACACAGATATAGATTTGCAGATATCTGAAAGGTTCACGTCTTTAGGTTTATCTATATCTCATTTATAACTTACACCTTTAAAACTCTTAAACTACAAGAAAAGTGAAGATTTATGTGCTCTTTCTGTATATATGTTGTCCTACATCAAGCCATAATGATATGTGTTGATGGATTTTAACAAATCTTGGCTATGTTGTTTGCAGATACTTGTTTGCTTTGGAACTGTTCGTGTGTCAGTGCAATATGTTAAATATTCTTTCATGGATTCTTGTAAGTGGTCGGTGATAGGAAGGTGAGAAAATCAGCAATGCTGTTGGCTCACTATAGCCCAACCTTCACAGGTGTCATGGACTATGTTTGTCATCCTAATTCCAGGCTCTAAATGATGTAAATTGATGTAAACAAAAATTTAAGTCAACTTTCCATAATAAAGCTCAAAGAAATTATGTAGATTTTTTATCCAGTTGCATATTGCCTCATCTGTATCATAAAACATCAAACTATGACCTATCATCTTGTTCCTTGCTGTCTCTAAGCTTTTTGACCAAGAAACCTACTTTCTTCCCTCGTTAGCATAAATATATATCTCTAAATAAACACTGGCAACCTGTGGAAACATTTATAAAGTAAACCATTGCATTTACTGCATGGAAACTGATGCAGCTTCAATGGAAACCTAATTCAACAACTTATTTTAATTATCAAAGATTTGTTTGCAAATTACTTATTCCTTTTTGTTGTTATTTTGGAAATTGAGGTACAAATTAACATTTGCTGTATTTAGTTGTACCAGAGGTTGAGCAGCCTAAGCAATGATTCGCAAAGGAATGTCCAGAAAAGTTTAGAGATTTTACTTTTATTGGCTCAAAGACGACAGAAATGCATCTTTTAGCCCCACACAAAAAAAATTGTACTGTCACATTCAAGGGTGCCCTTTCAAATCATCTTCCACCCCAAACCAATCCATTGACTGGTGTAGGAATTTGGTAATTTCTCACTGGAAATTTGGCAATTTAAATAAGCCCCACTTCTGAATTTACCTCAGTCGGCGGCGTAGGCCAGCACATAGAGTAATTGTTGCGTCAACTTAGAACCCATTTTGAGTCCATATTTTAAATTTAAATTATATTAAATTTCTTGGTCTATATCACATATTAGGATACATTTTTCATTTATCACCAACGAGTAGGAGAGTCATAGAAACCATCAGAGGACACATTTGTTTGGATTCCATGTAAAATGCAGGCATTAAGATAAGGCAGATTTTTTCTAAAAAATGAACTACTGCCTGAATACAATATCATAATTAATTAACATTTTAACATGGACTATTCTTCAGCCCATTTCACAACTTTGAACCGAGAGATTTCACATATGTTAAACACCAACATAGCAAAAACTGTACAAAGTCAGACCGCAAACAGTTAATGAATATCTCCTCGCAGACAGCAGGCAAATGCACACAAAGAACCAGAACAAAGCCGTTAAATACACACAGAAACATGACAAACAAGTTTTGTATTTAACACGGATCTGGAGTATGCTTTCAGTTTGAAATCAATTCACAGAAAGTAGAAATTAACTCCAAATTCTCTTTTACGTCACACCTTTATGTGTAGCTAATTGGTGATGAAAATAACAAATTGCTTTCTTTTCTTTTGACGAAGCACAAAAAGGAATTGGAGTGCTATATGCTGAGAGGAACTCATCTCCTTGTAAATTCAACAATTACCATTAGTTGTTGTTTGTCCAGTTTTCTTTAAATTCCGACATCCTAAACTCACACACAGTGGTCTGCTTCCCTGTGTCAAACATTCTCATTTGGCTTGTTGCAGTTTTCCATGGCTGAATTTACAATTAATGTTTTCTCTCTCTCTGAGAAACTGTTTCCCCATTTTACCCCACCTGATTAGGAAACAGTTCCTCCCATTTTGCTCCCCACTGTGGTTAATGATCAGATTCACTCCAGTTTACCCACTTGTTCTCCCAAGGAACCGAAATGCAATCATGACCCTACACCATCTCTAATTACTGCACCCGCCATCTCATTCTCTCAGACGGGTTTCGATCTCCAAGCTAGCCGACTGACTGCCTGTTTTGAATGCTAACCTCTATCTGATGGATGATAAAATGAACATGTAGTTCCTTCCTTTGATGTCAACATTCAATCCAGTTTCACTGACTGATATTATGAAGACCTTGCTCAGCAAATTGCTGTGATTTTAAAGTAGCCACTTTAGAGCCTTGGATCGAGTTATTATAGATTTTTTTCAAGCCTTTGCTCAGAAGAAGCAATGCTAGGCAGTCCAGCAAGCACCACAACAAGGTTCTTAAAGGATTAACTGGTCATCTGCATTTTCTCCTCCCTGTCTGCAACATGCAGTATATATGTTAAAACAGACAAACAGGAGGCTGGAAGAACACAGCAGGCAGCACCTGGAGGAAAAGAGCAGTCACGTTTTGGGTATTACCCTTCTTTGGGTGTTACCCTTTTGCAATGTAATGATAAACACTTCTAAAAAAACAGTATTCTTCAGCAAAATTGAAACAAAACAAAAATACCCATGGTTGGAAGTTAACATCCACCAAGGAGGTGATTTTCCTGGAGCTCATTTACTTCAAAAACTACTAGGAATTACCTATGGTTTTGCAAAAGATATTCATAAAATATCAACAAGTACATTTCAAAACAATCCTAATAGACATTCTGATAGAAGAATACAGGCCAAAGTTAAAATCCTTCAGTATATTATGACACAAAGACCTTTTCCCCACTGTGCCTTGGCAGCAGCTGCTTCAAAGCTTTAGTGCATCCCTTAGTGCATAGCCCTGGACCTTGGAATGTGTCAGTCTGCAACACTCGCTCAAGGAGAAATATTTGCTCTGAAAAACCAAAGAGTACCTTTCACTGAGTTGATGGTCCTCCAGGTACAGAGTCCTGCATCAAAGAACTGCTCAGCATAAACCTCAAAATAAACTACTGCATCTTTCTCCAAACCACCTTTGCAAAGGCGTGTTGCAGAAGGAGATGTGTGACAGTCCCTTTACCGCTGCAGCCGTCTCAAGGACAGTGTATAGCAGTCAGAGAGTCTGTTTAGGGACCCACACATCAGGATCAACCATCTCCTTTGCCTGCAGAGCTACAAAGATATTACATGCTGACTTCTGCCTCATGGATTTGTAGTCAGAAGTATTTTTCAGTACACATATTTCCATCAGGTTCAGGTGATGTGATAAGGTCCAATTATTCAGATCATTCCGTAGCAATGGGGCCAGACCCATCCTTCACCACACTGGGGACAGGTACAGCTGTAACTCAGAGTGACACTTGATGTTTGTGGACCAAGTGTCTATGGACGGCTTGATGCAACCACAGACCAAAGAAGCCATCAGGATCAGAATGACTTTAGATATGTTCTTCCATCCAATCCAGGGTCTTGTAACAAGGTTTCCCTGCTGGCACAATCCCCGGGTAAAGTAGAAGGTGGCTTGGGTGACTGCTGCAGTGCAGGCTTGGGGAATGGGCCAGACCTGCCAACGGAAAGCAATACCAAGACCAGTTCATACCTCATGACTAGGTTTATATCCATGATCAGAGGGAGTGGTGCTCCCACATGTCCAGTTTCTGCCTCACTTTGGGATTAAGCTCCTCCCGGCTTTTTAGCAATGCCAAACTATATAGTCGGCACCTGCAGGTAATCTGACCTGATGGATGGAGAAAGAGAGAAAGATTTGGCCCAGTTCCTGAAGAGCATCACCTTGGGCTTGCATCTTTCCTGATGGACTTGGAAAAAGGCTCTATGCAGCAGACAAGTAAGGCAGGGAGGGAGATGAGCACTGCCTGACTCCAGACATGATTGGGAAGATCTCAGATTCCCAACCATTGATTTAGATTGCATTAATAATGTTTATGTAGAGCAGTTGGATCCAATTGCAAGTCCTTCCTCAAAGCACATTTTTGATAACTTATCCATCCTGTAGGTGTGCAATGTTCTGTCCTTCTCCTAGCCCAGGCTGAGGAGGCTGGTGTCCATCTTCCCTTTGCTGCATTTAGTCAATTCTATCTCTGAGTAGCACAAGGTTCTTAGAGAACTTCCTTCCAGGCTCAGTACAGGTCTGGTCAGAGTGAATCACAAACTCCAGAGCAGATGGGACCTGACCTGTTTTGAAAATATGTCAGCAGAGCTAATTCACGGTAGGAAATGCATTTACAAAAATGCGATACTACTATCTGGCCATAATAGGTGGTTGCCTCTCACTGTATCTCAGAGACAATAAGGACTGCAGATGCTGGAAACCAAAGTCTATAGATGTGAGGCTGGAAAGGCACAGCAGGTCAGAAAACATCCAAGGAGCAGGAAAGTCAACGTTTCGGGCTGAAACCTTTTGCCAGGACTGGGAGGGGGAAGGAAGCCCAGAAATATATAGAAGGAAGGGGGTGGGGCTTGGGGGAAGAGTAGGAGAGATGTTGATAGGTGGATGCAGGTAGGGAATTATTGTGATTGGTCCATGGGAAGGGTAAGTGAGTAGGAAGATGGACAGGTAAGGTCCGGTCAGGAGGGGGAGGGCTGGACATGGGATAAGGCTAGGGGTGGAGAGATTTTGAAGCTGGTGAAGTCAATGTTAAGGCCATTGGGCTGTCAGCTTCCAGGGTGAAATATCAGGTGTTGTTCCTCAAGTTTACATTTGGCCTCACTCTGACAGTGGGGGATGCCAAGGATGGACATGTCGTCAGGGTAGTGGGAGGGGGAATTAACGTGGATGGCAACCGGAAGGCCAGGTTGGTTGTTGCATGCGGAGCGCAGATGTTCTGCGAACCGGCCCCTGAGTCTGCATTTGGTCTCCCTAATATAGAGACCACATCAGGAACAATGGATGCGATAGATGAGGTTGGATGAAGTGCAGGTGAATCTCTGCCAGATCTGAAAGGATTGTTTTGGGCCTTGGTCGGAGGTGAGAGGGGTAGGTGTGGGGGCAGGTGTTGCACCTCTTGCAGTTGCACTTCTGGCCCCAAACACCCACCCCTCAACAGCAATAAAGATAGAGTCCTGTTAGTCCTCATGTACCACCCTACCAACCTCTAGATCCAACGCATCATCCTCTGACATTTCTGCCACCTACAATCAGACCCCATGACCAAAAAGATATTTCCCTACCCACCCCTGCCCACTTTCTGCAAGGACGGTTCATTCCGTGACTCCCTCGTCAACTATACTCTCCCAACCAATTCCTCCACCGCACCTGGTATCTTTCTCTGCAACCGCAAGAGGTGTAACACCTGCCCCCACACCTACCCCTCTCACCTCCGTCCAAGGCTCAAAACAATCCTTCCAGATCTGGCAGAGATTCATCTGCACTTCACCCAACCTCATCTACTGCATCCGTTGCTCCTGATGTGGTCTCTATATTAGGGAGACCAAATGCAGACTTGGGGGCCGGTTCACAGAACATCAGCGCTTCGCACGCAACAACCAACCTGCCCTTCCGGTTGCCATCCACTTTAATTCCCCTTCCCACTACCCTGATGACATGTCCATCCTTGGCCTCCTCCACTGTCAGTGAGGCCACATGAAAACTGGAGGAATAACACCTGATATTTTGCCTTGGGAGCTTACAGCCCAATGGCCTTATCATTGACTTTACCAGCTTAAAAATCTCTCCACCCCCAGTCTTATTCCATGTCCAGCCCTCCCCATCCTGACCGGACCTAACCTGTCCATCTTCCTATTCACCTATCTGCTCCACCCTTCCCACGGACCAATCACAATAACTCCCTACCTGCATCCATCTATCACCATCCCACCTACCCTACCCCCAGCTCCACCCTCCTCCCTCTATTTATTTTTGGGCTCCTTTCCCCCATCCCAGTCCTGACTAAGCTTCAAACGTTGCCTTTTCTGCTCCTCAGATGCTGTCTGACCTGCTGTGCTTTTCCAGCCTCATGCTTATAGACTCTGCTTCTCACTGTGTGTTGGCCTAAAGTTACTTTCTCATTTAACACAGCAGTCTAATTATCTATAATTAAATAATAGAATTGTGTATTATCGAGTAAATTTCAAAAATATTATGAAACAGTCTTTCAAACACATTAGATAGATTTTTGCACTCACCATGTTATTTTTGGATGTAAAATTACGCTTAACCAATCAGAAAATTCTCCCATTAAATTTTCATTTTCACCTGATTAAAATTTATGATGTCAGATTCAATCTGTGCAGGAAACATCTATGAGTTTGTAGATTGATGCATATAAGTGATGACAGATATAATGAATGGACATAATTTTCCATAATATAAACAGAAAACTCTGGAAATAGTTAGCAGGACTGGCAACCTATCTGGGAAACAATTAACACTTCAAGTCCGTGACCTTTCATTGGAACTGATTTTCATTTAGTGCTGCTTTTATGCCCTACCCAAATATAAACTTGACGGCCAGGTTTACAGCATGCTGATCTGTGGACCAAAGCAAAGGGCCAGGAGGAAGATTGCCATATTGTCAAGCCATTCATAGTTTTTTTGCTTTGTTATTTTTTCATTTAGATGTTCAAAAGCCTTTTCAGGAATTGCTGTGGTGTTTTTTTTACAGCAGCTGCCATAGTGAAGTAGAAGGCTTTCCCCGTGGAATTCCCCCAGGATTGAGAGGAGAAAACAATTAAGGAGAGATGTTGAACATTACAAGCTGCACCACATGTACATTACAAGGTGTAATTTATTGTTTGGAGTGTGCTCACCTTATCTTACCATGAAATGAGCTCACTACTTCAACATCTTATCTACATTTTGCCTGTGGTTTCAACAATGTGCTATCACCTACATTTCAATGTAGGCTACAAATCATGAGTTCTTGATACCTGATTGAATCACTTTTCAAACCTTCACATTTTTCTGCGCACAACACTTTGATGTAACCAAAATGTTGACAATTAAACAAGAACAGAAGTTGCTGGAAAAGCTCCCAGGCCTGGCAGCGTCTGTAAAGAGAAATCAGTTAACATTTCGAGTCAACCAGTGAATGAAAGACAGCATATATGTGCAAACAACCTTGTCTCATCAGCAAAGAACTGAAAAAAAGCAGAAGAAATGTAAAGAGACCAACTCGACTCCTGTGGTCTGGATTGGTGCTATTGAACTGTTTCATCCTGGTTTTCTTTTTGTCTTTCTCCACTCTTAATATCTTTGTCTTGTCTCTTCCTGAGTCAGTTTGTATGTGTGTGGGGTTTTTGAAAGCAGTAGAGTTTAAGTAACAGAATTAGTAGTTAGTGATCCATATTTCTCTTTTCGCAGTTGGTTGAAAACAGTTTTATTACAATAAAATAAAATAGTTATTTTCTTGATAATGAAAAACCTGCATACTCTTTCATCTGAATTAAATGGTTAAACTTAATTAACCATTCGGTGGTTTAATCAAAATTTCACATTGTGGTAACTCTGGAAACAGGAGGGCTTGATTTCTGGCTCACTACCATTTATGTCAATTGTGTTAGGCATCATCTAAAAGAAGCATCATGTTAGTTTTAAGAAAATTTTCAACACACATTGCTACTAAGGTGACCATGTAATAAAAACTATAGTCAAATAGGTTTTAATTATTAATTATGAAAAAAACTCCCGTTCCCAAGCAACTATCTGAGGTATTTAGCCTAATATCTGTGCCAACTTTTGATGCAACAGAGCATCCTTACTTTAAAGCAGATAATATGAAATAGAATCATAAAATTGTTACTGTACAAAAGGAGACCATTCAGTCCACATACCGATTCTAGCTATCTGTAAGCGTAATTTTATAATTCTAAAATAAGTTTTTTAAAAGAGGGTTTGTGCAGCCAGAAATGGCTGTGGATGCAAGTTAGGTCACTCCCTAGAGAGAAGTCACATCTATGGATGAGAAGGAAACTTCAAACAACAGCACTTCTAAGGAAGGATAGGGAAAAACAAAATTGACCTAAGATGCTGATGACCTCCTCCTCAACAGGAAGCTACCCCTTGCAGATTACGTCCCAAACTACAGGCACATTTTGTGTTTCTTCTTTGAAGAATACATAAGGACAGGGGCTAAAAAGCCAGTTTCAACTCAGCTGGAGTCTGCTAGTTGGACTGAACATTCTCAGATATACCAGGCAGCTTTTGAGTATTAGCATGCTGTGAAGGTCACAGTTGAAGAACTGTACCCTAGTTATCTCTATGTTGCAGGTAAGGATACTTTCTCACCTAGCTAGCTGCTAGACAAAAGAAAATAGGACAACAAAAATAATTTTTTTCACCCTGAATGTTGGATTCAGTCACAGTCAAAAGGAATCCAAACAATAGGACCTCAACCAATCTGCAAAACTAAGAATTTGATTCAGGGATGTGTAGATTAGGTGGGTTATAGGGTGATGGGTATGGGTGGGATGAACTATGGGTTGGTGTGGACTTGTTGGGCCAAAGTGCCTGTTTCCACACCGTAGGGATTCTATGAAAAAAGAATCATTAAACCAACTCTTCAACTATCAACATAAATATTACTGGTAACCTCCTTGAAAATTGCCACAATATTCAACTATCCACTCTTCACAAACTATTCAGAGTCTGATCTATATATTTTTCCTTGCCCTTATCTTTTTGAGTTCATATGTGGTGCATTACCATTTTATCTTGCATGTAGCTACTGATAAACTTTTTTTTGTTAATTCAAAAAAGCCTGCTTAAATTAGTTCCTTTTAAATCAAGTTCATTTGGCTCTGTGAGGAATCACCTACAAAGAATTGAGACCATTATTGAAATAACCTTATTGCAATCAACCAAGGGGTAGATGAGAAGAGGAGCCAGTTCATCCCTCCTCATTTGGAGCCTTAACAGTTTGGGGTATTCCATCCAGAACTGTAATGAAATGGGGAATTCATCTGGGGTCTGATCAAAGCGATAACTAAATGTCAGCATGCTACCTATGTTTGAAGTATACAATATTGAGCCATGTTAGACGGAAGTTTCTTCTTCATTTGACTGCTTGCAGGCTAATGAATATAACAATTTCACTTGAAGATTGGGATGTATATTGTATGTATGTTATATATTGTACATATTGAGATGTGGGCATTTATTGTAAGATTTGTAAGTCCTTGAAATGTTTGGAGGTGAGTGTTCATAACTATCATAAATACTTACTAATTTTTAATACAAGTTACAGTAGTTTCTCCTTTCTTAACCATTCAACATTTTTCTGCCCTGCTTCCATGTGTTTAGTGCTTTGTTTGAGACATTACACAAGCAGGGATTACTGGAGATGATGAATAGATGAAAAAAGAACAGGTGATTTGGCGATGAGGAGGAAAAGAAATCAGCTGTGTCTAAGAGCACTTCGAGATATGAAAAAAGAGGAAATGAAAGAGAAAGTAAACGGGCAATGACTGCTTTACATTTGCCATGGACTGCTCTCCTCGTGGGTCATGATGCACTCCACCTCTTGAGAAAAATTTCACCAGCTGTGTCAAAGATGCACAAAAATAAGAACCTGCTATACTCCTTACAAATTTAAGACTTTCATTTCAATGCCCCTGTTAAAATGCTGTAGACCTCAATATTATGCAATAACGCACAACTTTTCTATCCTGAATGAATTAAACTGCCTGACATAGGTAATTCCACACAAAAACTTTCTTGTTCTTAAATGCCCTCCCCCATGGCATGTTTGGTTGTGAGGACCCTACTATCTTCATGCCACTGTCTTGTCTTACGTGTGCCCATCCTTCCCACCAGTTAATAAAGCCTGTTAACAGCAAGTGGGCAATTCGACTGCTGTTATTATCTAGTGCTGGGTGATAGGAGGTACTGAAACAGAAACCCACTCAGTGCGTTGTGAAGGGACTTGGGAAGTGGGGTGGACCTGCTGAAAGCCACTCCCTACCTTGTTGCTGGCCCTCATAACCTCTTTCAGCACCCATCCTGGGCCTCCTCCTAGCATCACTCACCTGCACCTGAGTCCATTGACAATCATAGACCTAGAGTGGGTACAGTGCCAGCAGCAGCAATTGCCTCCCATTGGCACAGCTGCTGGCCTCTAAATGGCCGGCAGCTTTTGGTTGGTCAGTCCTTCCACCTCCCAGAGAAATCCCATTACTTTCCCTAAGCATCTGACAGGCATAATTCAGAAAACCTTCCCAGAAAAAGTAATGCAAGGCATTCAGAAACTATCCAGGCCACTGTCACCTCCATTAAATATGCCCTTGGTGTCAGCACAGTAGAGATCAGGTAATTGCAATTTATGCACTCCATGTAGAAGTTTGCTTATAGAAGTCTAGTACCATTGATTTATAGAGATGAATGTATCCTCTATGCTGCTGGAAAGATTTCAGTTTGCAAGTGAAGTTCAATATTAATTTGTACCTGAGATAAACTCACCAATCACAATCAATGTGTGAAACAGTTTAATACAATCACAGCTGCTAGCTGCACACAATGTGAACTCATTTCTGTAGAAGAGTAGAGACTTTTGTTCCCAATTGATGAAGGAGCACTTTTTTTTATTCAATTCTATATCTTATGCTGTGATTGCCTTGTTTTCAGGTTGGGTGTGATGGAGTTTCTCGCCTCAGTGCTTCAGCCCTGAATAATGAATTCTTTGCTTACGCGGCACAAGGCTGGAAGGAACGATTAGCAGAAGGTACAATTAATTCATCAATTCATCTAATTCTGTGATGTACAAGCAGAACTTTGAATTTGATGCTTTCCTTAAAGTGGCAATATTCAATTTTGTCTGGCCATGTTTCTTCTGTAATATTCCTCAGCCTTTCCTCCCTTGAATAGTAAAAAATATTCGGGCATTCTCAGCATTGTTAGTGTAGCTTTCGTCACCCTCTACGTAACAGAATGGCAGCTAGTAAGCAGGGTGAGTGCAAAATAGCTCCAGCTTACCAGCCTCACAAGCAAAGCTCACATTAGCAGCATTCCCAAGTAATGTGAACAGTGTACAATTGTCATTGTATTTCAGACACTGTTGTTCAGTAGAAGTTAATGCCAATGTCAATGTAAAATCTGCATCATTGTCCACCACACTGTTTATTGGAGTCTTTTCATAAACACATCATACTGGTATTGTGAACATTAATTTAGTTGAGGTTTGAGCCCATAATAATAACTGTTTGTCGGAATTTTGTCAACATTCAGAAATTGCTATTTCCTTTCAGAATAAATATCAGTTGCATATAAAACCTGTGAAAATTTGAATCCAAAGACATAGCCTTGCCACAATTTAAATTGCAAGTATACTCAGAATTCACTAATTTCTAAACCAGGCAAGAAAACTTAGCAGATACTTACAGATTTAGAGGTTAACCTAGACAAATTCTGATTTTGATCTCTTATTTAGTGCATCCACTGACATTTTAGAGTGTTTATGATTCCGTATTTTGTACTAACAATACCTTTTACTGGAAGGGATACAAAATATTTAAATATTGAATTTTATTTTTGCATAACTTTACTGAATCTCATAAATATGACCCCATTTCCATTATATTATCTTTTAAAAATGAAATCTTTACAGCACATACTTCAATATTTATAAACAGCAATTCACTTCATGGATGCAAAGTAAAACTGACATTTGTCATTGTGCCTGACTCTATTATAGCCCACAAGCAAGCCAAAAACTTTATGAATTGAAAGACCACTGATGTAACTATTTGGAACAGAAAAATATATACTTTCAGTAATTTAAGAAAGAAAAAGCATGATTCAATTTTACTTAAATGTAATCGTAGAACTAAGATTTGAAGAAGGGTCACACCCAAGTCCACGCTTGCCATTAACTCTATGCCTAAATCCCTCCAATCAAGTTTCAATTTTTATAGATGCACCATAGAAAGCATTCTATCTGGATGCATCATAGCGTGGTTTAGCAACTGTTCTTCCCAAGACCACAAGAAACTACAGAGTTGTAAACACAGCCCAATCCATTATGCAAACCAGCCTTCCATCTATTGACTCTATCTTTCCTTCTATTGCCTTGAAAAAGTAACCAACATAATCAAAGACTCCTCCCACCATGGTTATACTCTTCCATCGGGCAGAAAATACAAAAGTTTGTATACATATACGAATAGATTCAATTAATGCAGTAACTTATACATTAAGCTGAATTTCTTCACTCAAATTTCTTTCTGCAACCATTCTAATTGCATCCCAAAATTCCAGACAGATACTGATCAAAGATTTGGAAGATTAACCTTTTGGTTTGAGTGATGTTTCAAAGATTATTATAAGGATTGCAGTTACTTAGACCTTTAGCTTATCTACAACAAGGATTTCCTTTCAAATCTCTTCCAACTAACCCATAGTTGTCAGCATTCAATTTATCACAGATGTAGCTAGCTTCTTAAATACAGACACCTCAGGTCAGAATCCCAATGGTTCTAATGCTCTTAAACTCTAGTCTTGTACCTGAAATTCTTTACCAACAAGAACAGAAATTGCTGGAAAGGCTTAGCAGGTCAGGTAGCATCTCTGAAGTGAAATCAAAACTAACATTTCGGGACCAGTCACTCTTCCTCAGAACTCTTCACAGATGCTGCCAGACCTGCTGAACTTTTCCAGCGACTTCTGTTTTTGTTTCTGATTTACAGCATCCACAGTTCTTTCCATTTTTACCTGAAATTCTTTGTCTGCCTTTCTTTCTTCAGTTTAGGTTTCACATAAGTCAAACTCACTGTGAGGAAACCTGCCGTTAATAAGAAGTTTAATACCTTTTAACCAACACACTAATTTCAAATTAATTCTACTAGGAAGAGATGGTCCTTGCTCTGCAGCTAGGTTACTTTAAGGCTAAAAATCATAAACTCTGAGTCACACCCACAATCTACTCAGAGTACTCAGAGTTCTTAACTTCTTGTTGATTCACAGCTTTCCTACTGTTCATTTGTGTAACTTGGCCACATAATCATTTACTGGAAGCTAAGTAAAATCAACTCCTGAAATAACCTAGTTCTTAAAGGTGCCAACATCTCAACATTAAATACACTTTTCTTCCACTGAAAAACACATGGACTATCACAATTTTCAACTTCTTCAAAGACTTTTTTCACTGGAGCGTAGGAGGTTGAGAGGTTTATAAAATCACGAGGGGTATAGATAGGGTTGATGGTATGTGCCTTTTCAAAACTAAGGACCATATTTTTTAAGGTGAGAGGTAAGAGATTTTTTTAAAAATGGGGGGCAAATTTTTTACACGGAGGGTGGTTCATGTATGGAATTAACGTCCTGATGAAATGAATGTGAGCAAAGTTACAACATTTAAAAGACACTTAGATAAGTACTAAAATGGGAAAGGTTTGGGGGGATATGGGCCAGGAGCAGGCAGGTGGAACTAGTTTAGTTTGAGATGATGTTTGGTGTGGACTGGTTGGACCAAAGGGACTGTTTCCATGCTGTATGACTCTGTGACTCTATGACAAACAATGAACATTCCTGTAACTGCATCTCTCTGAAAGCATCAGCTTACCTAAAACCATGGCTGAATTTTCCCATTTTCAGTTAAAGAGTGTTGATGAAAAACTTTGCATCATTTCTGCCATGGCCCAGGATGAATAATCTTAAGCAATTTTCCATGTTTTCACTTCATTAATTATACAAGCGAGATGTTGGGTACATTATGTGGTCAGTCTGGTGCAGAGCAAAATGGAGGTTATTGCCATGTTTGGGGTCTTCCAGCTTCCAGTCCTCTGGTGCCCTATTTAAAACACAGCTAGATACCATATCAGATACTGTAGGCCAAGAACAACCCTTCATTCTGTAGTTCTTGCCCTTAACTCTCAGAACACAATGCAGAAGAAAGCCATGCTTACTCCCCATTTGCAGGAGAATGGCCCTGAGGTTCTGGTGGATGGGGTGATGGAGAAAAAGTCAATCTTCTTCCATGCCGACTGTAGAAGTCTGGACAGAGATAGTAGCATAGGTCAGTGCTATCTCCAGTGTGCAAAGAGGTGGTCAGCTGTGCAGAAAGAAGATCTCCTCTCTTCATTCTGATAGGCACCAAGTTCTCTCTGCTAATTCACACTCATTGGACCATCACTCATTCTAACTCTGCCATTGCCCATTAACTCACTGAACCCTCAGCATTATATGTATTCTGTCGACTCAAGAGGTCACACTTACCTCATTCCCCAATAAAAAGGTACAGTCTTTACAAAGTCCCTGTGGGCTCAATGATTCTTCTGACTCCCTTTGTTTTGGTTAATCTCCTTTTCACATTACTATTAATGTGCTCACTTTACCCTTAAAGTTCATGACTTTAGAGTTTCTATGACTCTGCTGACCCTACACCCTTCCCATGTCAAAATCAGAGTAACTGACCTGCTTGAAACCCTCATGTCAGGAGCTTCTCTTCCCCTCCTATTCATTATGAGGTCCCACCTCACTATCTGCAATTGCCCCCTATCACTGTAACTATTTACTCAACGTTCCAGTATAATGAGTATTTATCCTATATTTGACCTACCCGTTTTCCACAAAATGCCATGGACTGTCCCTGATAAGCCCCTTGACTATTAGCAGCCAAACACCAGGACTATACAACTGGTACAGTGCTACACTGTACACAATCATCCACTCTGCTACATTGTACACATCCACTGCCCCCTGCTACACAACCATCAAAGACCCCTACTGTTCCGTCCACCGACCACACTTCAGAAAATCAGATCACAGCACTGTGTTCCTCCTCCCAGCTTACAAGCAGAAGTTGAAAGGGGAGGATCCTTCACAAAAGGAAGTACAATGCTGGTCCAAGGCTGTGGAAGATCTCTGGGACTACTTGCAAACGGTGGACTGGACCATGTTCGAGCACTCAGCGGAAAACCTGAGTGTCAATCAGAGTGTTCACCAACCGTAAACCTTGGATGAACCAGAAATCCACTCCCTACTGAAGACCAGACATGCAGCATTCAAGTTGGATGACGCAGACCAATATAAGAAATCCAGATATGATCATAGAATCCCTACAATATGGAAATAGGCCCTTCGGCCCAACAAGTCCACACCGATCCATAGACCATCCCACCCAGACCCATCCCCCTATAACCCACCTAATCTACACATCCCTGAACACTATGGGCAATTTAGCATGGCCAATCCACCTAGCCTGCACATCTTTGGACTGTGGGAGGAAACCAGAGCAAACCCACGCAGACACAGGGAGAATGTGCAAACTCCACACAGACAGTCACCCGAGGGTGGAATTGAACCGAGGTCCCTTGCACAGTGAGGCAGCAGTGCTAACGACTGAGCCACCGTGCCGCCCCACAAAGCCATCAGGGATGCCAAAAGGCAGTACCGAACCAAGTTAGAGGCCCAAACCTTCCAAACAGACTCCCGCCACCTATGGCAAGGCTTAAACAAAGACAAAGACACATCCCTCCCTGATGTGCTCAACACTTTCTATGCTCGGTTTGAGCAGAATGCCAGCAGTGCAGTGACGCCTGCCTGGACAGACCAGAACAAACCTGTCCCCTCTGTCACCACTGCAGACATCAGATCAGTCTTCCTGGGAGTCAACCCAAGGAAAACGATGCATCCGGACTGTGTCCCCAACTAAGCACTCAGATCCTGTGTTGACCAACTGGCGGAGGTATTCGCCAACATCTACAACATCTCCCTCCTACAAGCCAAATTTCCCACTTCCTTCTAGAAGACCACCATTATCCCTGTACCTTAGAAAGCACATGCAATATGCTTTAATGACTACCACTCGGTGGCTCTGACTTTTATAATCATGAAGTGCTTTGAGAGGCTGGTCATGGCCCACATCAACTCCAGTCTCCCAACCTGCCTCGATCCCCTACAATTGCCTACCGACATAACAGGTCCCCAACGGATGCCATATCCCAAGCCTTGCACTCGTCCCTGGAACATCTGGATAACAAAGACGCCTATATCAGACTCCTGCTCATTGACTACAGCTCCGCCTTCAACACCATTATTCCCTCCAGACTAATCTCAAAACTGCGTGACCTTGACCCCGCCTCTGCCCCCTGCAACGAAATCCTCAGCTTTCTGACCCATAGGCTGCAATCAGTGAGGATAGGTAACTGCATCTCCTCCACAATAACACTCAACACTGGAGCACCCCAAGGGTGCACCCTCAGCCCCCTACTGTACTCCCTGTTCACCTGCGACTGTGTTGCCAAATTCCAAATGAACGCCATCTACAAGTTCACTGATGACACCAATGTAGTGGGACGGATATCTAACAATGACGAGTCAAAATACAGAAGGGAGATAGAGGGCTTGGTGACATGGTGCAATGAAAACAACCTGTCTCTCAATATCGGCAAAACAAGGAATGGTCCCTGTGAAAAGCGGACAAGGGAGGGGAGGGGAATATGTGTCTGGTGGTGGCATCTCGCTGGAGGTGGCAGAAATGATGTCTGTTGATCTTCTGGATGTGGATGCTGGTGGGAGGGTAGGTAAGGACAAGGGGAACCCTATCGCTGTTGCAGGAGGGAAGAGAAGGGCTGAGGGGGGATGTGCAGGAGATGGGTCAGACCCGGTTGAGGGCCGTGTCGACAACGATGCTGGCAAGTCCTCGGTTGAGGAAGAAGGTGGACATTTCAGAGGCTCCTTTGGCAAAGCTGGCTTCATCTGAACATATTCGGCGGAGACAGAGGAACTGAGAGAATGGGATGGAGTCTTTACAGGAAGCAGGGTGCGAGGATGTATAGTCCAGATAGCTGTGGGAGTCAGTGGGTTTATAGTGGATATTAGAGACCAGTCTATCCCCAGAAATGGAAACAGAGATGTCGAGGAAGGGAAGGGAGGAGTCAGAGATAGACCAGGTGAAAGTGAGGGAAGTGTGGAAATTGGAAGCGAAATCAATGAACTTTTCCAATTCCGGATGAGAGAGGGAAGCAGCACCGATGATATCATTGATATATCGGAGAAAGAGTTGTGGGTGGGGGCCGGAATACGACTGGACCAAGAAATGTTCCATATACCCCATGAAGAGACAGGCATAAGTAGGGCCCATGCGGGTACCCATGGCCACACCTCTTAACTGAAGAAAATGAGAGGAGTTAAAAGAGAAGTTGTTGATGGTGAGGACGAGCTTGGTCAAGCGGAGGAGGGTGGTGGTGGGTGGGGATGGTTCAGGTCTTTGTTCCAGGAAGAACCGGAGAGCCCTATGACTCTCCTGATGGAGAATGGACATGTAAAGGGATTGCACGTCCATGATAACAAGGAGGTGGCTGGAAACTGGAAATTTTGAAACGGCGTAAGGACACAGAGGAATCACGGATGTACATGGGCAGGGATTGGACCAGAGGAGAGAAGACTGAGTCAAGGTAGGAAGAGATGAGTTCAGTGGGGCAGGAGCAGGTTGAAACAATGAGTCTGCCTGGATAGTCCTGTTTGTGGATTTTTGGAAGGAGGTAGAAGCGAACTGTGCGGGGCTGGGGGACTATCAGCTTGGAAGCAGTGGGGGGGAAATCACTGGATGAAATGAGATCAGTTATTGCAGTAGATACAATGGCCTGATGTGTCGTGGTGGGGTCATAGTCCAGGGGAAGGTAGGAGGAGGTATTTGAGAGCTGGCTCTCAGCCTCTGCGAGGTAGAAGTCAGTATGCCAGACAATAACAGCACCACCCTTACCGGCAGGCTTAATAACAAAGTCAGGGTTAGATCTTAGTGCACAGAGTGCAGTCAGTTCGGAGGGAGATAGGTTGGATTTGGTGAGGAGGGGGCAGAGAAATGGAGGTGACTAATATCACGCCAACAGTTCTCAATGAACAGATCGAGTGCAGGTAAAAGGCCAGAGGGAGGGGTCCAGGTGGAGGAAGAGTGTTGGAACTGGGCAAAGGGGCCTGTGGGATGGGGGAGGACTCTTGTCCATAGAAATGGGCCCAGAGGCAAAGATGGCAGAAGAAGAGTTCGGCGTCATGTTATGCCCGCATAGCACTGAGTGTGGATCTCAGGATGTTTTGAATCCTCCCAGGATCACAGATATCTATGTGATGTTCAGCATTCCACTGACAGCTGCTCTCACCACATCCTGAAATTTACACTCAGTGCCATGCGGCGCCACATGCACACTCTCAACCTTTCTCTCCAACAGCATCACATCACACTGGCTCAGGGCTGCACCACTCCACAGTTTCACTTCATCCTCCGGCTCATTTGTCATGCTGACAAGAAACTTTTTATTTTCCTTTCAGGAATCGAGGCCCACAAGATGCAACAGCTCAAAGATACCCATAGCCCTCTGGAACCTTCCTCTCCCCCCTCTCCTCCCCTTCCCTCTGACTCCATCCCCTCTCCCAACCCACCTCCTGTTAGGTATTCACCATCCCTCCTAACCTTCCACTCTCCAATGCTGAACGTTCTGTACTCAGCAAAGGCCTCAGCTTTATTGCTCTGTGTCCCCACTTTAACGAATTTTGCACCTTGCAGAAGATTGGAAGTGCAATTTTAAAATGGTGGATGGGGAATTCATGAGATGGAAATTAGTGTCTCACCAGTCAAGGATGAGATTCTAAACTTGTCATCCTAGGCTTAATGACAAAATCAATTTTCACTTTGAGAATCTGATTTTGTCACTCTCAACTCCTCTCGGAGGGGAAACTTCTGCCTATCTCTGTTTCAAATTGATGCCCAACTAACAAAGGAGATTGCAATATCTAATCAGCAAATTTTGTTTTTATCATCCAATAAATCTGATTATCAATTACCAATACCAGTCAATAAAATTCCTGTAAATTGTAAGCAAGACAAAAATGAACTATGAAGGTAAATTATCAACTCAAGGAATATGACACAAAAATATTTTGAATCTGTAATAGGAACAAGATCATCAAGGGATAAATAAGGTTAAACTGCATATGATAGCAATATGGCAGAAACATTAAATAATTATTTCATGTTGATTTATACCAGGGAAATAGATAGGCATTGAATGAGGAGATGGCTAAGGAGATAATTGCAACTATAATAAAAACACACAGTGATAAATTTGAACAAACTAAAAGAAGATAGAGTCGATAGTCCTGATGGATTCTAAAATGCTTAAAATAACCTAGGGAAGAAATAGCCACAGAATTATTAGTTATATTTAATAATTAACTCATAAAAGGTATCATGCCAGAGGACTGACAGATAGCTAATGTCATTCCTATATTTAAGAAGAGGAACAGAACATATCCGGGATATTCCAGCCCGGCAAGCCTTACATCAGCCATTTGAAAAATAATGGAATCTTTACGAAATGTGACAGTAGATGAACGTTCAGACATGAGAAATATAAGTTGTTGGGGATATGTCTGTCCAGGATAACTGTTGCCTTTTACATTATGCTAATATCATTAGCACCTGGCTGATGTGTTTGCACTGTGCCTTATGTCTAGGTTTTGTGACTGGAGAGTTTTGGGTGGCATGCTGGCTCAGTGATTAGCACTGCTGCCTCACAGCACCAGGGACCTGGGTTTGATTCCAGTGTTTGGTGACTGTGTGGAATTTGCATGTTCTCCCTGTGTCTACATGGGTTCCCTCTCAGTACTGCATTTTTCTCCAACAGTCCAAAGATTTGCAGATTAGGTCGACTGGCCATGTTTAAAAAAATTTCCTTAGTGTTCAGCGATGTGTAGGCTAAGTAGAATAGCCATAGTAAATGTGGGGCACAGGGATACAGTCGAGGCTGGGTCTGGGAGGCACGCTGTTTGAAGGGTTCACATGGACTCAATGGGCTGAATGACCTCCTTCCACGCTGAGGACATTCTATGATTCTACGATTCTATTTGGCCAATGTACCCAGCATCCGTTGCTGTTTGTCCAAGTTGCAAATCTGTCTGTGTTTTAACAGCCAGGAGGCTGCTACAGTAAAACTGCACGCAATACTCCAAGTTTGGTCTCACCAAGGCCAAGTACACATGCAATAGGTTTTCCTCACTCCTGTACTCCAATCCTCTTGTACTGAAGACCAACATAGCATTTGCTTCCTAACCACTTGCTGCAACTGCATGCTTGCTTTCAGTGACTGGTGTTCAAAGCAGCCAGGTCCCTTTGTACATTGACAGTTCCTAATCTATCACCAGTTAAATAAGATTTGGAATGCATTACCTAAGATTGTAGTTAAAGCAGACACAATCAGGGCTTTCAAAAGTGAATTGAATGATCACCTAAAGAGTAAATATTTTTCCAGCTCTGTGAAAAGGCAGGTTAGTCAGATGAGCTGATTTACTCTTGCAAATCAGAATCATGGATGCAACAGGCCGAATGTCCTTATTCAAGCCATTCAATGAATTGCAAATGGAGCTCGAAACTGCAATAATCAACAAACCTCTGACCTATGATTGAGTGAAGGTCATTAATGAAGCAGCTAAAAAGGACCACTACCCTGAGAAACTCCTGCAGAGAAGTTTTGGCGCTAAGATAATTGACCACCAACAGCCACAATCGTCTTCCAACAGGACTTCTTTTTGCCACTCTCAGTTAGTTGTTGCCTCGACATAAAGGACAGTTGCATATAAAATAGTGATAGAAAAGACAACAGTGATATGTAATTGCAAGTCCCTTTTTACAGTCATATACTTTCATGTAGATTTCCCAATCTACCTTAGGCAAATTGTCTTTCAAACCTACATAGGGATAGTAAGAACTGCTGATGCTTGAGTCAGAGATAACACAGTGTGGAGCTGGAGGAACACAGCAGGCCAGGCAGCATCAGAGGAGCAGGAAAGTTGACGTTTCGGGTCGGGACCCTTCTTTTTCATACCTACATACTTTGCTTTGTTTAAAGTTAAGACGCTAGTTTTAAACTTAACTGAGTTACTTTAAAGTTCAATATAAAATGCTCACATTATGATCACCCTTCCTTAAATGCCGTTTTACTAGATAACTGTTTCTCAATGCATGATACTATATCCAAAATCGCCTGTTTGCTAGTTGGTTCCTCAACTTACTGATCTTGAAGACAATCTCCTGCAATCTGTGAACACATACACCAATGTACTACTGCAAATTTAGTTTCCCCAGACTGTAAAAATATTAAAGTCCCTCATGATTACTACTTGTTACACATAGCTCTAATTTGCTGCGGCCCACAGTATAAATCTGGTGTTAAGGGCCTATTAATGTTTTCAGTTTCTTAACTCCAACCAAACTAATTCCACTTGATTTTCTGAGCTAAGATAATGTTTCTCTGCTGTCATGAATACATATATTATTATCAGAACTACATTCTGCTTTTTTTATTTACCTACCTCTTCCAAAAGGTAAGTATCCTAGAATATTTAGCTTATAATCGAATTGAATGGTGGAAGAATTGAATAGCCTCCTATTCTTATTTTCATCCAGATTAAGTATACTATGCTTAAGAACATATTATCATGGAAGATTCTCAATTTTTAATGTGATCCACCATGATACGTGGTCTACTCTGCCCTTAAGACAGGGCCTTGGCACATAGGAGTCCTTCATATTTCTCTATCCTAGCCAATCTTTTCATTTGCCATTAGCTTCCTACATACTCTTCTTTCCTCTTGGTCTTCTCCCATGTAATCTTCTCGCCATAAGGTCACTTACAAGTCCGTTTCCTCTTAAGATATGATCTATCATTATAGTATAAAAGTAAAGAGAATACTGACACAGTGAAGATAAATAAAATTGCTCAAAAATCTCAATAAAACTGGAACGTTGACTTTGTTCGTATGTTGTCAAAAGTTGTATTGAATTTAATTTTACATCAGTTTTGAATCAACATAATACAAGCAATTAGCATCTTTGACTGTTTAGCCTCAGATAGAGCAATTATAACAATTCCAGATGTATTCAGGCACAGAGATCAATAGATGGCCTAAAAGAATCATGAAGCACATAATTATGGGTACAAAACACTTGTGGAAGTATGTCCTTGAGATTTTACAGGCCTTTGCTTTCTACCCTGATTACCTGTCCCTGGACTCAAATGCACAGGAAATTTCAACCAATAATGCCAAACTTTGTTTTGCTTGATGTGTATTTGTGTAACTGGCAGCTTATAAATATGTAGTGCTAATTTATGCTGTTTGATTCCAGTTGCTGATTCTATAATTGCTCAGAAGTGAAGTCAAGGGTCACTGTGAAGTGACAGATATCAACATACCCTTGAGTTACAATCTTGATTCACATAACTAAACCTGAAGTCTCTGCTAAGCAGTTTTTCCTAAATCTCTTTTGTTTCATACTTCCTAGGAAAGGCTGAGGGGGATTTCAGTAAAATGGGTTCAAATTCTGAAGGGAATTAATAAAGTAGATAAGAAAATTTTCTTTCACCGGCAGTGGTGTCTCAGACAAAGGAATGTAACTTTAATATCAGAGTCAGGCTATTCAGGAGGAAAGTTAGGAAACACATATTCATGCTCAGGGTGATAGAAGAGTGGAATTTTTCTGCATAAATACATTAGATACTTTGTGAATTGATGATCTTATGCTAGGGATTGACAGACTTTTTTGCTGGTCAAGGTGTAGTACCAAGGTTGATTAAAGTAATTGGATACATATCAGCCACGATCTCACTGAATGGTGAGGTAGGGTCCACTAAACAACTTATTCCTTTGGTCTTTTTCAGAATCCATAGACATAAACTAAATGATTAGGCACTGCAACATTACAAAAGATTATTTATTAAACTTGTGCATTCTAACAAAGATGGTGCTATTTTTGTTTCATGCTCTTCAAACTTTTGTGCAGGCGAATTTACTCCAGAAATGCAGTTACGGATTCGACAAGAGATTGAAAAGGAGAAGAAGATAGAACAATGGAAAGAAACATTTTTTGAACAATATTATGGAGAAAAGTAAGCACCTTAGTAGTTCTATGATATTACATCTAATCCTCTTTACATTTTGTTTATTCATGTATGGAATGTGATGCAACAAGTTTTGCACCTTTATGTCTTCTGTTGTAATATTTTTCAGTTATGTAATATTACCTAATTGTTATTCTATATTTGATACAGTAACTTCTGCCAAAAGGGAGGGCAATGTACTTTCCGAACTCCTCTGAATACTTCCTGGTCAGTCACACAGTGCTGTTTAGATAGGAACATTTTAGTTAACTTTCATCACTCCTCACAGAGAGATGCTGCAGTGTTCGTTCATTGTCTCTTGCCTGCTATTGGTCACATCAAGAATTATCCTCCCCAAATCTGTGGAACTGAACAATTATATTCCCAGCATCAATGCAATTTCCCAATTTCCACTTCACACTTTATTTAACATTTTTGTGTATTTTAAAATATTCTGGTAAACCTTTGTGGCAGGTAATTTATGTTTGTCTCAGGACACTAATTACGAGTTGCTCAGCTTTCTAACTTGTAATTGTGACATCTACCTTTCTGTTGAATTCAGGATGGGTGTAACACAAGAAGAAGCTATGAAGCTGGAATTAGTAAAAGAGTCTTTTGAAAACCAAGATAGCTGTTTATTTTCAGTACCACACACCCTATCAGAGCCCTGTGAGATTACATCTGGTATTAAGCATGAAAGCCAAGAAAGTGTTGTGCCTTATACAGATCTAAAGCAAACACAATGCAATGTACAGCAAATCTCAGCCAAAGAACCATCCATAACTGATAAAGAGGAGGATATACTAATATCCTTGTGTTCAGATATTACCTCAAATGAATCTGTTATTCAGGAAGAGATAGCAGAAGAAGTTGAACTGAATATTTGCGGAAGCCTTGGTGAAAATAGATCTCCGGAGGCCAGTGCCTGTGACTTTGAGCAGTCTTGCTTGCTTAGCCCTGATAAATTGGAACAAGAAGTGCCAGCAGAAGACTTGAAGCCTGTTCTCATTACACAAAGTATCAATGAATTAGAGTCTCAATCTGAGCACACTGACGACTTACAAATGCCTTCTTCTGAGATATCTAGCATTTCTTCACAACACATTACTTCTACTTCTGCACCATCTCAACTTTCTGGTTACTTTAATGAATCTAACAGTGACTTATGTGAACTGGCACTGAACACAAGTAATGAGGAAAATACCCTGGAACAATGTAGCACTCCTGTGTGCTTACCGTCTTCATCTTGTTGTGATGAGCTTGAGGCTGTTATCAATGCGTCCACTTCACCAGAGAGAAATATACAATGCACATCTCAACAACGACATACCTCTGCATACCCTGAAACCTATGTACTGACTGAGCATTCTGAAAGTGAGAACAAAGATCCTGAAAATCAACTAAGGACATTTCAGTCCATCTCTCAGTCACCTACACGAATGTCAACACCGTCAGATTTTTCAACATCAGCTTCAGCAGAAGGAAGAAATGACAACAAAGATATTGAGCTACAAAAGAGAAAACCAGTGGAACAGCACAGCCTGGAGTTCTGTCAGGAGAAAAGGCCTAGAATTGAAAATGACCAGTCCTTTCAGACTCTGCCCAGCAGAGTACAAAGTGAAAAAGATATACCCACAAAAGAAGAGCCAAAGGTCCCACCTATCAAGGTATGTTGCAAAGATAGAAATGACTATGTGTAGTCTATACACATATATATAGACAATTTTGCAAGATTATACTTGCAATGTTGACTTTTATAGTTGACCTTTGGAGTTAGATATGGTTTTGATTTGCCCAACTACTCTACTTGAAGAAAATGCTATTATAACCAATGAAACGAACAAAAAAACTCCAGGTACTAACTGAAAATTCAACAAATTATCAAAATAGTCTGCAACATTTTCTCTCAAGTACACTATCAGATTGCAGTCATTGAAAATAGTACTTACAATACTTTTATTCAGATAGAATGCTATTGGTTAGGGTCTAAAAACCAGAGTTTAATTAAATACATGGTCCAACATTTAACTTTCTTCACTGATATATACATACTGAGAATTAATATCCACAAAATACTGTCCAGATGTTTTAATGGCCTTAAAATGAGCATGACAGTAAACATCAATTCATTTAACTTCAGCAACTTCTCCACTATCATTCAAATAATGGTATTGAAGTATATTTAATGAGGCAATACTATATCAGTTTGAAATGTAGATGGAGCCACCTTTGTGAGTATTGCTGCCTATTCTATAAAAAGGAATAGATTATTATGTATGAATTATTAGTACAAAATATAAAAGATGGTGACAATTTTTGAAAAATCAACCAATTAGAAATAAAATTGCATATATAATTAGACAGGAGCTGAACCAAGTTTAATAGCTGAAGATGTGTTTGTCACAGGGTTTCAACCACCCATTTTTTCCACTGGCGTAACTTGTTTTGAAATTGCTGCTGCTTGCTAGTTCTAAGTTTTAGCCAGTGGTGCAATAGCCATTTTAAAAAATAATGCATACACTTCTAACAAGGCTGCTGTGCGGTTAATCAATATTTCAACAATGGTAATTTCAAAACAACTAAGGAGTAATAGAGAATAAACAAAATTTTCAGATTGAATTAGTCCTTTATTTCTACAGCCAATAAGATAAAGTACAAGAAGTGCCCTTCTGTTTTATTTACTTGACACCTTTTCTCTGTTTTAAGTTGAGTTGAGTGTTGCAAATGCTCTCAGATTGCCCAGTTGTTATCCATGCTTTGGACACTTTAACCAGTTTATGTATTAAAAACAATTTGCCCAAACCATCTAGTTGGTGAGGCTGACTAAGAAACACAGAATGTAGTTTTCAGTTACACTTGATTTTAGTAACAAAATACTCCTTATTAAAAACACCATGGGAGCATTTCTCAAATTTGCACAATATTTATTCTGTATTTAGCTCTATCCATCTGAGAAAGGATATTACCCACAACGATCCATATGTAGATGGGTGTACTGGGCAATTGGAATCTTCTTTCTCTCTGATATAGGGCTGGCTCTCTTCCACAAAGGTGGGTCTGGCAGGTCAGGATGGATCTTCTTATGGATCTTCTTGGTTTACCGCATGTTTTATTTTTCAAAAATATCCTGTGTTCATAAAAAAAAAATCTTTATGTACACACACAAGGTACTAAAACAGGATGGTCTTTGCATATGAAGAGAAAACATATATTGGAATTTTACATTCCCTGCAGTTGCAAAACCAAAGACATTTCCTACTCAGAGATAACAAGATATAGAGCTGGATGAACACAGCAGGCCAAGCAGCATCAGAGGAGCAGGAAGGCTGACATTTCGGGCCTAGACCCTT
>NC_063335.1:69052276-69108253 GCF_021869965.1 Rhincodon typus | reverse complement strand
TGCTGCTTGGCCTGCTGTGTTCATCCAGCTGTACACCTTGTTATCTCAGATTCTCCAGCATCTGCAGTTCCTACTATCTCTGAAACATTTCCTACTCATGCAGGACACTACTTAACATACATTTTGAGGCAAAGAAAGGGTCTTAGAATTGAACGGACCCTCACTGCATTTTGGCAGAAAGACCTTAGACAGTGATCTTTCCCCACTCCCCCTTGGTGACAGCTGCCCCAAGCTTTAGTGCATCCCTCAGCATGTAGTCCTGGACCTTGGAAAATGCCGGTCTGAAACACTTGATCGAGATCAATTCTTTATGCTGGAAGACCAATTTGTTTTGGGAAAACTAAAAAGTGTCTTTCAACGAGATGGTGGTCTTCCAGGCGCTGTTAATGTTTGTTCCAGTGTGCATCTCAGGGAGCAGACCGTAAAGCAAATAGTCCACTGTATGGAACTGCTTGGGATGAACATCAACAGAAATCACTGCATGTCTCCAGATCTTCATTGCAAAGGCACATTTTAGAAGGAGATGCTTTGAGACCGTGTGTGGTGGCAGTGAGAGTCCAGGCATATATGAAGGATGCCACGGGCTCTGTCCATCTCACCTCCAGCCAAGCTACGCCTTGTTGCTGCATAGTCTTCCACCACAGATCTTGCTGCCTGTCTTCGCTGAGGGGATGGCTTTCAGCTGTGTATTTTAGTCTCCCTTGTTCCAGACCTTCCTGATTGTTCTGTGGCCCTTGACTAATGGGGTCATGAGTAGGGTTCAAAGCATCCAATGGGGTAGTGCCAACATCCTCAGGCACTGGCTGGAAGTAAAGATGCCTGGAAGTCTGATCAATTGTCCTCCAAGATATAACCCCCAAGCTGGTTGTAACTGGTTCCCCCAAACTTTTATGACCTCTTTGGCCTTGGTTTCCAATGTTCTGTGTAGCCAATAGTTGCTGTTTAATATAGTTTGGCCAATTTACTGTCAGGCCCAATTTCTCTGGCTGTGGGTCATTTTATAATATTCACACAATCAGAGCCTTGGGTTAGATATTGCTGGTAGATAACTTTTGTGCTTTAAATTTCCTGCCATGGCAATAGTTGTCCAACTCTGTAACATTACTGAATGACTCTTCCAGCTAGAGCAGACATGACCTAGGACAAGGACTTTGTCTTGTGAGTAAGGGGTTTGGCTTGAGAACTGTTGAGGAATTTGGACTCAGGGCATGGGATCTGAAGCTTGGGCAGAAAGACAAAGAGAGTTTGCATATTTGAACATTGGAGTTTTGTAAGGAACACTGGGGGATTACAGCAGGTATGGCGACCAGCATTTGCAGCAGATTTGGGAGCAACAGCAATGTGGATAGAGGGAGCTGTGCTGAAAGAAGGATGAGTGAACCCAGGGGTCTTAACTGTGAGTAAACAGTAAAAGATTATTTCTTCTTGAGGGTGAATATGGAAGAGTGGAGTGAAGATAAAGATTCTCACTCAAAATTACACCTTTCATCACTTCAGGATGTTCTAAAATGCTTTACAACTAATGAAATACCATTGAAGTACAGTCATCTTGCAATCCAGCAGCGATGAAAGGCAATCTATGCAAAACAAGGTTCCTCAAGCAGTAACCTGATAATAACCAGGTATTCTCTCTTAGTCATGTTAATTAAGGATAAATATTTGCCAGATCATCCAGAGAATGCCCTTTCTTAAAACAGCCAATGCTAAAAGGACAAAGTTTGAACTGAAAACTATTGGACAAGTGCATTTCTTCATTAATGGTGATTGAGGCAGAGGCTAGAACATTATTTGAAAGAAAATGGAATAAATATTTGAAAATGAGGAATATGAAAGGATTTGAAGGGAATGAAGTTACAGAGGAGAGCACAGGAGGGTGATAGTGTCCATTACTGAGCTCCGGCACTGCCAATCTGAATGGCTGGCTCCTGCCGAGTTGGGAGTTCCTTCCCAGTGAAGGACAGAAGTCTGATTCTCAGAAGTTCAACCCTGCCCGGAGCACGTCATGACCAAAGGCTGACCTTCTTTCTGGCCACTGAGAACCTTCCTTCTGGAGGGTGCAAACAATTACCCCAACCTCTAATTTCCTGTCCATTGTTTAATGAGAAGTTACATGTTCCAATCACAGCATTATCATGACTCAATGAATGTACTTACAGCTAATCATTTGGTCAAACAGAAGTTCAGTAGTACTGAAAAAGACATATTTTGCAAAACTTTCCACCTTGCAATCATCAGACAATATTCAAAATTATCAAAGTGAAAACAGCATTTATACTGCATGACAGGAGAGTGCTGATTGATAGGCAAGCATTGTATAAATGGTATGGGTGTTGCCATGTAGAATGCATCAGGTAAAATGACTGACAGTCAACCGGTATGCTTTGTTTAAATTTAAAACCAGGCAGGTGGCCTCATTGATCAAGGAATTGCTCTAATAAATGAACCAGAGAATGTATGTCAGCACAGTTGAAGTAAGAATTTCTTTACACATCTTAATAGACTTCATCTTGCACTGAAATTCACATTTGAATTGAAGCAGTCAAATAAGCTCCCATTCGTTGATGTCCTAGTTCAAAAATTGGCTAAGGGTTTCTTTGCTACTGTCTTGTGCTTATAGTAAACAAAGCTCAGCAGTTACCTATTGGTCATCATTCATTGGTACATTCTTCATGACAACACCTCTACAAACCAGCGTCCACTTACGAACCAATCTGCACTTTTTCTCCCATACATTAATGTTGTTCTCCCATTGTTTTGGTATTTCTTGCAAAATGTCCTGATTAGTGCAAGATAAAAAGCTTCAGCAATGTGTGTCTTTTTTCAATAATACAGATACAATTCATGCTACAGATTGAATGATGAACTGCAAAAAAAACCATTTCGCTCACATTTATACTCTTTCCACCACAAATTCAATTTTTGCATTTATATGAAGTTGGTGTAAAAACCAACATCTGTTAAAGTCTGGCTGGCTGACTCACTGAACATTAAACAAACTTACTGGAGACAAACTCTCAAAGAGGCCATAATGCCTCCTTAATAGGAATAATCTTGAACTAAGCCCTTCTCCCTCCCTCCATCCTCATGAAAATGACTGAAGTATGAAATGGAGCAAGGTTACCTGAGCCACGCATATTTGCTGTACCTATAGTGCTCTTGCTTATTTACATTCTCACCTGCTTGCATTTGTCTCTATCACTGCTTTTTTAACGTTAAAAAAAATTGAAAATTGAAAATGATCTCATGGTGCAGATGGTAAAATTTGACCAATGGTTTGCTCACACAAGATTAATTCAACAAATCGTGCTGATTAGTCTTAATGGCTGCAGATGGGTATGTATAGAAAATATGAAAAGAGTAATGAGTAAAGAAATCACAAAAAAGACAATCAATTAAGTAAATCTTAAGCTATATTTCTGCTCCTGTTTCAGGTTTGTGAAAGATTAATTCAGTTTAAATCAGGAAGGTCTACCACGGCAGAATTAAATTACGATCCTGTCACACTAAGTCTGATCCATTATGTCCCACTTAAAAATGGAATGACAACTTCAAGAAGTGGGAATTTGTGTTTCAAGCTTTCATTTGAAGTCGAAAATGAAGATATTCACTCAGTTTAAATGGGGCTTTTGAACAAAGCAAAATGAATGAAATAAATTAAAAACAAAGGAGCTAAAAAAAATTTAGATGCTGGTAATCTGAAACAAACACTAAAAATGCTGAAAACACAATAGGTCCACCAAATCTTCATTATGAAATTGATGAATTAATATTTAAGATCTTGCCTTTATTAGTCAGTGAGTATAGGTGTTGGGAGATCATGTTGAGGCTGTACTGGACATGGGTTAGGCCTCGTTTGGAATACTGTGTTCAGTTCTGGTCTCCCTGCTATAGGAGGATGTTGTGAAACTTGAAACGATTCAGAAAAGATTTATAAGGATGTGGCCAGGGTTGTAGTGTTTGAACTTTAGGGAGAAGCTGAATAGGCTGGAGCTATTTTTCCTGGAGCATCAAAGGCTGAGGGGTGACCTTATACAAGTTTGTAAAATCACAAAGGGCATAGATAGGCTGAATAACCAAGGTCTTTTCCCTAGGGTAGTGAAGTCCGAAACTAGAGGGCATAGGTTTATGGTGAGAGGGGAAAGATTTAAAAGGGACATGGGGTGCAACCTTTTCACTTAGAGAGTGGTGCATGTATGGAATGAACTGCCAGGGGAAGTGGCGCAGGCTTGTACAATTACAACATTTAAAAGGTGTATGGATGGGTATATGAATAGGAAGGGTTTAAAGGGATATGGGCTAAATACTGGCACATGTGATACGATTAATTTAAGATATCTGTTTGGTATGGACGAATTGGACCAAAGGGTCTGTTTCCATGCTGTACAGCTGTATGACTCTATGACTCTGTCCTTGCAGAATGGAACAATGTTACAGATAGATAGCATTTATAAAAGAACGGACGCACAAACGTACTTTCATTTATGCACGCACATAGTGGCAAAGGAGTTTAATATAGATAAATGTGAGGTGTTGCATTTTGTTAATGCAAGTCAGAGCAGGACTTATACAGTTAATGGTAGGGTCCTGTGGAGTGTTACCAAACAAAGAGACCTTGGGGCCCAGGTTCATAGTTCCTTGAAGGTGGATTTGCAGGTAGACAGGATAGTAAAGGTTTACAGTACGCTTGCCTTTATTGATCAATGCATTGAGTGTGGGAGTCGGAAGTTGTTGCAGCAGTACAGGGTATTGGTTAGGCCACATTTGAAATATTGTGTTCAATTCTGGTCTCCCTGCTATAGGACAGATATGATTAAACTTGAAAGCATGCAGAAAAGATTTGAAGGGTTTGAAGGGTTCAAGCTATACGGAGAGGCTGAATAGGCTGGGGCTATTGTCCCTGGCATGTTGGAGGCTGAGGGGTGAACTTGTAGAGGTTTATAAAATCATGAGGGGCATAGATAAGGGGATAGCGAAGGTCTTTTCCCAAGGGTAAGGAAGTTCAGAACTGGGGGACACAGGTTAAAGGTGAGAGGGAATGATTTAAAATGGACCTAGGGCAAAACCTTTTCACGTAGAGGGTGGTGCGTGTATGGAATGAGCTGCCGGGGAAATGGTGGAGGCTGGTACAATTACAACATTTTAAAGGCATCTGGATGGGTATATGAATAGGAAGTGTTTAGAGGGATATGGGCCAAATGCTGGCACTTGAGACTAGATTTATTTAGGATATCTGGTTGGCATGGACGAATTGGACCAAAGGGTCAGTTTCTGTGCTGTAGAGCTCTATGACTCTATATACACATAGGAACAGACTCAGAAACACCTGTAAAGTGTTAAGTGGAAAATAAAAGGTTGTTAAATGATATTGACAAGACACGGGAGGTATAATAGGAGAAGTTAAGGATATGAGCATAATTTTCATCTTTGCTGTTTAGGTGACAACTTTGGAGTGGATCACTTGCTCATTATAGAGTTTGTCCATGTTTCATTCTAATGAACTGTATTGAATAAAAATCAGGCACATTCTATAACAGGCAAGCAATCCATTTCATCAGTTTATTAGCCAAGCAGTAAAGATGGAAATTAGTAATATTTAAGAAATAGATAGGTACCAAGAAAATAAGTAAGACAAAAAAGGCTAAACTGAAGTTTGAACTGATGCACGTAGGCTAATTTTATTTGTTTAAAGGGATATTTCAGAAAGTTCATGATAGATCAATGGATAATTCAGTGAGATGACAGAGTGTGCTTCATTTTCTCTTTTTGCTACGCTGATACTGTCATAAGCAAGGGTTTAATGGAGTGATTTTTCTTGCTCAATCCCAGTTTCCCAGAATCTTCTCACACAATTGACATGGTGTAAAATTATGGTGCTTAAAAAGTATCTACTGTTTCCATGGGTTGCTATATTGGCATTATATTCAATACTGTTGTTTTGGTGCTTCTTTCAGTATTTCTATCGCCTGCTTTGCCAGGGTCAATTGGTCCTGAAATTTACTGAGGTGTGAGTGTCAGGGAAGAATTTTAGGATGAGAAATCTGCAAATTCGTCTAATTGACAGGCTTGGATCCTTGTTGGATCAGAAACACTCTAGCCACAGCTCTAGAGAAAGTCAGGAAATGTAGCTTGGTGAAAAGGAGCGTGAGAGTGTAAGGTGGTGAAGCAATTCCTTGGCTGGGGTCTGTTCCCAGTGAGGGTGATGGTCAATCACATAGGGGGCCCATTTGCAGGAGAAGGTGGCACCTTGCCTAAGAGCAGGGAAAGGCTGATGTTGGACAGGTAAGTTTGACGAGCTGACAGGGTAGGAAGCTCTCCTGATTCGTTTGGCCCTCAAATAGTGTTATAGAGACAGATTTTCCACAAAGCTTTCCTAATTCCTCTATCTAATGTGTTTCCTGAGGTCTGGCAAACCCAGCCAGCCAGGGTTGAACCTGGGAAAATCTGAGGCAGCCTCTTGAAAACATTCAAATGGATAATCATTTCCTGTGATTAAGTTGGTTGGCTAAGCCACTTGACCCCATGTCCATTAGAGCTGCAGTTGAGAGGGTTGAAAATGACTGAGATAGGATTTGAATTTTAAAAATTTTTGACATCCCACCTAACCCCAAAATTGCCATTCTTTCTTGGGTTGGAGAAGGAGGTGTTACAATTATCCCATTGTTATTTTGGGGCTCCAATAGCAGCTGTTTAGATACTACTTTGCAAATATACTTTTGAAAAACACTTTTAAAAGCATTTAAAAGATAAATATGAAATGTTAATTCATGTCCATCCAACGATCTGCAAACAAGTATGGGTTTTGTGGGTTAGTTCCAGTGGCTACCTCTGAGCCAGGAGGCCTGGTTCATGTCCCACCTGCTCCAGAAGTGTGTAATAACATCACTGAACAGGTTGATTACAAAAATATAATCATCCTCACTCAACGAAAATGTTTATATTGGTCTGCTGGACGTGGCTAATGGCCCCAACTAAGGATAATTCATTGGAATAATAAAGTAGCTTAGTTTCTAGTATAAAATAGAATGGGACTAAGTTACCAAGTGTCAATATGTTTTGAATAACTAGTTCTTGATTTATGGACAATAAGACCTGCTGGCATGGTGGCTTAGCAGTTAGCACTGCTGCTTCAGTGCCAGGGACCTAGGTTTAATTCCACCCTCGGGAAACTGTCTGTGTGGAGTTTGCACATTCTCCCCATGTCTGCGTGGGTTTCCTCTGCGTGCTTCGGTTTCCTCCCACAGTCTAAAGATGTGCAGGTTAGGTGGATTGGCCATGCTAAAATGCCCATAGTGTTCAGGGATGTGTAGATTAGTGGGGGGAGATAGTAGGAACTGCAGATGCTGGAGAATCTGAGATAACAAGGTGTAAAGCTGGATGAACACAGCAGGCCAAGCAGCATCAGAGGAGCAGGAAAGCTGACATTTTGGGCCTAGACCCTTCTTCAGAAATTAGGGGGATTGTTCTGGCTGGGACGTTCTCAGGGTCAGTATGGACTTGTTGGGCCGATGAGCCTGTTTCCACACTGTAGGGATTCTCTATATCCCAGCTGGCCATTAAAAATTCCAAGATTTGTTCATATCAGTTTTTGAAGGCCTGGAAGAGGTGAGAGAAGGTCTTGTACATCTGCTGTTTGGAAATTCGAGAACTGGTTTCTCTGTTTCCTTTGTGCATCTGTTTTATGTTAGTGTATTTTGTTGTTTACTCTTCAGATTTCCAATGCAGTGTGTGGAGCATGAAGTGATAAATACACCCAATTTCCTGTTTTGTTTGTCTTGGTTGGCCAAGTGACAGATTAACAGAGAAGCTCCAGTAGTGCATTCCCCAGACTTTTAAAATAAAGAAACATGCCTTTTAAAAGCCTTCTTTAAAAATGTTTTGTGAAGTCATTTTTTTTCTCTGAGAAATGGAGAGAATAAGTTTTCAAACCCATGATTTAACATGCAAGTTATCAGTTTTTCTTTCTTTGCCATTTCTCTCCAGCAGTTTTTAACCTCATCTCCTATCCTGACAAGATTAATGAGCTGGCCCCATGTCAGTTTTTCTCCACTGAGCCCACTATTCATGACATACCATGGCAGACTTTCTTTTTCGTTTTACCTGGGGAATGCTGTCTTCACAGCACAGTAAACAGGAGATGAGGGAAAGATTTTGGAGGCCAAACCTGAAGGAACAAAATGTGGGTAACATCTGGGTGGTGGTGGGGGGTGTTGTGTGCACCCAATTGCACAGAAATGATGTGGGCCTTTTCCTTTATGTCTTTGCACAAACATTTGGATTTAAAATGGCTTTCTCACTCTGGACAACCTGCTCAGTCCAACAATATTCACCATTCTATCCATGTCAATTGGCTTAACAACCAGCTCAGCAAACCATTAATTATTTATTTAGAAATGGTGGACAGGCTACTGATTTTGTCACCTGTCTACTGTTTTATGGTGACTGGGTCAGGGATCGGTAAGAAGTTGGTGAGGAAGCAATCTATTATATTATACATGCTCCTTCACCAAAACCATGTCAAACGGGGCATTATAAAATCCAGCCCAAGCTTTATGTGCTCCACTGTCAACTCTGCCATCGGAGCAGCAGCAACCCACTCACCTGTTGTAGAGCGTGGCATCAATAGATTAGAGCAGGAGATGAACTCAACTAGACTACTGTCTAGAAATTCTCATCTCCACTACATAGGATTTCAGGGGGCTTCCCTGACTACAGTTTAGAATAATGCCAGTAGAGAAATATAGGCAGGGTGTGACTCACCCATGAGGGAAATGCCAACTCGCAAGGCCACTTGAACTCAGTGCTGAGTTCATATTTACTCTAATTTTACTGTAGCAAAAGCCTTAACACACCAGGTGGGAGTTGACCATTTTTACAGTAGATATCAGTACACTTGAAAGGTGGAAAGGGTGTGTAGAACCATCATGGTGTAATGTTATTTAAATCCCCAGTCCTCTAAAAATAGTTGGAATGAACTGTTTGTTGACATTTTCCCAAAGATTATCATTAGGTAATTAAGCATGTTTGGCTGTTTTTCACATGTTACATCCTAGATGGAAGATCCTGAAATCACAGTTTGATTGAATGCTCAAAGAGGATAGATGATTGTTTTTCGAAAGGTATATAAGCACTTGAGTATATTTAAAGTTAATAAGGGACGATGGTGGTGAGCAAAGAGGCTGTAAAGTAACAATAAGTTGGCATGGAAGTGGCATGGTGAGTTGTGGGAAGGTAAGGTGAGGAGGTCTGAGTTCAAGTTTCACCTGCTCCAGAGGTGTGTCATACATCTCAGAACAGGTTGATTCCAAAATATGTAAAATTTAATTGTGTAAGCTCCAGAGAATTGAGTGGGGCCTTTTTAAACAGCACAGCTCAGCACTTGGTACTCACCTCTAAATTGCATCTGACGAAGACAGGCCTGACCCTATCCCAAGCCTCTCTCTATCCCACATCCACCTGCTGTAATTAAAAACCTTTCTCCTGAATGTGCAAAAGGAATAGATTGATTGATTGATTTACTGTCATGTGTACCGAAATACAGTGAAAAGTTTTTTTTTTTTTACGAGCGTTACGGGCAGATCACAGCAAGCAAAGGATGTACAGATCAAAAAGACTTAGAGGCATACAGGTAACATTGCAGGTTACATTATTTGAGGCTAGAGTCCATTCAAAAGTCTGATAACGGCCAGACAGAAGCTGTTCCTGAACCTGTTTGTGCGTGTATTCAGGCTTCTGTACCTTCTGCCTGACGCAAGAAGTTGTAGGAGGTCATTACCAAGGTGTTGGCTGCCATTCCACGGCAGCGAGCCGTCTAAATAGAGTCCGTTGATGGAAGGTTGGCTTCTGTGATGGTCTGGGCTGTGGACACCACCTTCTGCAGTCTCTTATGGTCCTGGGCAGAGCAGTTTCCGTACCAGGCTGTTATGTACCTGGACAGTATGCTTTCAATGGTGCATCTGTAGAAGTTGGTGAGAGACCTTACGGACATGCCAAATTTCCTGAACCGCCTATGGAAGAAGAGGCACTATTGTGCCTTCTTGACTGTCACATTTACATGGGAAGTCCAGGACAGGTCGTTGGTTATTGTCACTCTGATGAACTTGATGCTGTTAACTCTCTCAACCTCAGTTTTGTTGATGAAGATGGGGGAGTGTTCTCCTCCTTTCTTTCTGAAGTCGATAATAAGTTCTTTAGTTTTGCCAACATTGAGAGACAGATTGTTTTCACCACGTCACCAGGCCCTCTACCTGATTGCAGCCTCTGGGTCAGAAAACTGAGGAGCCAGTTGTAGAGGGCAGAGCCAAGATCAAGGCCACACAGTTTTGAGATCAGTTTGGAGGGAATAATGGTGTTGAAGGCGGAGCTGTAGTCAACGAGCAGAATGTAGGTGTCTTTGTTGTCCAGATGTTCCAGGGATGAATGCAAGGCTAGGGATATGGCATCCTCTGTGGGCCTGTTACATCAGTAGGCAACTTGTAGGGGATTGAGGCAGGTTGGGAGACTGGAGTTGATGTGGGCCAAGACCAGCCTCTCGAAGCACTTCATGATTATAAAGATCAGAGCCACTGGGCAGTAGTCATTAAGGCACAGTGCATGTGCTTTCTTAGGTACAGAGATAATGGTGGTCTTCTAGAAGCAAGTGGGAAGTTTGGCTTGTAGAAGGGAAAGGTTGAAGATGTCAATGAGCACCTCCACCAGTTGGTCTGCACAGGATCTGAGTGCTCAGCCGGGGACACCTTCCGGGCCCATGTCTTTCCTTGGGTTGACTCCCAGGAAGATTGATCTGACTTCTGAAGCAATGACAGAGGGAACAAGTGTGTCTGGGGCTGTCGGGGCAGGCATCGCCATACCAGTGGTATTCTGCTCAAACCGAGCATAGAAAGCATTGAGTGTGTCAGGGAGGGATGTGTCTTTATCCACTATCTTACACTATTTCATTTTGTATTCCATATTGTCATTTAGGCCTTGCCATAGAGGGCCAGAGTCTGTTTGGAGAGTCTGGGCCTCTAACATGGTCCAGTACTGCCTCTTGGCATCCCTGATGGATTTGCGGACGTCATATCTGGATTTTCTGTACTGGTCTGGGTCACTCGATTTGAATGTTGCACATCTGATCTTCAGTAGGGAGTGGATTTCTGGTTCATCCAAGGTTTATGGTTGGGTACACTCGGATTGACTTCTTTGGTACACAGTCCTTCATGCATTTGCTAATGAAGTTGGTGATGGTGGTGGTATACTCGTCTAGGTTTTCCGCTGAACACTTGAACATGGTCCAGTCCACTGAGTCCATGCAGTCCCGGAGATGGTCTTCTGCTGCCTCAGACCAGCACTGAACTTCTTTTCGTGAAAGATTTTCCCATTTCAGCTTCTGCTTTTAAGCTGGAAGGAGGAACACAGCACTGCGATCTGATTTTCCAAAGTGTAGGCAGAGGATTGAGCGGTAGGCGTCTTTGCTGGTTGTGTAGCAGTGGTGCAGAATGTTTGGTCCTCTGGTGGGGCCGGAAATGTGTTAGTGGTACTTTGGAAACACATACTTGAGGTTGGCTTGGTTGAAGTCACCAGCCACAATGAATAGGGCTTCAGGGAATTTTGCTTCTAGTGTTTTAGTGACAGTGTAAATCACGACCAGGGTATTTCGTCACGTCCGCGTGTGGTGGTATGTAGACTGCTGTCAGGATGGTGGCGGTGAACTCTCATGGTAGGCAGTAGGGACGGCATTTTACTGTCAGGTACGCTAGATTCAATGTAATGATCTAAAAAGGAAGCTTAATCTATGACGCAGAATAGTAACCACTGGGGGAGTTTTAATCTTGGACGATGGTGTAAAATGTGAAATATCAGCTCAGACACTCATTTAGCACTCCTTTGAACTTAACTTTCCACTGAAATCACATACTGAATCATCAATTTGAGCCAAGGTTTAATTGAAAATGCCAAACTAATGTCGAATGCTTTCCTTCATGAAGACAAAATAGTAATGTAATAATGAAAACATCTTCCGATCTTTGGTGATTTCAATCTGCATTCTCTTCTGTTACCTCCATTGGATTACCTGCCCTCTCTTTACTCAGCTAGCCCTAACTTGGATCTAGTTCTTACTTCAGTAATTTAGCTGGGTTGCCAATGCCTGATACATTTTCCTAGGTAGTCTAAGTAGACCCCTTTAGGAAACATCCCAATCTATACCTATCCATCAAAAATATCTTTTCGTTATGACTCCTCTCACAAGGTCATCCTTGACCTAATTATAGCACAAAGAGCTTTGAAACACTCTATTGAAACTGCTTGCAAAATCAAGGTCTCTGAACTATCTTATAATTGACTTATTCAAAAATCTGAATTAATTTAAAAGAATATAACCTTCCTGTCTTGAAGCTGATTGAGTGTCCTTACCAAGTCTGGGTGTTCTAAATCACTATTATAAGTTCTTAATGATACTTCCCATGAATTTTTTTTGGTACTGATGTTTGCTTCAAATTTATGACAACATTCCATGCTTTCCTTCCCAAAATTTATTATCTCATAGCTCACCATCTTAAATTATTTTGTCACTAAAATGAACAAAAGGTGTTGTTGACAATGCAATCATAATTCCCTAATTGAAGCCTTGTTGTGAGAGGATCCCAATTGATGTAGGCAGATGCAAGATGATCCTTTATTACCGTTACTTCCAAATATATTCTCTCTCCAAGAAACAGAAATTGATGTTACTATGACAATAATTAAATTTATGCAAATAAAGCTAATTAATACCCTTCATGCCTGATCTCATGAACTTTTAAAATATTTATTCTGGAAAACATGACGGAAATATAAACAGTATTGAAGTGATAACTGTAAAAGTGATATTCCTCAAAACAGAATTTCCTGTAGAATGGGAATTAAAAAACCCTTAAACAATGGTAGATTCCAGGTTTTTCTTTAAAATTAAACATCATGAATATCTACTATTGGCATAATTGCACAAAAGTTGAACAGATGTAGGATGGTAGATAGTAGACAGATAATAGAACAGACAGAGTATTGCATCGCTCTATAGATAAATAATTTGAATAACAGGATGCTCAGATCTATGTTGATTTTTCAATGTATTTACATTAATCTAATTATGGTACTTTTCTTCATCAGATTCACTTGTCAAGAATCAAACTTCCTTTTGTCATCCAGAGCCATCCATCCTACCAGATTTGTCCGAAGACATCCCCCAGTGTTGTACTGGGTGGAGGAAGAAATACAGGTGCAAGGACCCTTGCAGATATCAAGGCCAGAGCACAACAGGCTAGAGCACAGAGAGAGGCAGCTGCAGCAGCAACAGCTGGTACAGCAGGAGATGGAGGAACCAGCAATACAGGATCAAGTGGAGGACAGACCAGAACATTGGCAGATATTAAAGCACAAACAAAGGCAAAATTACTTGCAAAACACCTTGCAAGAACACTGTTACTGCATTCAGATGAACAGCCCTCTTGTAAACAAGACAGAACTGCAGAGAGGGATATGCAGGACACCAACCTTTCAAAGAGTGAGGAGATAGTTAAAGCAGGGCATATCCCTTCCATAAATACATTTATAACATGCTGTACTGAAAACACCCCTGTTCTAAAAGTAGATGACAGTGTCACCAATGGTGCTATGTCTTACTCTCCTGATAATGCTGCAGTGGCAAACCCTGCTGTCAGTAATACAGTATCCAACTGTGTCAGTAATGCTACAATTTTACACTGCACTGACAATATTGCAGTGCCAAGCACTGCTAGTCTTGCTCTGACCACCTCTACAGACAATATCACTGTACCCAACTCTAGTGTCGAGGAACAGTATCCTCACAATATTATTGAACAGAAATATACTAACAACATTGGCACGCAAAGCTGTGTTGATAATTGTGTCACGTCAAGTCATGCTAACAGAAATTCCATATCAAGTAGTGCTACTAGTAACACACTGCCAAGTTGTACTAATGAAATTATTGTCCCAAGTACTAATAATGTTGGTTATAATATTGTCTCTCCATGTTCTGCTGACATTGTTTCCAAAGCTCACACTGAACATAGATCCATACAATGTTCACCTGAAGGTATTGTTTTGTCTGGGTATTGCGTCAGGGCAAGTTCTCCTAATAAAAGCTCAACTCCAAACTCTAGTGATGATATGACCATTCTCAACAGTAACGAAAATGAAGTTAATAACTGCCATGATGCTTTTGGGTGTCAGTCTGTTGGTAACACCACATTGTGTAGCTCTGTTACCAGTACAGGCATTTCAAGTTTCAATAATAGTTTGAATTTTACCAGTGATATCAAAATGCCTACTAACTCCAGTGTTGAAACTATCCCAAATTCCACAAACCTGTCACTCAATCTGGAATCTATTTCAGCACTCGAGGAAAACAGTAGTAGAATTACAAATGCTGAGCTTTTAAACTCTTCGAAACCTCTTATCATTACAGAAGGACCCACTAATCCTGATATAGGTTACACTGTAGCTAATTCACAAACCATGCTAAGAAACTACTTTTCAAATTTCGGTCTGGATTCCCAGGTTGAAATGGTTAAAATTGAAGATGCCTTCAACAGTAAAGTACATTCTCAGGAATTTGTCAGTAACTGGCTTGAATCAGATTGTTTTAATCAATTACAAAACAGCAGCAGAAGCAATTACTGTCATATCTTAACAGACCAAGAGAAAGACAGTCAACTGCTACCATCTAAAGACTCACAAGGAAAAACACTCCATCCTGAAACAACAGACACCAATGGTCTACAGTTTGAACTTACTGATCTGCAGCATCAAACTTTTACACTTAAAAACTCAACGGATTTAGAAGGAATGGTTAGTAATAACCAGGAGCAAGCTATTTCAGGCCCAAGTAAACGTAGTCATCATGTTAGTGAGGAAACACAAAGTGTGAATGAACTAGTGAGTAATGTTAACGAAAGACACAGTTTGAATACCCATAAAGAATATGATGATGGTACAGTAAAGAATGATAAATTGTACACTTATACAAACCCAGAAGAGACCACAGATACAAAAAAAAGAACATTAGAGTCTCTTAGTATTCTTGTTGAGGCCAAAGGTGACCAGTCTAGGCTTGAGGAACAATATTTGGCCTCTGAAACTAAACTGGGAGAGCATCCAGAAAAGTGTAATGCTATAGAAAATCACCCTCAAATTAATCCAATGATAGACAATTTGCAAGGAAAAAGTTCTAAAGCACCTTTAGGCACAAATGAGTCTCAGACCTTCACATTAGCAGCTATTGAAAACCAAGAAAGAACTTCTGCTCCTGGAGGCACTAATCGTCACCTTTCATCAGTTGAAGCCAATAACCCTCTTGTAACACAGTTGCTACAAGGCAATCTGCCGTTGGAGAAAGTACTGCCTCAGCTTAGATCGGGTGCCAGGCTTGAAATTAATCGACTTCCGTTGCCTTCTCGAGGGTCTGCCGAATCCAAAGTGACTACAGCAGATCGAGATGTCACCATTAATATTCCTCACACTCCTCAGGCCTCAATGGGGCATACATGGGGTACAGTATGGCAAATTCAATGCAAAACCCGTGACATGCATATAAGCAAAAGACAGGCTAAGTCAGTAGGAGAACAGTCACAAAGTAGGTTTAATCAAGCAAAGCAGTTCACTGCTGTCGGTGTTAAAATGTGGGCCGAGGATCAATCAGGGGAACAGCAGACAATATTTAAACAGGAATGGATCAACAAAACTTTTATTCAGCACAAAGTCGCTCAAAGCCAAGTGTTTAAAGAGCACAAGAGAACTTCGCCTTCATGCAGTTTTGAGCAAAATTTGTTGACCAGTAGTGACAACAGCGGCAGCTTGAATGTTGAAGTCCCAGTCTCACAGAGACAGCACACTCACCAAAAATCTGTTATTTTGCGAGGATTGGCTGATTCAGAAACCTCACTGCAAGCTACCCCAGCAACCACACTAGCCTATGCCACTCCAAATGCATTAACATTCAACCGACCTCTGGAAAGAAGCAGCCCAGCATTTAACACCACAACACAAATCATTGCATTTACAGACACAGATCAGGAAAGCACAGATGCCATTTTCTCAAATAGTGTTAAAAATAAGCAAACTGAAAGCAGCTGCAGAGGAAAACAAAGTGTCCAGAATAAATCTGTAAAACATTTTGTGACTCCAAGCGAATGTGAAGTACCACCTAATCAAAACCTAAGATCTGTTTCTATGGAAACCAATAAAAGACCAAGTTTGCTTTCTACAACTGACACCTGTAGTGCAATTAAAATGGAGCAGTTTTCCGTTGAGGGCTTAAACAATGGCTGTGCAGTGGATGTCAAAGATATGGCAAGTTACCATAATAAAACAAAAGAGCATGTAAAGGATTTTGGACCAACAATGGATATATTTTTAGGCAAAATAGTAAATGAATCTGACTTTTCTTCTCCTCTGCCCTCGGGGTCTGGTAAACCAGTTTCACAGGTTGCTACTTCAAAACTTCTGCATCAACAGCAACTCTATGGCAATTATTCTACATTACATTTCAGTGGAACTAATTTAAAACAAGCTGCTTCTGTTATTGAACAGTCCATTGGTAGTTTTTTGGGAAGCAGTGGAAACAGCACTATTACTTTGTCTCATCAGAACACTCCCGTTCCAACTCATAGATTTTCCGATAATGGTGGTGAAGAATTAGAATTGAAGTGCTCTTGCAGGCTTAAAGCCATGATTATGTGTAAAGGATGTGGAGCCTTCTGCCATGATGACTGCATAGGGCCTTCAAAATTATGCGTAGCATGCTTAGTAGTACGATAGAGAATGTCTAATCAAAAGAATTATATCCACCCAATGTATAACACAGGAATAGCAAGATTTTGACTGTACATGATCATGCTAAGGAATTGTAAAGGGTATCTTGTAAATCCTTTGAGAAGTCCATTGAACTACGCAAAGTTTCAAGATTATAATGTTTATTCCAATTATATTCTGGATTAATGAATTTTCTACATTCATTAAATTCTAATTCTAGCTGAGTTAGCAATAGATGTAGATGATTATAAATGACTGCTATATGTTGGTATGCCAATTCAGCCCTCAATGAATTGGTAGGGAGAGAGGGCTGCACTGGCAATTCCATGCAGTATGCATCCAATAAAAAGAGCAGGGCCATAATTCTGTCTTCCTAGCAACAGGAATAGCATTAAGGTTACTGGCAGCATTGTGAGAGCAAGTGTTCGGTCTTTCTCAGTCCAATGGCAAATAAGCGAGCAACCCAAAAACACAAAGTTAAAATAAAATTATGGGAAATATTTTATTCTAGGTGCGATATAATATTAAATACATTACTTTGAAAGGATTTCTGTTTTTAAAGGGTTAAAAATCCTTTTGGATACTAAAATAGTTTGCAAATAGTTTGTTGAAAGATTTTTTATCATTTACAGATAAGCGCATTTTTTACTTTCTTTGTAGGATTTGAGAGAGTCCTATAAGAGAAGTTCAAAATTCTACAGGGTTTGTCTTTGCAAAGGTCTATTCTTAGGTCTATCGCAGACTAATCAGCAATTACGTTAATTATGTGCCAGAATACTGAATGCACAAATTTGCATACTCCATGTCTGAAACACTAAAGCCAGCTGAGTTTTTAAATACAGAAACTATATGAGTTGTATAAAAGGAAAGCTTGGTTAAATCTTAGCACTATTTTTTAAGTTTTATAATAGTAGGTTTTATAGTCTTCAAATGAATTCTGCACCAGGATCCTGGACGTCAGCACATCTGAGACTGAAACACAATGTGCATGAGTTTAAGTGTATTTTTGTGTAGTTTTATCATTATAATAGGTAGACTACTGTCTCTGAGTCTTCATCAGTGTGGGTAATTTTTAGCCGTTTAAAAGCACTGATAATTTACATAAGCTGCTTCTGGGGCTAGTTTAACCCCAAATTGTATCATGATACTGTAATTATCCTGGCAATGTTAGGCAAAGCAGGGTTGTAGTTCATCAATATTACAACCAAGTATACCAAATGGAAACTTGGTATAAAACTTGTTTGATTAGTTAGATCATTCAAGCATTACACGTAAAAATGTTTTTTTTAAATTGGGGAAATTGATGAAAGCAAACAAGTACAATATTTTTCAGAGAAATATCGTAGCCTGCATTTATTTAAAATAGTGTTACTATTAACATTGCTCATCCATATTTGTTACCTTTCTAATTCACTTTCATCATGCAATAGCACTTTGTAAGAGTATGCAGCAAACGCAACAAATGTAGAATTGATTGAATTTGTTTTTTGTGATATGTTTGTTAGTTAATGGAATATGGTTGGATCATGCAAACGTTTTTCATCTTTTTAAACAAATCTATGTGTTGCACAAAAACACGAGGATCTCACAGGACATTGATGCTGCTAAACTGGGTTACTAGGTATTTATAGACCATTGTAAGCTTATAGTCCAAGAAATTACCAATGAAGAGCATCATATGTAATTTCAAGGATCTTTAAAATCACGTAACAATCCAATCTCCCCTGATGTGATGGAACCTTATTTACTGCTATCACAATCTATTTTAATTGAATTAATCTTTAATGACTAATCATTTTCAAAGGCTTTGTTTCATACCCTGCTCCCTAGAATTTAAATAACTCATAACTCATGGAATCACTCATAATTTCATAACAATTGCCCAATCTTCATTTGTAAACATGAGCAATGAGTACTAGTATGGAATATGGAGTCACAAGAACGCTGACTGTGATCTTATCCAATAATCCACACATGTACGGATAGATATAATTGCTGTTTGACTCAACCATAGTCTGTGACAACCCTGCAGTGACCATTTCCAAGAGACCCCACATGATTAAAAACCAATTAGGCACCAACTGGTTAAGTGTTCTCATTTCTGGGCTCTGCAAGATTGATGTCTTGTGCTGCCAACCAATCAGAGGCCAATAGACCTCCAGGCCAGTCAGGCAGGTCTGGGGGAAGGAAATCAGTTTAAAGGGAGGAAGGCTTATCCACAGAATTGACAACAGAAACCAGCAAAGAGCCCATGTCCTCATCCTAGACCTGCTGTTTAGTAGTCCAATGACATTACCACCACATTAACATCCACCCTCATCTGCTATCCTGTATAATGTCTGTTGACAGGATTCTGAGCTGGGTTAAGGTTTAGCACCTTCCTGGTCTATATAACTCAGCACTTATCAGCAAATCAAGAGTTCTATAATTTAATAGGCCCATTTGTTTTTACTGCATATTAAACAAATTTAAACTGAGTATAGAATTTCAATCAGAAAGCAAACCAATTTTTATACTTAGACTCAGGTAGAGTAAGTAAAATTGTTCCAGTAAATTAATGCATCCCAATCGAGTGATAGGAATCACTATTGTAAAATGCATTTTCTAAATTTTTATCTGTGCTGCAGATGCATTTTCTATCTGCGCTGCAATCAATCCTGCTATCAATGGTATCTGTGCCTATTGGTCAAGAGTGAAAGGTGCAGCAGGACCTTGCAAGGAGGAAAGAACCAAATAAATTAACATACACCTCAGTACTTTGCCAATGTTAATGAATACTACATTATCTTAACGCCATCAAAAGCAATGTGCTTAGAGTATAGAAACAGTTTTGTTAAATCTAACTTAAATAATCTAAAGCCTGGTAATTGTCCATGGCAGTTGAAGTAGTTTTGCAAACTATTCTATCTCTGTTCTTCATGATCAGATTTAATGCATGAGTTTGTTATTCATCATTGCCTGATAGATTACATATATGAATGGTTACCTGGTCAACTAAATAGTTTCCAGATCATAATTATTGGATCCATTGTGTTAGATTCATAAAATCATATAGATTTGTTCCTTGAAATGCCTTTAGTAAAAGATCAGCAATTAACCTCAGGACTCTGTCTCTTGTATAAAGGAAAAAAAAGCACTATAAAAGGGGTATTAATGGGGATTTGTTTTTATTGTTTTCTTGTTTTGGTGTGAAAAAGCTATGGTTAAAGTTTTTTTAGAAATGCATTTTACTTAACTTTCATAAACTTTTATTAATATGATCTCAAGAGTGCTTGTAAAACTCTGAACCATAAACATGACGGTAAGCATTGGTTGCTAACAATTATGAATATTATTACACATATACAAATGCAGAATAAATTAACACAGCAGCCAGCATTAATGTAACAAGAATTAATTGTTTTATATGTTAAGATGTATTTTAAAATCTTCAATATGAGCCATTTCAAACTATTTTAGAGTAAAATTCCATTTAGTTTTCAAAATGTTGTTGCCCATTGCTATTGCAAGACCTACTTCACAATTCTTCCCAGTAGCAGTTGTGTCATTTTGCTTAGTTTAAATACTTTTAGTACAAAAGTGGCTGAATTGGAATAGAATCCCTACAGTGTGGAAATAGGCCATTCAGCCCAACAAGTCCACACTGACCCTCTGAAAAGCATCCCACCCAGACCCATTGCCCTACCTTACCCCTGTGACCCTGCATTTCCCATGGCTAATGCACCTCACCTACACATACCAGGACCTTACAGGATAATATAGCATGGCCACCTAACCTGCATATCTTTGGACTGTGAGAGAAAACCCACACAGACACAGGGAGAACATGCAAACTCCACACGGTTGCCCAAAGTTGGAATTAAACCCAGGCTCCTGGTGCTGTGAGGCAGCAGTGCTGACCACTGAGCCACTGTGCTGCCCTTAATTACTGGAAATACATTCTTGTTTCAGAATATTCTAAGTAGCATCTCACTCTCACACTCTTCAGGGAAATAAATCATAAATGTGAATATTAGTTTAAGGCACAGGTGCAAACCTTAAGCTCCTCTTCCAAACCAAATGCTGTGCCCTTTAAGTTTTAACTTTAGATGCTTTTAGACGTACAAACATTGTTTTTTAATTGGGAAATTTACAAAAAGGGTTCTATAAAATGTTGAGAATAAATCATTGATTTTAAAAGCTGTAAATTGTACAAGTGCAACTGGATATTTCTGCATCCATTTCATCAACTTGGAAGGAAATAAAGTTGAACTACTTGTACGTAAACCCATTTAACATAACTAGAACCACTGTCACTTCCAAAATTTCTGGTTTAAAATAAATCTATCAACTTATATTCCAAACATTTAAAATTAAGTTAATTTCAAGAAAAGCTTTAAAGTGCATGGGAAATAATAAGCCAATGGGACTAAGAGGGTAATTGTTTCAGAGAGACAGAACTAATACAATAGACTAATTAGCCACTTATAGAGCTTTAACATTTTATGACTATATGTATAAATTATATAATCTTTACTTTTGACTTTCTTCATGTATTATGGCCCTGTTGAAGGAATAAACAAAAGTGGTTCAATTGTGGTTCTCAGCTTTGGTTGTGTTTGATAACATTTAACTGGTGTCTGCGCCATCTCCTTTTATATTTCAACCATTTGTTAACTGTGCTTGTTATTATGTAAGCAAATGCTTTCCTTTATTATAATATTGTACTCATGGTATCTCATTGATCCAGACTATCTATATTGACAAATATGGTTTCAAATATCATTCAACCATGTGACATGTACTATAATAATCATTTTGTTGCAGTTTCTTTTTTCTGTTTTGTTTACCAAAGATAAATTGAGTCAGGTTACATAAATTCAGAAATCGTTTACAAAGTCCTCTGAAGAGGCGGTTTATTTTCTTCTAGGTGCATTTCTATTATTTAACATGTATTGCCTAACAGTGACTGACAGAACAACTAGCCAATTCAGTTTTCATAAATAAACAAAGTGTTTAATTTGTTGTAAATTCAGGGAATCACATTTTGCATTGTGTGTTATCTTTCTGTTTTCGAGTCACATAAAATGACATTCCACTTTGTCATAAACTTTTCTAAAAAAATCTTGTGTATGTTTTTTCTGTATTTTTCCTGCTTAAAACATATTAAGCAATCATTTGTGCAATTAATCCTTTGTCATGAGAGGAAAAGGTTGTTCAAAACTTTTCAGAAAACTTTTCTCGAAAGGGAGCTGCAAATTCCCTGTTGATTCTCTTTATTGCTTGTTAAACGTGGTGCAGTGGTAATATCCCTGCTTTTTATCCAGGAGGCTTCCATTCAAGTCTCACCTACTCCTGAGATGTGTATTAACATCTCTGAACAGGTTGATAAGGAAATAGGTTAAACATCTTGCTAACCTTTCCAAATCACCATGGGTTGCAATTTTACCAAACTCACCACACAAACTAGCCATCAAGAAAACTCAACATGGAAATCAGAGTAGGTTCTTGGGGCATTCAGTTTGCTGCCTGCTCCAGGAGATCCTTGTTGGCCACAAACAAAGTGGAGAGCATGGCATGATCCACCAGCACCAGCACCAGTCACAACATAAGACCGTCAGATATAAGAGGAGAATTAGGCCAGAGATAGTAGGAACTGCAGATGCTGAAGAACCTGAGATAGCAAGGTGTACAGCTGGATGAACACAGCAGGCCAAGCAGCATCAGAGGAGCAGGAAGGCTGACGTTTCGGGCCTAGACCCTTCAGAACAGGCCATTTTTAGAAGAATTAGGAGAATTGGGCCATTTGGCCCATTGAGTCTCATCCAACATTCGATCATGATTCATATGTTTCTCATCCCCATTCTCCTGTCTTCTCCCCATAACCCTTGATCTCTTTATAATCAAGATCCTATACATCTCTGACTTAAAGACACTCAATGACTTGCACTGCACAGCCTTCTCCAGCATTGACTTCCACAGATTCACTATCTTTTGGCTGAAGAAATTCCTCCTTATCTCAGTTATAAAGAGTTGTCACTTCACTCTGACGCTTTGCTCTCGGGCCCTAATCTCTCCTACTAGTGGATACATCTTCTCCACTCTATCCAGCCTTCTCAGTATTCTATAAGTTTCAATGAGATTCTCCATCCCCCCCACCATCCTTCTAAATTCCATTGAGTACAGACCCAGAGTCCTCAACTGCTCCTCTTATGAGAAGCCAATAATTCCTGGAATCATTGTTGTAAATATCCTCTGGACCCCCTCTAACTCCAGCACATCCTTCTTTAGCTTCCTCACAATTTTCCAAATGCAGTCTGATCAAAACCTTATACAGCCTCACCAGTGCAACCCTGCTGTTGTATTCTAGCCAATCGAAATGAATGCAAGCATAACATTTGCCTTCCTAACTGCCAACTGAAGCTGCAAATTAACCTTAAGAGAATCCTAAACAAAGACTCCTAAGTCTCCTTGTGCTTTAGATTTCCAAAGCCTTTCCCACATTGTATTCCATCTGCGACTTGTTTGCCCACTCTCCTAACCTGTCCAATCCTGTAGCCTCCCCGCCCCCTCAACAATACCTATCCCTCCAATATGTACGTATCATCTGCAAACTTAACAACAATGCCTTTAATTCCTTCATCAAGATCATTATAATGTGAATGGTTATGGTTCCAACACTGACACCTGCAGAATTACACTAGTCACCAGCTGCCATCCTGAAAAATACCTCTTTACTCCCACTCTCTGCCTTCCACCAGTCAACCAATCCTCTATCCATGCCAATACCTTGCTCTAACATGCCCTCACACCATGGGATCTTATTCAGCAGCTTCCCATGAGGTACCTTGTCAAAGGCCTTCACATGTATCCTTCCACCACAGATATTGGCACTCCAGTTTTAAGGAGGCTTGGATACAGGTACTACACAGAGAAAAGAACCCATTACACAGCCTTTACCAGGCTGTCTACCAAGATTGCTCCCTTTCTCAGTATATGTTCACCTGGTGTCTTCCAGCATGCCCTTAGCATGCATGCCTTGCCCTGCTCTGTCTGCCTTCCCTTTACTTGGCAATTGGCAGTGTCAGACAACATTGCTGTAGCAATCCTCAGATATTTTCATGTACCTAAGTGTACCATTCTCCTTGTGCAACTGGGATCTGGCTGAACTCCCCAGAGGGACCATCATTCTTAACCATTTTCCGTGTGTAAGATCTGGGGTTTTCTTAACTACCCGCCTGCTGCCATTCTTCTGACTGATGGGTCACCCATTCCCGTTCTCACTTCACTTCCTTAAGCAGTCAGGTGATCACATTAAAAAACATGTTATCCACATTACTGGCAAATGTACTTTGCACTCAAGCTCCGAAGCCCAATGCACAAGCTGATCAGATGGGAAGATATGGTCATCCAGACTGCCAAGAGTATCCAAGATTTCCCAAATTCTGCAGGCCTTACAACACATAGGACTGACTCTGGAAGACGATGCAGGTCACACTTGGCAAAGTGAGTACTAGGCTCAGCCTGATAATCAAGACTCTCCCCTCTAACCCCAAACCTCCTGTTCCTTTGTTCTGACCATTCCCCTTTTGAGCCTATCAGTAATGACCGATTCCACACATCATTTCAAATTAAATTTTCATCTCTCATCATTACCTCTGCTCCCCTGCGCTATATCTTGGTCATGCCAATCATTGTGCTGTACTGTCTTCCCATTGAAGCCAGGGTGGTTGTAAGCATTGATAACTTACTTCTCCTGCAGTCACGCATGTTCATCAACACATTATTATCTCCCAACCTAACATGCTGCACGCTCTAGGCTGATGGCCAAATGATGCCTGCAACTTAATGTGCCGGGACCCCCGGGTGAAGGGTGGAAAGCTCCCCTTTGACTTTGAGACATGACCATTTGGTTTACGTGCATGCAGTGTTTTTGCTGCATATGTTGCTGACTCATAGTGGAGGTATAAGATTGACATTGTATGGTGTTGCACAGCAATATGTCCATCCCTTGACTGATTAGAGCTGACATCCATGACAAGCCACTTGTCTTTGAGTCTGCATCAAATGCTCTGGCTGAGGAGCAAGAACAAAAAGGCAAAGCTAGGCAAGGGAAGGTAAGGATGCTGTAGGTATCCAAGCACAAAGTGAGTAAGCTCCAAGATGAAGGTCCAGTGAAGCAAGAAGTGAACTGGAGTTGCCAGGTAACTGCTCTGATCTTCATATTGGGTATTATCAGCATCTAGTTTTTATCCAGTGGGTAGGGGAACGGGGAACTGCAAATCAACAAGGTGAGATGAACTAATAATTACATCTTAAGGCTCAAAAATGGATTCAAATAGGCCCCTCACCTCTCACTAGCAAGACTCATGTCTCTCGATCAACACTTGCTTTGAAAATGGGCCTTTATGCTCTTGATGTCAAGAAGTTTATCATTGTCAATCTCAGTAATTTTCCCAACTTTCTCACCAGTGCCCAAGTCATTCAATGCCTGGGAAAACTGTGCCCTATAAGTCAGAGCCCTGGTATATCTAAGATTACCATGTATTTCAATATTTATTAGTAATGCATAATAAATAGTTTTACTTTGAAGTCTAATCCTGAAGAAAATCATGACTTTACCTTCCACTTGATGAGTCTGTCCCAAACCGAAACCCATAATGTGGTATAAAATTACACAATAAAAGACAAATTTGATCGCATGAGCTCTTCATTAGGACATGTTCAGAAAATGAAAGGGATTTCTTTGTCTGAATAACAACTCCTGAGTGATCACTGGCAGGGCATTATGCAGGTGAATGCCTGTTACACCATGTCACAATGCCTGAATTTCAGGCACTCAAGAGGACATTAGATGATTAATTAATTAAAAAATGTACAAACATGTGGGGAAAAGGCACGAGAATGGCACTAAATCAGGATTCTCGTTGGAAAGCTGTGCAGAAATAATAGGCCCAATGTCCTCCTTCTGCACTGCAGCTGGATAGGATAATATCCAACAGCATGGGTTCAATTCCCACACCAGCTGTGGCAGCGATGAATTCCACCTTATTAACCTTTCTCCTTGCTGCAGGCACAGTGACACCACCCTGCCTCCCCTGTTAAACCACTGCCAGTTCTCTCTCACACCCTCATGTGAGGGCAGCCCACTGGGTCTATGGCTACTTTATTTACTTGGATAACTAAACCTAAAATCCTTACTTTTATGTTCAATTCCTCTCCTAATAAAGAATAGACTCACTGCATTTCCATTGACTCTAGTTTTGTAGAGGTCCTTGATGGCCAGTTTGAACAAAGGCTGTTATGAGGGCAGGAGCTGAATGGCAATGGCAAAACCTAAACTGAACATCAGTCAGGCAGATTATTCTTTTGCAAGAACCACTTGATAGCACTGTTGATGACACTCTTCATCATGTTGTTGATGATCAAGAGTAGATTGATAGGGCAGTTATTGGGCTCAGCTGGATTCGTCCTGCCTTTTGTGTATAGGACTTGTATGGATAATTTTCAATATTGTTGTGGTGATGCCAGTGTTGTAGCTGTACTGGAATAGCTCAGCTCAGGATGTGATGAATTCTGGAGCACAGGTCATCAGTACTATTGCCAGAATGATGCCAGGGACTGTACCCTTTCCAGTATCTAGTGCATCCAACAGTTACATGGATTGAATTGGATTGATTGAAGATTAGCACCTATGATGCTGGTGACCTCTGAAAGATGACAAGATGGATCATTCGCTCAGTGGTACTGGCTGAAGATGGATATAAATATTTCAGCCTTGCCTTTTGTATTGATGTGCTTCACCCTCTTTCATTGATAGTGGTGATATTTGGAAGCCACCACCTCCTGCTAGTTGTTAATTGTCCATCATCTTTCATGATTGTGGCCAGACTGCAAAGCTTAGATCTGATCTGTTGGTTATTAGATCATAGCCCTGCCTATTGCATGCTGCTTCTGCTCTTTGGCATGCAAAATGTGTTTTACTTTCACCAGGTTAACACTTTGTTTTTATTTATGCTTCTTCATTTAACCAGGTTTGATATCCTGGCTTGTAGAGTGAAGGATATGCCAGGCCATGATGTGTGTTTGAGTACAATTGTGCCGCTACTAATGACCTCATAGATGGCCAGTTTTAAGATTCTAGATCTGTACAGTCTGTACCATTTAGCATAATGATAGTGCCACATAGCACAATAGAGGGCATCCTCAATGAGAAGATAGGATTGTGTCTTGACAATGACTGTACAGTGTCAGTTGTACCAGGTGCATGGATGGCTGTATTCTGACAGACAGATTGATGAGGTTAAGTTCAAGTAATGTTTTCTTTGTTACTGGTTCCCTCACCACCTGCTGACCCAGTCTAGCAGCTTTAGGATACAACCAGTTCAGTTACTCATGGTGCTACTGAGCCACGCATGGTGATGAGCATTGAAGCCCTCACCCAGAGTACATTTTGTACCCCCTGCTTCTCTTGGTGCTTTCTCCAAGTGATGCTCAATGTGGAGAAGAATGCTCCATCAGCCAAGGGGTTGGCGGTAGATGATAATTAGCAGGAGGGTTCCTTGCCCATGTTTAACCTGATGCCATGAGACTTTGTGGGTTGTGGAATCAATGAGCAGAACTCCTAGGACAACTCCTTCTTGACTGTGTATCACAGTGCAGCTATTTGTCTTAGGTCTCTCCTGCTGACTGGACTGGACGTACCCATGGATGGTGATGGTGGTGTCTGTGTCATTGTTTCATTTTTCATCACTGTTTGGAATAAAAACAATTTTCTTCCTCTATCTGCTTGTGATTTTATAACTTTAGGGCTGGAGCCCTACATGAGAGTCCTCAAGGCTCTGTGCAGCAAGTACTTCTACACTTGTAACACATTGGGTACTTCTGCTAACAGGGGATCATGGGGAGCTGTGATATTTTGGGGCGACCCAAAGGGGTCACAATGGACAAGGCTTTCTCTGTCTGTGACATCCTATCTGATGTGATCAGTCCCATTTTGGCCTCTCTCTCCCTAGAGTTCTGTACAATGTTAGGATCCTACCAATATAATCTGTACCAATATAATGGCTGTATAGTGAGTGAACTTCCAGTATCATGAGGTGCACAAATGCTAATTCTTCCCCAATATTCCCTTGCAGAGGACTGGTGAGAGTCATCTGTTAGGCTTGTTTTACCTATCTCCTATAGTGAGAATGTCTAGCTTGGCTAGGAAAACCATCTCTTGGGAAAAAAGTCTTTGGTGATAGTCACCTTTCCATGATTTCTGTGATTCTGTGTGCCGGGCCTGCAATGTCAATGCCCCCAGCCCAATATACTGTAATTGAAGTGATGGGAACAAGTGTGCCATGTAGGCATCTAATGGGGAAGTGAGCCTGTAGCAAACATTAGAACAAAGCAACAGGATATATACTTACATAGGGTATTTCTATTCATAAGTAAAACAATGTTCACTGAAGTGCTGTCAAAGAATTTCTCCTCCCTTTGCCAAACAGTATATCTAGATGTGGCCCCAACATCCTCAGCTGAGGGGTGGGGAGCTTGCAGAGTGGTACACCAGTAACTGTGAGGACTTTGGCTGACTCCTCTATGGCCTCAGGGTCTGGATTGTCCTGAATTGATGATCATCTCCTGGATGGATGCAGATGTATCCTCATCAGACTGATCTTGTTCAGGTAGTGGGGTCATTGGCAAAGGAGAGATGAAGGGGCTGGGCACTTCTGGAAGTCTCCTGAAATTAAGCTCTTAGGGTAGCTGTCTGTCGCTCCTGTTCCCTGTAGGTACATACCAATACTACTATCTCTCCTTGGTAAGAAAAGATGCCTAGAGTGAAAAGCTTGTTGATCTCTCTCACCTGGCTAATGATGCTGAGCATGCAGGGTTAGAACAAGGGCATGAAGGATCAAGTATGAATCCAACAATCACTGAGCATTCCACTAGATCTGGATCTCCAGGTCAACCACCACAGTAGACAGAAGATGGACAAACCCCACCATGTTTTCTTCCAGCCTAGGGAGGGCTTTCAGCATCAATGCCTGTTGTTTTTGTATCTATCTCTGTAGGCTGAATATATATCATATGGCCAAGTGCAGAACAACGTCTTCTGTCTGGTGCTGAGAAGGTACCATCATTAATTCCAGATGTTTATTGAATTCAAATTTCTCCATGGCAGGCTTCAAACCCAAGTTCCCAGAACCCTCCCCAGAACATTACCTGGGTCTTTGGATTAATAGTTTAGTGATTATACCATTAGGCCATCTCCTCTCCTAATTAGCTGGTGAAGAAACACAAATCTTTATGTGGATGAATGTGTGAGCATGGCTGCATCTCTGAGAAGACCAGATGTCAAGGTTTCTCACTGGCTTCTCCTGCTATGCTGATCTTCCCATCCATGCAGGACTGGTCTTGACCCCTAGCTGAATTGCACCTCCTTCAAAGGAGGTGAGGTGACAGAAATCAAGAAGGGTTTTCTGTAATGGCCTCCCTTTGCCAAACAGTATATCTAGATGTGGCCCCAACATCCTCAGCTGAGGGGTGGGGAGCTTGCAGAGTGGTACACCAGTAACTGTGAGGACTTTGGCTGACTCCTCTATGGCCTCAGGGTCTGGATTGTCCTGAATTGATGATCATCTCCTGGATGGATGCAGATGTATCCTCATCAGACTGATCTTGTTCAGGTAGTGGGGTCACTGGCAAAGGAGAGATGAAGGGGCTGGGCACTTCTGGAAGTGAGCACTTAATATGCAAGCATAGCCCTGCCAAGTGGTTATCTCTCCCCAGTAAATGAATAGGTAATACAGTGACCAGGAAGCATTAGAAGATTGTCAATATATGTGTTGTGAGCCTTCAGTGCACATTATGCATGAGGTATTGAGGGCGGCATGGTTATGTGATGTGGCTATAAAGTGACAGAGTTAGACTGAATGATGGTACTATGAGGGTGAAGTTGCAACAGTGGAACTTAGCCTTTTGCAACACAAGAGATCATCCATCTGTTCCTTCAACTGGGTCCTGTTTCTTTTATTCCTACTTGAGGCACTGACCCTGCGTGTGACCAAGATCCAGGCTGCTTGGCTCTGATAGAAGGTCTTCTTCAGCAATGAGAGAGGACTTCCTCTCTGGCCTGAACAACCTGAAGAAGAGTGTACAGTGAGGTATCTGTGAGGTGAGGAGCCACCTTCTGGCATTTTGCAGACAGGTCTAGGGGTGGGGGCTAGTTGAAACAATGACCATTTCCTGTTATGGAGTTTCTGGGTTGAAATGGGTGTTTAGGTGCCTAGATGCCTTTAAATATGGCACCTAATATTTCGATCCCAGAAGGTGCCAGTGGGGTGAGAATTTCCACTAGTCAGGTGCATGTGATTCACTGTTTACATTGCCATAAAACACATTTGCAAAAAATAAACTAATAACCTGATGATTGCCTCAGGAAATCTACCATCTACAATGGCAGATGTGACACCATCTAAGAAACCTGCCACTATACTTTAGCTTAAAGTGGAAATCCATGCCAGGCTTCTTTATCCTCCTGTGAGCAACAAAGTTTTTAGGCATTTTTTTTAGCCCCCTTCAGTCGAGATTGTGTGGCACAGGAGTTAAAACAATTAGCTAGCTGTCATATTTCTGGTTTGTTTAAACTGGGAGGCTGGAGGGTATGGGGATACCAAGGGGAGCACCTGACTCAGACAGTTGTCTCATGATTTTATGCTCGTTGGGACCTAGATGGCAGATAGATCAGCAAAACAATCTTTCTGGCCTCCTGGGCAAAGTGTTGCCATGGACACCATTCAGTAAAAGCTGTCATGTCAAAAGTAGCAGCTGTTCAATATATTTATTTGTCTAGCATCAGGAGAGGCAGGAGTGTTCTTGCAGGCACCACATAAAACAATTTGATGTCTCTATCATTCCAGGCTGCCTGACTTTTGCACTCCAAAATCCATCCCAAGCCCCTCTTCCTTCAATTGTCCTGCACCTTGCCTTTTGGGACCAAGATGGCACCCAGATTGAACATAAGAACATAAGAACTAGGAGCAGAAGTGGGCCATCTGGCCCCTCAAACCTGTCCCGCCACTTAATAAGATCATGGCTGATCTTTTTGAGACTCAGCTCCATTTACCCGCCCAATCACCATAACCCTTACTTCCTTTACTGGTCAAAAATTTATCTAGCCTTGCCTTAAAGGTATTCAGTGAGGTAGCTTCAACCACTTCACCGGGCAGGGAATTCCACAGATTCACAACCCTTTCGGTGAAGAAGTTCCTCCTGACCTCAGTCCTACATCTGCTTCCCTTTATTTTGAGGCGATGCCCTCGAGTCCTAGTTTCACCTGCTAGCGGAAACAACCTCCCTGTCTCCACCTTATCTATTCCCTTCATAATCTTATATGTTTCCATAAGATCTCCCCTCATTCTTCTGAATTCCAATGAGTATAATCCCAGTCTACTCAGTCTCTCCTCATAATCCAACCTTCTCAACTCTGGAATCAACCGAGTGAATCTCCTCTGCACCCTCTCCAGTGCTAGTATATCTCTTCTCAAGTAAGGAGACCAAAACTGCACACAGTACTCCAGGTGTGGCCTCACCAGGACCCTATACAGCTGTAGCATAGCCTCCCTGTTTTTAAACTCCATCCCTTGAGCAATGGCAGACAAAATTCCATTTGCCTTTTTAATTACCTGCTGCACCTGCAATCCCACCTTCAGCGATACATGCACAAGGACACCCAAGTCCCTCTGCACAGCAGCGTGCTGCAATTTTTTACCATTTAAAACATAGTCCATTTTGCTATTATTCCTACCAAAATGGATGACCTCACACTTATCAACATTGTACTTCATCTGCCAGGCCTTTGCCCACTCACTTAGACTACCACTTAGTCTGCAGGCTGTCAGTGTCTTCTACACACTTTGTTCTACCACTCACCTTAGTGTCATCTGCAAATTTTGACACACCACACTTAGTCCCCAACTCCAAATCATCTATGTAAATTGTAAACAATTGCAGTCCCAACACTGATCCCTGAGGCACACCACTAGCCACTGACCACCAACCAGAAAAACACCCATTTACCCCTACTCTTTGCTTTCTACTGGTCAATCAATCCTCTATCCATGCCAATACATTACCTGTAATACCGTGCAACTTTATCTTATGTAGCAGCCTTTGGTGTGGCACCTTTTCAAATGCCTTCTGGAAATCCAGATACACTACATCCACAGGTTCCCCATTGTCCACCATGCAAGTAATGTCCTCAAAGAATTCCACCAAATTAGTTAAACATGACCTACCCTTCATGAACCCATGCTGGATGTTCCCAATGGGACAATTTATATCCAGATGTCTTGCTATTTCTTCCTTAATGATACATTCAAGCATTTTCCCCACTACCGAAGTTAAGCTAACTGGCCTATAGTTACCTGCTTTTTGTCTACTTCCTTTTTTAAACAGTGGCGTCACATTGGCTGTTTTCCAATCTGCAGGAACCACCCCAGAGTCCAGTGAATTTTGGTAAATAATTACTAGTGCATTTGCTATTTCCCCCATCACTTTTTTTAGTACCCTGGGATGCATTTCATCAGGGCCAGGAGACTTGTCTACCTTTAGCCCCATTAGCTTGCCCAGCACTGCCTCCTTAGTGATAATGATAGTTTCTAGGTCCTCGCCTGCTATAACCTTCTTGCCATTAGTTTTCGGCATGTTATTTGTGTCTTCCACTGTGAAGACCGACACAAAATAACTGTCTAATGTCTCGGCTATTTCCTCATTCCCAGTTATTAAATTGGCCTTCTCATCCTCTAAAGGACCAATGTTTACCTTCGCCACTCTTTTACCATGTACATATTTATAGAAACTTTTGCTGCCTGTTTTTATATTCTGAGCTAGTTTACTCTCATAATCTATCTTACTTTTCTTTATAACTTTTTTTGTGGCTTTCTGTTGGCCTTTAAAGATTTCCCAGTCTACTAGTTTCCCACTACTCTTTGCTTTTTTGTATGTGTTTTTTTTTCAATCTGATACTTTCCTTTATTTCCTTAGGCATCCATGGCTGGCTCTCTCTTTTCCTACAGTTCTTCCTTATCACTGGAATATACTTCTGCTGAACACTGTGAAAAATTGTTTTGAAAGTCCTCCACTGTTCCTCAATTGACCCACCATAAAGTTTCTGCTCCCATTCTACCTTAGCTAACTTCTTCCTCATTCCTTCATAGTCTCCTTTGTTTAAGCACAGGACATGGGTACTGGATTTAACCTCAGGCTCCATCTGTATTTTAAATTCGACCATACTGTGATCGCTCGTTCCGAGAGGATCCCTAACTGTGAGATCATTAATTATTCCTGTCTCATTACACAGGACTAGATCTAGGATAGCTTGCTCCGTCGTAGGTTCCATTATATATTGTTCAAGGAAATTATCGCGGATGCATTCTATGAACCCCTCCTCAAGGCTGCCATGATCGACCTGGTTTGACCAATCGATATGTAGATTAAAATCTCCCATGATAATTGCTGTACCATTTTTACATGCATTAGCTGTTTCTATGTTTATTGCCCGCCCCACCACAATGTCATTATTTGGTGGCCTATAGACCACACCTATCAGTGACTTCTTCTCCCTGCTATTCCTAATTTCCACCCAAATGGATTCAATGTTTTGTTCAGTAGAACTTATATCATCTCTCACTACCACCCTAATATCATTCTTAAAAATCAGAGCAACACCACCTCCCTTACCTTCCTGTCTGTCCTTCCAAACAGTTTGATACCCCTGGATATTTAACTCTCAGTCATGACCATCTGTAACCATGTCTCTGTAATGGCCACTAAATCATACCCATTTGCCATGATTTGCATCGTCAACTCATCCACCTTGTTTCGAATGGTCTGAGCATTCAGATAAAGTGCCCTTTCGCCAGTTTTTGCACCTTCTTTTTGGGTCCTATTGCCTCCATTACTAACAGCTCTTGAGTTCTCCTTCCCTTTAACTTTTTTCTAATTTTCAATGGAGTTGAAGCTTCCTCGTCACCTGCTAACCTGCTGCTTTGCCTTACATTAATTGTTATTCTCCCTCTATGCTCACTTCTCCCTTCCCCCCTACTTACTAGTTTAAAGTCCTATTAACCACCCTATTTACCCTTTTCGCCAGAACACTGGACCTGGCCCTGTTCAGGTGGAGTCCATCCCAGCGATATAGATCCCTCCTGTCCCAGAACTGATGCCAGTGCCCCAAGAAAAGGAAACCCTCTTTCCCACACCACTGTTTTAGCCACGTGTTTACTTCCCTGATCCTCGCCTCCCTATGCAGCAATCCAGAGATTATGACCCTTGAAGACCTGTTTTTTAATTGCCCTAACTTGCAATGTTCAAACCCAACACTCAGCCTCTGGGTTACCAGTTTTGCTGGTTTAAATTAGAATGAGGCCTAGCCATAAATATTTGCCATAAGCATTTACCAGCCAGACATCCTAAAGTTATAATTCCTATGCCTGGATTCATCAGCTCATCCTCTAAAATAGTTGTCCATATTTGTGGATAAATAGATAACTTTTTAGGTTTGAAACCATTTTACAATTGAAAAGGACAGTTCAATAGATAGCCAGAATACACACAGTAATTCTACATCTGAATTTTACTGCTTGCCATTTAGAACATAGAACATAGAACAGTACAGCACAGTACAGGCCCTTCAGCCCATGATGTTGTGCCGATTTATTGTCCTACTCTAAGATCGAACTAACCTGCATACCTTTCATTTTACTATCATCCATGTGCCTATCCAAGAGTCACTTAAATGTCCCTAATGTATCTGATTCCACTACCACTGCCAGCAGCGCATTCCGTACACCCACCACTCTCTGTGTAAAGAACCTACCTCTGATATCTCCCCTATACCTTTCTCCAATCACCTTAAAATTATACCCCCTTGTAATAGTCATTTCTGCCCAAGGAAAAAGTCTCTCAGTATCCATTCTATCTATGCCTCTCATCATCTTGTATACCTCTATCAAGTCACCTCTCATCCTTCTTCTCTCCAATGAGAAAAGCCCTAGCTCCCTCAACCTTTCCTCATAAGACCTGCCCTCCAGTCCAGGCAGCATCCTGGTAAATCTCCTCTGCACCTTCTCTAAAGCTTCCACATCCTTCCTATAATGAAGCAACCAGAACTGAACACAATGTTCCAAGTGTGGTCTAACCAGGGTTTTATAGAGCTGCAACATAACTTCACAGCTCTTAAACTAAATTCCCCTGCCAATGAAAGCCAATTTGATTAAAGAACCTTTGTAGATACCCTGAAACTAATTTGCTTCAGCAATCTTGAGGCCTAATGCCTGTATCAGGCCCATTTTGTGAATGCTACAGCATGAATCATCCATAGTATGCTCAGTTTCTTCAGGTAGTTGACAGTCAAATCATCGGTCCATAAGGACACTATGTAATACTCCCATCCAGCTCAGTCCTCCGAATCTAGAAATCAGCCTGGTAGGTCTTTCAGAGTATTTGTGGTTCTCTTATTTCTTAGTGGCAAGAAAGGTCACCTCACACATGGCAATGCAACTTAGCACCATTGATAAAGCTTGCAACCTGCACACAGGAGGTAGGAAATTTTATCGGTAGGCAGCGATGTGACATGCATGATATTTTGGCTGCCACATGCTAAGCACCTTTTCTTGAGTTTCCTTCCCATTCTTATCTTTATGCTGCATGGAAAACTTTCAAAGGGATACATGTCAGATGAATGAGAATAAGATTTCACAATGCGATCCATAAGCCTCAGCAGCCACAGAAAATAGATGTGGCAAGAAACATAGCTGCCACCCACATTGTTTCCATATTGTTAAAGTAAATAGCTGTTCTTGTTTGTCTTATCAACTAACTGCTCCTGTGATGTTTGATCTTGTTGGACATAGAAAACATCAGGAATTTAAAGCGTGGAAACTGAATTTCTGACTTTGGTAATATTAAGCTATTGCAGTGATCATTTACGTGGAGTTATGGACTTCTCTACAGACCCTTTATGTTCTTACTTGCACCTCCCCAAGGAGTAGAATCTCAGGATATATCTAAGAAAGGCATATCCAGTTTTGAACGCTGGCTTTAGGAACTAATAGTCAGCAGCAGCTGTTCATCTGTAAACAAATTGAAGTGATGCGTGTGAGAGAAGAAGGAAGGGGTGTAATGGCAATAGCAATGTCACTGGACAGGTAATCCCAGGGTCCAGGTAGGTTGGTTCTAATCCTAACCTGGCAGCTAATGGAATTTAAATTAAATCTTTTAAAAAACTGGAATTAAAATCTAGTCTGAGTAATGATAACCATGAAACTAGCATAACTTATCACAATAATCCACCTGAAATGAGTGTCCTTTAGAGAAGGAATTCTGTCAGCCTTGCTGATCTAGTCTGCATGTGTGACTCCAGACTCACAGCAAAGAGATTGATGCTGAAATGTCATCTGAAATGGCTTAGTTCATGCACAGCAAATGCTGCCTTTGTTAGTGACACACCCCCTCCATCAAAGAATCTAAAATTGACAGGCAGTATGTACCCTATCTTGCCTACAGCCATATCAGCACCAGCTCCTTGAGGAGAGTGCAGACATGGCGAGACCTCCCTCAGTCGGATCCTGTTGTCTGTTAAGTGTGCCTGAGAAACCCCTCTTAAACATTTTCATGTATGGATAATGCCAGATTCTCATATTTGGACCAGTGCCACTCTTCCGCACGGAGCCACGCTTTCTGTTTATAGGAATGATAGTCAATAAAGTTGGAGCTTATGTTGACATTTCGTACAGCAGCTTCCTTTCAGGTAAATGTAGGAAGTCCAAACCATAATATCCAGATTTCAGTGTATTTTTGCATTAAGTAGGTCATTGCTGCAGTGTTTATATCTGAGAAACAGTCAGCAGAAAGAATTTTCCACTACATCATGCAGTGCTATTCTCACAAGTGCAGTTTAGAATTAATGGCATTGAAATGTTCCTAGCCCCAGTTAACTTTATTCATGAATAGCAAGGGCTGTCACACTATGAATGTGCAGCATTATGCAAATCAATGGCAATTATCCTGACAGTTCACATGTAAAATTGTGCCTGTGCACCAATGACACAAGCACACAGCTGACATGTAAAGTCAAGGGCAGTGGCTGAAATGCACTCATATAATTCTGTCTTGTGCTCTCTTGCTGATCATGCTGTGAAGCCGATGCCTCATACTGCTTGAATTTGTGCAACACTCAATTTTCAAAAAATCAGTTCATTGTTATAGGGAAAACAGACCTGTAAATCTCCTCAATGGCACAAATGACTGTCAGCAATGGTGGAATTCACAGCTGCCATCAACTTCTATTGCCACCAATCAAGATTCTTGTGATTCCAGATGTACAGCAACGTGGTTGACTCTTAACTGCCTCTCAGCTAACCGGGATGGACAAACGCTGGTCTAGCCAGCAATGCCCCCATAGCCCATGAACAAATAAAGAAACAAGTAACTAGAATGTAGATCAAGTGGCTTGCAGCTATTACATAGTCTAGCTTGCAACATGCATTCTGAAAAAGTGCCACTGTGTTAATTTCTGAAACAATAGTTGTTGAGTTGCTGTGTCAAATGTTTGCCAAGCAATCCAATAACATATTTTCAAATCAACAGAACCTGTATCTAGTTTGCCAGTTCTGGTGTGAGATTGATAAGTTTGTGAAAGCAAAGGCTCTTGTGGTACAGTGGTAGTGTCCCTACCTCTGGGCCAGAAGACCCAGGTTTAAGTCCCACTTGTTCCAGAGGTATGTCATAAAACATCTGAGCAGGTTGATTAATGCAGAATCAAAACTTGGTGATCAGCAGTGGTGTCTTTCAGGCAATATGAAAGCAGAAAAGAAAGTGTGAAGTCCATAGAAAGAGCTTCAGGCAATAGTTGAAACAGTGCAGAACCTGTATATGTATTAAAATATTAGAAGGCAAAATTACTTGACATATGAGTACAAGGTTTGTGGACAGGCTAGACCAGTGGTTCACACAACCAAAGTGAATTTTTCATTGGGCTGCAAAGGCAGCAGAGCCATTAAGACAATCTCAGGTGCCATTCTTACACAGGAAAAGTGCATAAAATTGGGGAAAAAAATCCTGAAACTGCAAGAGAAAACTAAATAGGGATGAAAAAAATGGCTACATTGCTGAATCTTTCCATATATGGCAAAGCTATAAATCTCTAGTAAGTAAGTGGGGAGGTGATAGCCATGGTGGAAGTGTCCAAAACTAAAGGACATAGGTTTAAGCTGAGAGGGAAAAGATTTGAAAGGGACTTAAGGGGCAACATTTTCGTGCAGAGGGTGGTTCATGCACGGAATGAGCTGCCAGAGGAAGTCATAGGGCCGGTACAATTACAACTGTTAAAAGGCACCTGGATAAGTATATGAATAGAAAGGGTTTACAGGGATATGGGCCAAATGCTGGCCAATGGGACTAGATTAATTTAGGATATCTAGTTGGCATGGGCAAGTTGAACCGAAGGGCCTGTTTCCACGCTGTACAGCTCTATGACTCTATGATCTAGTGGTATTATCACTGGACTGTTAATCCAGAGATTGATGTTGTGGGGACCTGGGTTTGAATCACGCCATGGCAGATGGTGAAATTTGAACTCAATAAAAACAAATTTGTAATTAAGAATCTAATGAAGACCATGAATCTATTGTTGATTATTGGAAAATCCCATCTGGCTCATTAATGTCCTTTAGGGAAAGGCACTACCATCCTCACCTGGTCTGGTAAGGACTACATGTGACTCCAGAACCACAGCAATGTGATTGACTCTTAACTGCTCTGGGGGCAATTAGGAATGGGTAATAAATGCTGCCTAGCCAATGATGCACTCATCCTGTTACAGAATAAATGAATGAACTGTATCCATAAAAGACATAGAACATCATTAAAATTCCCTGGCATGAATTGGAAGGCCACAAATGTCTTACCTGAATTTAGGATTTTTTTAAACAAAGGATAGAACTATGTTTTTCAGATTTATCCATCACAGAATCAGGTAAACAAACAATGAAACTAAAGATAGCCATTGAAAATGAGGCTTGCACAAAGTCAACACTGGAGGATCAGCTTTGTGTAAAAATTAACCTCAGAATTTGCCATTTGGAACTTATGACTCAGTCAACAGCCAGAAGAATCAATTGAACAATTCATTCAGAGGTGCTGTGATAATGACATGAGCTAAGGTTTCTCCGGACTTGAGCTGTCTGAGTGGATAAGGATTCTGGTTAGATCTTCAAAGCTGGTGGAAGCCTCCCAAAAAACTGAAGCGAAAAAAAAGTCACGATTGTTATAATTGAGCCAGGAGAAGTGCACGATCTTTCTTTACTTCCACAACATAAATTTAATTGTTTTATCTGGTTCCCAATATGGCCAATTGTAATTTTTCTCTGTAGAGACTTAAAATAAAAAAAATCCATCATACGTTTCTTTAATAAACACAAATTTATTGAGTTTTTGTAAACAAAATTTATTCAATGAAGATGCAAAACTGGTTAGCACACTTTGTCCTATGAAAACATAAATGTTTGCCTATTTAAATAACCCACACACACACACACACACACACACACACATACAGCAAACCTGGTTTCTTGCTGCAGAGTCTCACTTTCAGGAAAAAATACAAATAACATAAAAGGTGCAAGAATGGTTGTCAGTCTGATGTTCAAGTGCACAAAGACAAATGTCACCAATCGAGTACCAATCATTGGGATCTTTCCCAACGCAGTTTGCTCAGCAAACACAATATTGACAATTCCACTAGATGCTCTTCGGGAGGACCATCAGGGTTCAGATTTGAACCAGGGCTCTAGATAGCAGACCAGATCCATTACAAGAGGTTTTTCAGAAACAGAACAGGGGTGGGGGTTGTGCTACAGTAAACAATCAGCTTATGACAAGGCATGTAACTTTCAGTAAATTTCTTATTTAAATTACTTCCTTAAAAATAGCCCATCCAGGTTTACCTAAATCTTCAGACTCATGTCCACAGAATTTATCAAATCTGAAGCCACCATAACCTAGTGTAGACACTCTGCTAAATTATAGCAGAAAATATTTTGTGGTTCAGACAATGCTTTCGTAACAAAATGAATTATTTCATGTTTCTCCATGTTGAAGTTCATCCCATATTTACACACCAATTTCACCAACAAGTTTGCATCCTTTTGAAGTTTTAGTATCCTCTTGACAGGTTACAATACTTCCAAGTTTCAGCTTCAGCTTTAAGCAATAAAATTAAAGCATATCAACTCCACTGTTTGGAACATTCTTATTTAGATTTTTGCATTACATGTTAATGTTGCTTGACTATGTTATGCAATTGCAAATGCATCCAACAGAGGGAGCAAGACATTGGTAATGGTAACTTGGAGAACATGATGGTAATTTTCAACCACTGCTGTTTCCTTTTTTACGGAAAATAGGGTGAAAGATGAAACAACAATGAAAGATATTTTTCTAAATGATCTACCCAAGAGTCATCCACTGTAATTTTCTGGCAACAAGAACTCATAATAAATATTAAGTAGAGCTTCCTTAAAAAATGTAAATATACATTTTACACTAGCTCAATGGGCCCAGCACTTCTGTGAGCTGCAAATTGGCACTTTCAGCACAACTCATGTTCAACCCTTTGGTAATAGCTAATCAACTCATAAAGAAACTGCTGACGGCTGTTCTTGGAACCACAAAAATCTTCAGAGCTGCCGTTGCTGTGCACCTATGTACCCTGCTTACCTCCCTGACTTCTGACTTCAATTTCAATTCCATGGAAAAGTTACCAGATTTCTCCTCGTAAGCTATTCCCACCATGTTCCATCCGTAGTCTGATGTCAACAGAGCATGTAATAGGAATCTTTAAAATATAATAAATATTCCAGGAATTCTAGTAAAATCTATTTGTTACCATATTTGGGCCTGACTATGGGTGAAAGGGAAAAAACATCCTAATAGGAAATAATAAAGTTTTGACTTGTCGAGGAAAGATATTAGAATCAAAATTTCTCCTCTGTTTAAGTACAACTTAGCTTGCAAATTATTCACTGTTGAATTTTGAAGCAACACTGTTTTAAAATATCCTGAGAATATTAAGTGGATATCTTTTTCCCCAGTTGACCATCATAGACCCTTGAAGTAAGAACAAAGCATTGCACATGCTGGAAATCTGAAATAAAAACCCAAAATGTTGATGAAACTTAGCAAGCTAGCAGCATCTGTGAAGAGAGAAACAGATCAGAAGTCCAATACATTTCAAAGAAGAATTATTTCAGACTCAAACCTTCACATTGTTTCTTGCTCCACAGATTGAGCTAGACCTGCTGAATTTCTCTAGCACTTTCTGTTTTAAATATAGACACCTGAAATGCAGATGTGAGAATGGAATAAACAGGAATAAATGATAAAATTTCATTTGTGGCGTGTGTAATTTGGGAACCACTAATGGACCATAGGCAAAAAACTGAAGCCAAAAGGACATTCCTCTCCATGAGGAGTGTTTCTGCATAAAGTCTAGGTTCTCTGCTTCTAAATGTTGCCTCAATGATTCTGATAAGTCCATCACAATCACTGCCTGGTTTCACTGAATGTCAGATATGGACGGCTGTTTTATTATTAAACTAGTTAATTTGGAATAATTAACCAAAAATCAGGACTCTGAGAATCTATAGTAAGAGTTATGTACAATAGTTTAGTGTAAAGGCTAGGAATGTTTTTAAAAAGCAAATTTATGAAGTGTATACGTTATTCTTTTCTCTTATAATGCAGTGATACGCTTTAGGAACGGTAAGTAATGTTGATGATACTGTATGACAAGTACTGTATCCTTGAGAAAAAATGTGGGACAAATCTAGGATGTCTGTAGTCTTGAGTGTTGGTACACCCACATTGCTGCGTAGAGTTCTAGGATTTCGACACAACAAAAGTAAATGGTGCTGAATATTGTACAACCATCAATGAATATTACCACTTCTGAGAAAAGATTCATTGATGAAGCAGCTGAAAATGGTTGGTTCAAGGACAGTACCCCAATAACATCTGCAGTGATGTCTTGCAACCGAAATTATTGACCTCCAATAACAACAAACATCTTCCTTTGTGATAGTCCTAATTCCACTAAACAGAATGTTTTCTCCCTGATTCCCATTGACTCCAGTTTTGCTAGAGCTCTTTAATGCAATTCTTGGTCAAATGCTGCCCAAAGTCAAGTGCAGTCACTCTCATCTGAGTTCAGCTCTTCAAGCATTGCCACAGTGGAAGCAATGTCACAATGAGACTGTTGTTATATTGCAGATGTTTTCCGAATACTTGAATGATGAAAAGTGTTCACAAGAATCAGACTTGGAGTGCAGTTGTTTATGTTGACTGCCGCAAATTCAACGGTTTTGGATCCTGAAAGCAAGCTGCAATAACTCTCACAGTTTTCTGTCTTTCCAGGATGCATTCTTTTTTAAACTCATTTGTGGGATTGTGGGGCATCACTGGCTGGTCAGCATTTCTTGCCCATCTCTAGTTGCCCTTGAGAAAGTGGTGGTGAGTTGCCTTCTTAAACCACTGCAGTCCTCCTGCTGTGGGTTGACCCACAATGTCATTGGGAGGGAATTCCAGAATTGTGACCCAGCGACAGTGAAGGAACAGCAGTATATTTCTAAGTCAAGACAGTGACTGGCTTGGAGGGGAGCTTGGAGGTGGTGGTGTTCCCATGTGTCTGCTGTCCTTGTCCTTCTAAATGGAAGTGGTTGTGGGTTTGGAAGGTGCTGTGTGAGGATCTTCGGTGAATTTCTGCAGTGTATCTTGTAGATAGTACACACTGCTGCTACTGAGCATCAGTAGCGGAGGGAGTAGATGCTTGTGGATATAGTGCCAATCAAGTGGGCTGCTTTGTCTTGAATGATGCCAAGCTTCTTGAGTGTTGTTGGGGCTGCACTCATCCAGGCCAGTGGGGAGTATTCCATCACACTCCTGACTTGCGCCTTGTAGATGGTTGACAGGCTTTGAGGAGTCAGGTGGTGAGTTACTAGCTACAGTATTCTGAGCTTCTGCCCTGCTCTTGTTGCCACTGTGTTTAAGTGGTGAGTCCAGTTGAGTTTCTGGTCAATGATAACCCCCAGGATGTTGATAGTGGGGGATTCAGTGATGGTAACACCATTGAATGTCAAGGGGTGGTGATTAGATTATCTCTTATTAGTGGTAGTCATAACCCGACATTTGTGTGGCGTGAATGTCACTTGCCACTTATCAGCCCAAGCCTAGATATTGTCTAGATCTTATTGCATGTGAACATGGACTGCTTCAGTATCTGAGGTGTCATGAATGGTGCTGAACATGGTGCAATCATCGGTGAACATCCCCACTTCTGACCTTATGATGGAGGGAAAGTCGTTGATGCAGCAGCTGAAGATGGTTGGGTCTAGGACACTACCCTGAGGAACTCCTGCAGAGATGTCCTGGAGCTGAGATGATCAACCTCCAACAACCATGAACATCTTCCTACGTGACAGGCATGACTGCAACCACCGGAGAGTTTGCCCCTGATACCCAGTTTTGCTAGGTGTCCTTGATGCACACTCGATCGAATGCAGCCTTGATATCAAGGACTGTCACTCTCACCTCACCTCTGGAATTCAGCTCTTTTGTCCATGTTTGAACCAAGGCTCTAATGAGGTCAAGACTGAGTGGCCCTGGAGGAACCCAAACTGGGCATCACTGAGCAGGTTATTGCTGAGCAGGTGCTGCTTGATTGCACTGCTATTATTTATTTTTGCAAAACCTGCTATCTTGCCTTCAAAATGTTATGGTCAATTTAACTAGTGTGGGAATAGGGATGATTCCAAATACTCATCAAAATGTGGTAGATTTGGAGTAGACAATTGCAATTGATCAACAGTAGATCAATGATCTCAGATCCTTGAATATGCACTATGTTCTTTGCAAAAATAGATCTTTTCTGTAAAAATCTGAGATTATTTATGCAATATGTGGCTATTTTTGTAAGATTAATGAATGTGTACATTGTGCAGGCCTTCTTCTTGTTAATCCCAAAATGTGTGCCTTTTGTATGTTTAATGAAAAGATTAAACCTCAACATCTTCCCTAAATTTCCAATTTAAAATACTGTGCTGTCAGCAGAAAATAGATATTCACCTTCCAAAAGTTTCATTCTTGAGATCAATGATTTCTATTTCCTACACTCTTCGACACCATTGTGAATTTCTTGGGAGGAAATGATAAAGCTCAGTAAGATGTAGAATTGCTGTACATGCTGTTAATAGCTGGAGCTGAATCTTACCAGAATTTGACAATGTCATTTCTGTTGAGTTTCATGGAGAATTTCTCTCTGTGAGGCCTGGTGGATTTTAGAGGGATGTTAAGAAGGAGGGAGAAAGACAATGAAGATGTTACACACTTCTTGCTCTGCTGCTACATTGGTATGGTAGCCTTAAGTAGACAACATGCACAGTGCAATTTTCAATATACTACATTTCAAATAAACAAATAAAGAATTAATCAGTGTAGAAATGTGTAGTGATCTTATGAGACGAATACCGTGACCATAATTTGGAATTCTTCATTTATAGGGATCAAATGTATCCTTCAAAAAGAGGATATGCAAAAATTAGAAATTATAAAACGTGTTTCTGGAGAAGGATGGGAGTGGTTATTTGGAGGGAAAAAAGAATTTTTTTAAAAATTCTTGGCATAGTAGAGGGATAAATGTTGTTAATAACAAAGAACAAAAACATAATAGCACAGGAACAGGCCTTTGGCCCACGAAACCTGCCAAAAATATCACTGGAAAAGACAACAAGAATGGATTTTCCACATACTAAGGTATGAGAAATTGCTGAAGAAGGTGATTGAAGGAAGATTAGAGGGACGTAGATTAGAGGGAGAAAGAGAATGATGGTATTACGCAATTTGAAATTGAAAAAGAAAGGTATGTGGGTTTCGCCTGTGTGTCTGAAGGGGATTGATGATTAACTTGTAAGTATTTTGGTAGCCATGGCAACTGGTAAGTAAGTGATGAGTAGAGTATAGTTTGTAAAAATGTACAAAGAACCTATCTTTAGACAGGTCACCACAATGACAAAGTAAATAAAATCTGGAAATAAAGGTTGCTGTTTCTAATAGTGCATATGTCACTACAGGACTATTATACAAGACCTATCTGATTAACTTATGACTAGGGAAGGTAACTTGCTGTCCTTAAATAGCTGATTTCACAGTACAACACAATGTTATCAGTAAAAGAAGATTGTACTTCTATGGAAAAACTGCATTTAGTGAAAGGAACAGAAATGCAACTGTACATGGCTTAGCAGAATAATGCTATTACACATGATATGATGAGTAGTGCATGGAACTTCAAAAGCATGAGTCTTTCAAAAGTCAGGTGTTCACAAAAACATCCAAACCAATGTGAAGGGACCCTTAAGTAGAGCTCAGAAAAGTTGTGGCTTTCTTTTCCTACTGCACAGAAAGCTATTCCTATTGTAAATTGTAATGTGTCTTTGACACAGTATGGAATCTGTTAGACTTTTTTTAAGGATCAAGGTTTGAACATGAGTTTACATATGAAAAGGTTGGATTAAAGAAATTAGCTGTCCAAGACATTCCCATGCTGAGTTGTAGATCCATAGGCAAATGAATAGCAATGAGATGGGAAGAAAGTTCTTTGAGACCTATACAATGGATAATTCATTATCTATTTAGAAGGACGCATCATAGATGTTGGTGTGTTCGCCGAGCTGGGAGGTTTGATAGCAGAAGTTTCATCCCCTTACTACGTGAGATCCTCAGTGCTGTGGAGCCTCCTGTGACGTGTCAGACCGTAATTTCAAGAAGATTTAATGATTCCTATGGACACTATGAGAGATGAATGTGGTGTTACTTCTGTGATTTATATATATTTAAATATCATTTATTTTAGAGTTTGATTTTTGAACTAGAGGTATGTGGGTTTGGTCCATGCACCTGAAGGGAATTAATGATTAACTTGTGAGTATTTCTACAGCCTTGGCAACTTTTTTTTTTCAAAATACAGTCTGAGAGTGATTCCTGGAGAGTAATGGGCTTTACGTTTGGAGAATTTACAAACAAGCAAACAAAGTAAACAGTGTAGTACACGAAACATTCAGATAAAGGATTCTCGAAATTTTATTTGGATTTAAGGATAATACCCTTAGTTTAAAATAAAGGATATGGTGAGTGAGGCCCGTCAGTGGCCACTAATTGACCAATTAAGAGCCTTAACTGGTAGTTGGTTGAAACAGTCACCCATGGATCTTCCTGCACAGAACTCAATTAGTGGGTTGGTGAGAAAAGGAAAGTTTCTCCCCAAGGCCAGATCACCCATTATTTCCTTCTTTTCACTACCTCTCCTGCAGTTCCAGGGAGAGGAAAATAATGCTAGCTGTGTATTTAAACTGAGTTACGTTACACATCCAGTATACCACAAAAAGGAAAGTACCTCATGCAATTAGAAAAATATTGCTTCCTTCAGACACCCAGTTTGCTACAAGAATGAAAGTAATTGTTCTAACAGACCAGTAAGGTAGATTAAATGTCCCCCAGATACAATTATGTGGCATTTACCTGAATTTCAAGGAAAGAGTTCCTCTGTGAAAGGAATTCAGGGGGTTAATTATTGTCTTGATAATGGGTCACTAACAAGATCTACAATTAATACTTCATGAAGGATGTTCAAGAGATATAAGATGTTCTAAAGGAGAAGCGATTTATAGATCAGAGTCAAGAATAACAATCCTCAAGCTGAAAGCTCACCATTCTTCAAAGACCAAAGAGTACATTCTGTGAAACATCCAGAGTTTGTGAAGTCAAGCACTTGGGCTTGAGGAACAATGCCTCATTTTCCGCTTAGGAACTTTACAGCCTCTAGGACTCAATATCGAATTCCACAACTTCACAGCCTGGCCAAATGATATCTGTCCTCCATTTTCCTTACATTTTTATGTGCTCCTGCTGCTCCTATGCCTTGTTTTATTTACTTTGCTCTCAGCAGAGTAAAACCATTTTCTCCCTTTCACACCTTGATTTATGCCCCATTTTATATCTCTATTTCTTTTTCAATCAGCAACTCCTTTGTCTTTCCCACCGGTGTTCCACATCATCAGTATCTCTCATTCCTCTGTTACCTCTGTCAAATGCCTAAAAAATATTTTCCAAACCATTTCAATTCAGTACAAAGAAGAGTCATATCGGTCTTGAAATATTAACTTCTATTTCTCTCTCCACAGATACTGCTGTGTTTCTCCAGCATTTTGTGTCTTTATTATAGACAAAGAAGGTTTTGATGCAGCAAATTACCTCAAATAACTCTTTCTGTTTGCCACATCCTGATAAAATTGACACATGAGGTGCTAGTAATAGCAATGCCTCATGCATAATCCACTGAAAGTATATATTAAGATTCCGGTGTTCTTTTTCTCTGAATCTCCCTCAGTCAGGCAACCCTCGTAGGTTTCTTTGATTTCAGAAAAAGAGCATCGGATGCACGCTGCTGCTTTTTTGTAGCAAGAGTTATGAACAGACTTTTTGCATTACTGCCCTAGGCATTTGTTTCCTGGCCAGATCATTGTTAAAAGCTAATTACACAGCTTTGCTAAAGGAGCTGCTTTCTTTAATAGCAACAAGCCAGTCCCACTGTTACCTTTATTTCATCTAGCTCATGTTTAGATAGAATGCTAATTAATTGTAGGTTGAAATACTGAGATTTTTGTCTGAGAGAATATGTCCAGGCCCTGTACTACAGCTGTCTGCACACTGTCAGGTCACTTCAGTGTGGAGGTTGTTTAGGGAGCAGTTGCTACAGGTACTGGATAGGTTTGTCCCACTGAGGTAAGGAAGGGATGGTAAGGTGAAGGAATCTTGGAAGAAAAGACATGTTGAACACCTAGTCAAGAGAAAGAAGGAAGCTTACTTATGGTTGAGGAAGCAAGGATCGGACAGGACTCTAGAGGTCGACAAGGTAGCCAGGAAGGAACTCTAAAATGGACTTAGGAGAGCTAAAAGTGGGTATGAGAAAACCTTGGCAGGTAGGATCAAGGAAAACCCCAAGGCATTCTACACTTATGTGAGGAACAAGAGGATGGCCAGAGTAAGGGTAGGGCCAATCAGGGATAGTAGAGGGAACATGTGCATGGAGTCAGAGAAAGTCCTTAATGAATACTTTGCTTCAGTATTCACCAATGAGAGGGGCCTTGACATTAGTGAGGACAGCATGAAACAGGCAGGTATGCTCGAACAGGTTGATGTTAGGAAGGAGGATATGCTAGAAATTTTGAAAAACATGAGGATAGACAAGTCCCCTGGGCCAAACGAGATATACCCAAGGTTAATAGAGGAAGCGAGGGAAGAGATTGCTGCCCCTTTGGCAATGATCTTTGCATCCTCACTGTCCACTGGAGTAGTACCAGAAGATTGGATGGTGGCAAATGTCATTCCTTTGCTCAAGAAAGGGAATAGGGATAATCCTGGAAATTACAGACAGGTCAGTCTTACTTCTGTGGTGGGCAAATTATTGGAGCGGATTCTGAGAGATAGTATTTATGATTATTTGGAAAAGCACAGTTTGATTAGAAATAGTCAGCATGGCTTTATGAGGGGCAGGTCATGCCTTACAAGCCTTATTAAATTCTTTGAGGATGTGACAAAACACATTGATGAAGCTAGAGCAGTGGATGTTGTGTATATGGATTTTAGCAAGGCATTTGATAAGGTTCCACATGGTAGGCTCATTCAGAAAGTAAGGAGGCGTGGGATTCAGGGAAATGTTGCTGTCTGGATACAAAACTGGCTGTCCAATAAAAGACAAAGGGTGGTAGTAGATGAAAAGTGTTCATCCTGGAGCTCGGTGAGCAGTGGCGTTCCACAGGGATCTGTTCTGGGACCTCTGCTCTTTGTGATCTTTATAAATGACTTGGATGAGGAAGTGGAAGGGTGGGTTAGTAAGTTTGCCGATGACACGAAGGTTGGTGGAGTTGTGGACAGTGTGGAGGCCTGTTGTAGGTTGCAATGGGACATTGACAGAATGCAGAGCTGGGCAAAGAAGTGGCAGATGGAATTCAACCCAGAAAAGTGTGAAGTGATTCATTTTGGAAGGTCGAATTTGAATGCAGAATCCAAGGATAATGGCAGGATTCTTGGCAGTGTGGAGGAATAAAGGGATCTTGGGGTCCACGTCCATAGATCCCTAAAAGTCGCTACCCAAGTTGATAGGGTTGTAAAGAAGGCGTATGGTGTGTTGGCTTTCATTGGCAGGGGAATTGAATTTAAGAGTCGTGAGGTTATGCTACAGCTCTATAAAACTCTGATGAGACCACACTTGGAATATTGTGTTCAGTTCTGGTTGCCTCATTATAGGAAAGATGTGGAAGCTTTAGAGAGGGTGCAGAGGAGATTTACCAGGATGCTGCCTGGACTGGAGGGCAGGTCTTATGAGGAAAGCTTGAGGGAGCTAGGGCTCTTTTCATTGAAGCGAAGAAGGATGAGAGGTGACTTGATAGAGGTTTACAAGATGATGAGAGGCATAGATAGAGTGGATACCCAGAGACTTTTTCCCAGGGTGGAAATGACTATTATGAGGGGGCATAATTTTAAGGTGATTGGCGGAAGGTGTAGGGGAGATGTTAGAGGTAGGTTCTTCACACAGAAAGTGGTGGGTGTATGAAATGCACTGCTGGCAGTGGTAGTGGAGCCAGATACTATAGAGGCTTTTAAGCGACTCTTGGATAGGCACATGGATGATAGTAAAATGTAGGGTATGCAGGGTAGATTGATCTTAGTAGGATAATACGTCAGAACAACATCGTGCGCCGAAGGGCCTGTTCTGTGCTGTACTGTTCTATGTTCTATGTTCAGGAGCTGGGGTTTTATTCCTTTAGTCTCCATTCTGTATTGCAGAATCAGGATAGTCACAGTACAGTAAGGTGTAGAGATAGTGAATGAAACAAAAATAAGTAAAAATGAGATGTTGACATCAATTTAAGTTAACAATGTATGTGGCTCAATTGCATTGCTCATGGAAACAAAGCTCCGAGAAGAATCTCTCAGTTTTCCTTTGGTATGGGAGCAATGCCAGAGGTCTAGATATTGCAGATATTACAGCTTTCCTTAGAAGGTAAAGAGGGATAAACACAGTAATTACAGACAAATCTGCTTTGGGTGGATAACTTTGCTAGATCCATATGTCAGTGACAAAATTAATTGTCCTGGAAACATGAGTTAATAAATAAAAGCCAGCATAATTTTGTTTAAGGTAAATCATGTTTGAATAACTTAATTAAGATTCTTTAATACAGTAATGGAGAAGATGGGTGAGGGTTGAGCGTTGATATTGTGTGCATTGTCTTTTGAAAGGTCTTTGATAAAATACTAGATGATATACTTATTAGCAAAATTGAAGTTCATAGAATTATTGAAGCTGCAGTACTGCATGGACATGAAATGAACTCAGGCAGAAAGCAGACAATAGTGAAGTTATTCAGATCAGAAGTAAACATGCAGTGATATCTCCCAGAGTTCAATATTGGCACTTCTGGACTTTTTGCTATGCATCAGTGACCTGGGTTTGGGTATAAAGGAGACAATTTCAAAGTTTAGGAATGACTCAGACTGTAGACATATAGTAACAGTGAAGACAAAAATGATTACCTTTAGAATGATGTGGATAAGCTGATAAAATGGATACTTGTTAAGTAGAATTTAATTGCTAAATGTGATGAATTTTCAAAGGTAAGATAGTACAACCCAAAAGGTGGTATATCAAGACCTTGCAAGAGCAGGCTTCTGTGTAGTTGCATATACCATAACATTTGAAGGTGGGTTGCGACAGTTCAGAAAGCATATGGGACAACTGGCTTTGTGAATGGGAAATTAAATGCAAATAAGTGAAAATCATACTACATCATACAAACCATTAGTGTTGGATTTTGGGCACCTCACTTTAGGAAGCTATAACACAAAAGTACCTGCATGTGAAACAGCAGAAGCAACGAGTGATCAACAAAACAAATCAACAGATCTGATCTAACGTCTGCAGTTCTGCAACATATTTTCATCTATGGTATTGAAAATTAAACAACTGACCAGGGGAGGAGAATCCACAAATATTTTCATTGTCAATGATGGAGGAGCCCAACATATTAGTGCAAAACACAAGGCGAAAGCATTTGCAACCTTTTAAACCTGAAGTGCTGAGTGGTTGACCCATTTTGGCTTCCTCCTCAGGTCCTCAAGGATACAGAACAAGTTGATTCTGAAGGAATGGCTGAAAGCTAGGGTAATGGGCTTCACATTATTACAATAGTACTGAATACGTGTACTCCAGAACCATCTGCGTTCACATCTAAGTTGTTCTAATCACCAACAATACAGGTATCAATCCAGCAATGTGTAATATCATGTCTATATAAAGCAGGAAAAGTCAAGCCCGGCCAATTACCACCCCATCATTCTACTTTTGATCATCAGTAAAATGTTGGAAAGGGTCACCTACAATGGGAACAAATAGCACTTGCTCTACTTGTTCCACCTGCTCACTGGTACTCAGTTTCAGTTCCTCCTGAGTCACAGCCTCTGTATTAGCATGGACAAATGAGCTAAACTCCAGAAGTGATGTGAGAGTGACTGCTTTTGATATCAAAACAACGTTTGATTCAGTTTGCCATTGGGATATCTAGCAAAACTGGAATCAATAAGAATCAGGGAAGAAACTTTCCTCTAGTTAGAGTAATACTTAGCACAAAGGAAGACGGTAGTGATTGTTGGAAGTTAATCATCTCAGTCTCAGGTCATCACTGTAGACTTCCTGAAGCCAACTATCTTCTGTTTGTTCATCAACTACTTTTTCACCATCATAAGGTCTGAAACGGGCATATTCTCAGATGAGTGCATAACATTCAGCACCATTCATTGATATGCAGTAAGACCTGGACAGCAGCCAGATTTGGGCTGACATAGCAGGTAACATTCATGCCGTGCAAGTGCCCAGAAATGATCAATGTTGTCCCGCACTGGGGTATCATGCTGAAAAGCAAGCCCTGCTACTCCTGAAGTTGTCGCAAAAGTTAAAGATTTTAAAAAGCACATAGATTCCCCAATTTACTTACCTTTTAGATCCAGGTTGACAAAAAGCACAGACGTGCCTCCGTACTTCACAAAATATACCACCTATTATAAATATATAGAGTCTGGCTACAAATATACAATTATGACCCATCAGCTAATAACTCTACTAGTTAAAACTCTCAACCCTTAAAAAATTCACTCTCTACACACATATAGAGACAGACATAAACAGGAAAAAAATAGTGATAGAGGTGGAGGTAAAGACTGAGAAGACAGTTCAATGGTCCCTGTCTACCTGGTTTGCTGAGATGATCCTTTTGCTGTTCAGAATGGTGCTCAGATTCTTGACTTTCCTTCTCCAGACACTGTCACCTGTTTGCAGGAGACACAGGGTGACTAGTTACCACTTATAAAGGTCTATGATTCATCAATTAAAAGTCAAAGCTTACTGCAATTGAAAAGGGGAATGAGTACTGGCTATCTTCAGGGTTTAATTCTTTTTATTGCACAGAAAACATACCACTCCTGCTTTTGTAATAACTGTTCATTAGCTCCATTTGTAAACACCCCTTGACTCCTAACCAAAACACAAACAGATTCTAGACAAGGTCTCACACCGAACATGCATTGTCTGACCTAAAATGTCACCTCTTCTTCACAGTGATAAAACTTTCAGTTCTCGCAGGGCAGTGACTTGAAAGGAATTCGGGGATTTACATATGCATATTAATCAATTAAAACCTTCTAACTGATTAAAGATTTAACAACATCTTAGGTTTCTTTAATGCATCCTCATCAGATGTGTGACCCTTATATCTTTTACTTATAAATTTTGTGTTGGATACTACCTCTATCACTAAAACCTGAAGAAGGAGCGAAGCTCTGAAATCTTGCGTTTTAAAATAAACCTGTTGGATTATAACCTGGTGTCTGTGATTTCTGACCTCATCTTAATGTAGCTTGTGGTCTGTTCTACTAGCGCCCTGGTGGAAATGTAGGCAGTACTTTATCTTTGTTCTGCATCAGCATGAGAGTTTCATAAAGGTGTCATGAACCATATTTGGAGGGAATAACACTTGTCTTCCAGCAGCCATCACTAAATGGCCAAAGGACATGGAATGACACAGGGACAGATAAGTTCTCTAATATATATGCATCATGGCAGCACCCAATGTATCTAGCACCAGTCTCCAAAATCTAACATAAATAGTCATAAATAATTGGAACATTGATTGAGTGGAACCTTTTTCTGTTGATGAGCTCAGAGACAATTTCAAAACAATATGAGTGCAGTCCATAGCAAACTGCACATGGGGCAGGCCAGTGATGATGAAAAAACCCAGCTCAGCTACCTGATTCATCTTGCCAGATGGAAAAGATGAACAGCTGTGATTTAGAAAAACTGGCAACAGTGACATTCAGATGCATTTACGGGCTGAGGATTGGGAAATGCTGCACCCAAGGGCACAGTCTTAGAGTAAAGGGAAGACCTTTAAGAATGGAGATAAGGAGAAACTTCTTCAGCCAGAGACTGGTGAATCTATGGAATTCACAACCACAGAGGGCTGTGGAGGCCAGGTCATTGAGTACATTTAAGACTGAGATAGATAGGTTCTTGATTATCAAGGGGATCAAGGGTTACAGGGAGAAAGCAGGAGAATGGGGTTGAGGAACTTATCAGCCACGATTGAATGGCAGAGCAGACCCGATGGGCCGAATGGCCTAATTTCTGCTCCTATGTCTTATGGTCCCCAGATATCCCTTGAAACTAACAACTGGCATAAAAATTCAGGGCAGCTCTGACCTTGATGGTCACTCACATTGCTGCCCAGTCCGTCAGAGCATAAGTCATCCTCCTGCAGATGACACCGTTCATTGTTGATGGCCCAGGACATCCTTAATCTGTGCCAGCACTGTCTTTCTAAAAGCTGTAGGAAATGACAGGAAGGCTGCTGGACTTGCTGAAGATGTTGAAATTGTTTTCTCCTATGGCATTGTTTTGACATTTGAAGCCATACTACAAGGGTCCAAGCCACAGTAATGTCCACGTCAGGATTTCTAAGCAGATAATCTGTGGGGAATGTTAGAAATAGAACAGTGTATCAGTCATGGTATTTCTGCACCCTCACATCATGCAAAATGAAGTGTTATGTTATCCCTTTACACAATGTGCCATGGGTGTTTTGCAAGAAAGTCAATGTAATGCTTCAATGAGCAATTCTGAGGTATGTAACTTCATCTAAATTCATGTTGCATAACCACAGTACATTGAGAGAGTGGAATTCTGGCAGTAAGCCACTGTGATAGCCATTTCACTTGAACCCTTGAGCCATAAACCAGGTCCTTGAATATTTAGTTCAATGTGTGAATATTATAGTTCTGAGCTACTGTCTTCTCATGACATCCATGGAATTCATTTCAGAAATGTCCCAAACTCAGGTGGCAATTTACAGTTAGTGTCTCATTTCATTTGCTTAGCTGAAATTACAAGGAGTCAGTTCGTGCAAACACTATAATGATCCTGATTGCTTGAGCCATAACTATAACGTTCATTGCTGATGAAGTACCATTTGATGCCAGATGACATGAACGAGTTGAACCGAAGGGTCTGTTTTCATGCTGTCCATCTCTATGACTCTATGACCTTATGAGTGGTATCTCTGAATCAGTGCATGCTTGGTTAATGCCTCAGCAGGGCCTCAGGTTCAAATAGTTTTACTCCATTCCCAAAGAAAAAGAAACGTATTCTGCCCACACTGCCTACGTGGGTAGCCATTTTGTATCCCTGTTGTGCAGCTGATTTTGGATTGAAGATGGTTCAGGATGATTCCTTCCCCATTCCTCATATTTCCTTTTATGTTCCTGTCCCCTGTTGCCCAATGGCCTTTCACCCTCCACCCCCATTTCTGTTCAGTCCCTTTATGTAATTGTAATGTCCTCAATTTACCCCCAGAGCCTATGGCTTCGCAAATTGTCATTCTTTTGTTGGCTATACACTTTCCTCATACAGAGACCAGAGTAATGGTCACTTGTGAAACTTACTTCACCTCCAGCTCCATCCCCTGCTTTGCTGCATGATGTGATATTATAGATCTTAGAACTTTAATAACTGTTCATGGATTGAAATAATCAACAAAAGATAAATTGTTATGCATGAAAAGCAGCAGCAATTACTCTGCCTGGAATAAGCTATTAAAAACAAGAACAAAGAAGCAACTTCTGAGAAGAATGCATGGTACGGACTTGCAGTAATTTGGATGAAAGGACTTTAAAGAATCATCAATAATGACCTGAAGGGCAAAAATCTGTGTAAGAATTGAACACCAGAACAATTCAGTGGCAGTACTTCGAAGAACAAAACTTGATAAGGATCGAACCCTGGACACTTTCAGAGACAGGCTGCAGTTTGTGGAATCTGGCCACATTCCACCATGACCGGGTATTAGCCAGGTTGGGTTATGAGGCTTAACTTGTTTACTTGAGGAATTTTAGTTTGGTTGCTACATGCAATAAAGTTTAAATCATTATTTCAGTACTTGATTGTCTTTGAGATTTCTTAATAAATAGCAAATTAAAGATAACTTGTAGTGAGTTTACCCACAACAATGAGATCCACCCTTCTATCATGAAATGCCCCTTTCACTGTAACCATTCCTTCAGTGACACAGTCCAACGTATCTCATCCCCACAAATGTTTCACACTTTTATCAGGATTCCATTGACTGTCCCTGTTAAAACCCCTGAGTATTCATTCTCAAACTCCTAGAGTGACCAGGACCCACCCCCTGGACTGAGTTGGCAGAACAGCTACAACTGTGCATAGACCATCCTCCAAATAGATTTCTCCACTGCACCCTGGCTGATGTATCTTTAATTCTCAGACCTCAGGATTGGCAACACTCCAATACCCGGACTACAAAGCTATGGTTTCCCGCAATCTGTCAGGACTGGATCCTAGACAATGGCCAAACCCTAGAATGAAAATTAATGAATCCCTTGACTGAATGTAGCAGTACTCCCTGACTGACCTAAGAACTCCGTGACCACTGTGAGGACTATTCCCAGAGATAGCAGGAACTGCAGATGCTGGAGAAT
>NC_063335.1:69028244-69047276 GCF_021869965.1 Rhincodon typus | reverse complement strand
ACACCTTGTTATCTCATTTATTTAGCGTTTTGCAAACCTTGTAAAAATGGTGTGTGACAATGTGTCCTGTAAATTATTTCAGATTTCATTAAGTATTTCCTCTCACCTTGTTAATTATTCAATATGTTGTATTTTTAACAATTTCTGTCCATAGGTTTTCAGACTGGTAGTGGGGAAGGTTTCCACCCAATTGAGAGTCTGATAACTAACGAGATTTCTGCTTATTACTGGTACATTACCATCTCGTGTTCCATTCTAAAGATACAATTGGATAGATATTTGAAGAATGAACCTTTTAAAACCATTCATTTTCAGGACCACCAGGTCAATACCATAGTCCTTTCCAGTCCCCTACTTTCTTCAGTTTTAATGATAGTCTTATTTTCCTTTGGGTAATGAACTCTGGTCTAGAAATCAATCCATGAAGCCTCCCTGCACCGAATTGGGTACAAATAATATTTTCCCTTGTTCACATTGCTTCCTGGGCTGTATTAGTAAAAGCATGTGCAAAGTCTGAGTACACACCAGGAAGGTATTATCATGCGTCATAATATGATTAAATTTCATGTTCATTTTGAGGGAAAGAGGTATGGATCTAAGACTGACTCAGAGATAATAGGAACTGCTGATGCTGGAAACTGAGATAACAAGGTGTAGAGCTGGATGAACACAGCAGGCCAGGCAGCATCAGAGGAGCAGGAAAACTGACGTTTCAGGTCTGGACCTTTCTGAAGAAGGATCCAGACCCGAAACGTCAGTTTTCCTGCTCCTCTGATGCTGCCTGGCCTGCTGTGTTCATCCAGCTCTACACCTTGTTACCTCTGGATCTAAGACTACTGTCTTAAACTTTAACAAGGGTAATTATGAGGGGATGAGGGTAGTCCTGGCTAAAGCAAACTGGGGAATTAGGTTAAAGCAGACGACAGCAGAGAAACAGAGGCAGGCACTTAAGAAGTTACTTTCGAACACTCAGATTTGCAGACAGGAGAGAGAGAAATAGCAGGGTCTGACAGCAGCAACTTTGGCAGAACACTGGATTGGGAAAAACAACAAACAGTGACATCATAGGAAAGTTGTGAATTGGTTCTTCGATGAATAACTGCTGTTACGGGGCTTTGTGTATATTGCTGGTACTTGAAAAAAGATTCATTGTTTTAAAACTCTCAAGTCCTTACAATTATTAGTGACTGTAAATTTTATTAGCATTGTTAATGTTTATTGGTGGTGCTAAAGCTTATTTGGATATGCAGGGGTTTTTTTTATTTTGAAGTAAAAGCTTAACTAATTAACAGATAGCAAAGGTGGCAGAGTGGCATATTTGCTGCAATTGCAGCATGTGGGAGTTTCCAGACACACGTGTGATTCAGGATAAATACATCTCCAGAAAGTGTCTACTGCTATGGCAACTTCATCTCGGGATCAATGAGCTGGAGGCTGAGCTTCAGACGCTCTGGCACATCAGGGAGGGAATAAGTTCCCCTTCTTACTTTATTCTAGGAGATGGTCACAACCTTTTGTACAGTCTTCTGTCTTGGTCACTGGTCAGGGAAAGGGGTGTGTGACTGAAAGTGGCAGGTAACAAAACCTAGGGGGCAGGAGTGATGGACCCTCTGTGTTTGCAATTACTCAAGATTACTTCACCAGGACCTTCTCCAGGGCAATTAGGGATAGGCAATAAAAGGTGGCCAAACCAATGATGTCCACCTCTCATAAACAAATAAAAAAGTGAGGGCTGCAGGATGGGTGAGCTATCTGACTGTGACACCATGGTACAGTATGCCATTCAAGCTGTTGGAGCATTGACTGCAGTGAAAGCGGGAACAGTACAGTGATGGGGATTGTCAGTGTTTTCTGTGGAAAAGAACAAGAGTTCTGACATCTAGGTAGTCTGCCTAGTGCCAAGTCAAGATGGGAGAGGAACTAACAGTAGAAGGGAGAGGATCTAGTCATTGAGGTCCATGTAGGAACCAATGGCATAGACAGGGAAAGAGAATCTCCATTGTCAGTATGAGGAGCTAAATAATAAAACAGAAGCTCAAAGGTAAAAATCTCTGGATTATTAGCTGAACTACTTGCTAGCTCTGCTAAATATTTACATCATTTCTTTCTTGTCATGATTTCAGATTTCCAGCATCTGCAGTACTTTATTTTTGTATTAATATTATTGCTTATGCTTACAAATGGCAGTGGGACAGTGACACAGCTACTAGCACGAGTATTACGACGCAATAATGGAATCAGTTTTCCTGCCAGAAGCCAAATCGGTTTCCTAGCAGACTGCAATTGCCTGGCAACGGATGCTGAGAAGGTAATGTCAGCAATGCATGACACCTTCCTGGCCTTTTTCCAAGCTCTGAATAACCTTTCACTATTACAACTCACAAAACATTGTGAACAGGGCCAGCTTTGATTGATTTTATGTCATTATTGAGAGTAGATTCTAGCAGTTCCACTTTGTATCTAAATGTAAATGCAGGTAATAACAATCTCATCCTACTAAAGGGATTTTATGTTTAAATGTGTGGCAGATTCAATAGCCAAGACCACTAGAAAATAAAATGGAACGTTACAATGTAAGATGATGGGTTTAGCATTTTTTTTGAAAGAAACCCCAAAAACTCAATCACAATGATCAGCCTTTTGTGTAGTTAGCAGATATCCAAGAACAAAACAACAAATTGGGAATTTATATATGCTGATTTTAAAATTCTCATCCTTGTTATAAAATCTCCTTAGAGACTAAATCCTTCTTGACTCTATAATCTTTGGCCTTACAACCTTCTGAGATATCTGTACGTTTCTAAGACTGTTCTCTTGAATAGCCCTGGTTGAAATCAATCTATAAATGGCGGCCACTTCCAGAGTTTGCCAAGATTTTAAATTCTGCAATTTTGCAGTGTAATGTTCAATTGCTCGCTATTTGATTTTATGAGCCTGTATACTATTAATGCTCACTGGACTTGATTAATTAAGCCTGATTTTGAATTATAGAAGTGTAAACAAACTGTAGAAGTTGCTGGAAGTTACAGCTGTAAATATAGACCTGCGGACAATTAATCTACTGTTGGCAAAATGGCAATGTGTTGTGCATTTGTAAATTGGCTGCACACCTTCTTGTGGCAGGCAGCTTGCTGATTCCAGACCTGCCATCAGTAGAACTTAATAATAGCAGGACATGGTTAGAGAAGCAATGTAAAATGGTGCACCCTCCCTGAGATTTTAGTGGTTCCCACCTCCATTCTAGCTTCCTGGCTTGGGGAGATGCTGGGGAGGTGCAGGTGACAGGGACATACTGCCTCAAATATCAGTCAGATGGTGCTTGATTCATGGTTCAAATCAATCTTTAAAGATCTTTGCTTTCATTTATTAACTCTAATTCGCACATCATTCACTTTACCATTCATTCATTTGCAGATCAATTATTGTAATAAATCTACAGTACTTGCACCAAGAAATAAATTGACTACTTTGATATAGTCATTGACATACTGAAAAAACTGAGACAATAGGAAGAAACATAAATTATAAGTTCTAACAAAAAGAATAATGGCTGCCTAATGCAACATATGTATATTTGGAAAAGATACACTTCCAAAACCACTTAATAAGAAGAACTAGAGAAGCTCCTGAGCGTTTATGTGATCAGTATTGGTTAAAGTCTTGTGTCATGGAAAACATGTAGCTGTTTCCCTGTACTTGCTAATGATTAGTTATATTTCCAGGTGGATATGTGTATTTTCCTGCCCATGAAGTGACTGAGTCAGTTTTAATAATCCAGCAGAAACCTTTTTGTTTTTTAAAATAAAGAAGCTTAGTTTAGTTCTGACACCCTTCCCTACAGGTTAATGAAAGTATGATGTCTCACTTGTATGTCTTATCCAAATTACCACTCACACCAAGATTAGAACAAATGAAGGTAAACAACAATAATAAAAATAAAACTTAATTTATCCTCTATCTTGTTGCAGGCTTGGTGCTTCTTAGTTGACATTACTTTGGCTGAAGTGAAGGTTTGCAAGGGCAGAGATTTTCATTGTGGTGATCCTTGTCTAGAGGTTGATTTCTGAGGTCAGCTTGAAGATGAAGATACAGTCACTGCTTCTTTTCAAGTAACTATAGTTAGGCACTTTAGCTGTTGACTACAGCAGACACAAGCTTGCAAGACTTCCCCTCTCTGATGAAATTCTGCCTCTTCCTCAATATGTATCTAAAAAACCTCAGTTTAAGTCTCTTCCAAAAGGATGCAAAGAGACCTATGATGGCCAGGTTCACCATGTAACAAGGGTCAAGACATGGTCCAAAAAAAGGTATTATGATAATTCAGTGAGCAGTCTGTTAGCCATGTCTCACCCAGAGTATTAGATTGCCGTAATCATTTGCTTTTTGGCAAAGCAAATCTGTATTTTTCCAAAGGAGATGTCAAATGAATTCATTTATCCCTTGACCAAAACTAGTCAGTTATAATCAAATGTATGGTTAACTTCATCCTCTCATGAGATAAAACAATTCAATCCACAAATCTAAACCGAAAGAACTGTGGCTGCTGTAAATCAGAAACAAAAATAGAGATTGCTTGAAAAGCTCAGCAGGTCTGGCAGCATCTGTGAAAAGAAATCAGAGTTAATGTTTTGGGTCCAGTGACCCTTCCTCAGAACTGACGATAGCTAGGAAAATGTTGGCTTATAGGCAATAGAGTGAGGGGAGGGGTTAAGGAGTAAACGATCGGTGGGGATAGAGCTCAAAGAGAGCAAAGGACAGTTGGACAGACAAAGGAATGGATAACGATATGGTTGGGAGGGTGAATAGCTGTTAATGAGGACTGTTAGTGACTAACAATAGGTAGTGTGATGTGGCAGGCTATGTGATAACAAGACCTAGTGTGTGGGGTTGGGGACTAGGGTGTGGGAGAGTTCAGGCCCTAAAATTATTAAACTCAATATTGAGTTTGGAGGGCTGCAAGGTCCCCAAGCAGAAAATGAGGTGTTGTTCTTCCAGCTTGCACTGAGCTTTGCTGGAACACTGCAGTATGCCAAAGACAGAGATGTTGGCCAGGGAATAGGGTGGTGTGTTAAAGTGGCAGGCAACTGGAAGGTCAGGGTCATTTTTGCAGGCAGAACGTAAACGTTCTGTGAAACGATCACTCAGTCTATGGTTTATTTTCCCAATGTAGAGGAGACCATGTTGTGAGCAGTGAATGCAGTAAACTAGATTCTGGGAAGTGCAGGTAAAGTGCTGCTTCATCTGGAAGGCATGTTTGGGCCTTTGGATACTGACAAGGGAGGAGGTAAATGGGCAGGTGTTACACCTACGGCGGTTGCAGGGGAAGGTGCCATGAGGCTGTGGGAGAGGTTGGAGTTGGGAGTGAAGGAAGGGTAGACCAGATTGTCCAGGAGGGAACATTCCCTGTGGAAGGCTGAGAAGGGAGGGGAGGGGAATATGTGTCTGATGGTGGCATCTCGCTGGAGGTGGCAGAAATGGTGACTGATGATCCTCTGGATGTGGGCGCTGGTGGGATTTTAGGTAAGGACAAGGGGAATGTTATCGCTGTTGCGAGAGTGAAGAGGCATCGAGGTGGAGGTGCGGGAGATGGGTTGGACCTGGTTGAGGGCCCTGCCAACAATGATGCTGGGGAATCCTCGGTTGAAGAAGAAGGTGGACATTTCAGAGGGTCCCTTGTCAAAGCTGGCCTCATCAGAACATATGCGACAGAGATGGAGGAACTGGGAGAATGGAACGGAGTCTTTACAGGATTATAGTGGATATTAGCAGCCAGTCTATCCCCAGAAATGGAAACAGAGATGTTAAGGACTGGAAGGGAGGAGTTAGAGATAGAACAGGTGAGAGTGGGGTGGAAATTGGAAGTGAAATCGATAAACTTTTCCAATTCTGGATGAGAGAGGGAAGCAGCACCGATGATACAATCGATATATTGGAGAAAGAGTTGTGGGTTGGGGCTGAAAGAGGATTGGAACAAGGAATGTTCCACATACCTCATGAAGAGACAGGCATAACTGGGGCCCATGCGGGTACCCATGGCCACCCCTCCGACCTGAAGAAAATGAGAGGAGTCAAAAGAGAATTTGTTCAGGGCAAGGACGAGCTCGGCTGAGCAGAGGAGGGTGGTGTTGTTGAATGTTCTGGACTCAGCAAAGTCTCAGCTTTATCACTCTGTGTCCCCACCTTAATGAATTTCGGGCACAACATGAAGCCAAACACTTCTTCAATTTCTTTGGACAACATTTCCGAGCTACCATCAGTTCTGAGGAATGGTCACCGGACCCAAAATGTTAACTCTGATTTCTCTTTACAGATGCTGGGAGACCTGCTGAGCTTTTCAAGCAATCTCTATTTTTGTTTCCAATCCACAAATCTGTTTGGCAGTCCTCAGAACCATCTTGAGTTCCAGACTTTTGTTTAAATATTGCCCTTAAAATATAGTTTATGATTTATAATGCGGTCATGCTGATACTGGTGTGACACTTAATTGAACAGACTGATCAACTCTGGAGCAGGGCCTAAGTTGTAGATGCAGCCATTCAGGATTCAATTCCAACACAGGTAATTCCAAAGATAATGCTATTGAATGTCAAGTGGTGGGTAGGTTCTCTCTTGTTGGAGATGGTCATGGTCTTGCATTTGCATGATGTAAATGTTAATTGTCACTTATCATTCTAAGTCTGGATATTGCCCAGGTTTGCTGCAAATGGACGAGGACTGGTTCAGTATCTGAGGAGTTGCGAGTATTGCCAAACATTCAATCACCAGTGAACATACCCACTTCTGACCTTATGATGGAGAACAGCCCAACAGTGAAGCAGCTGAAGATAGTTTTGCTTAGGACATTACCTTGAGAAACTTGTGTAGTAATATCCTATGGCTGAGATGATTGACCGACAACATCAACAGCTATCATTCTTTGTGCTGGGTATGACTCCAACCAGCAGAGAGCATTATCCCTGCTTTTGATTGACTCCAGTTTTGCTAGGGACCAGGATTGGTCAAATGCTGCCTTGACATTAAGGGCAGTGACTCTCACCTCACCTCTGGAGTTCAGCACTTTTGTTCATATTTGGACCAAGGCTGTAATGACATCAAGAGCTGAGTGTCCCTAGTGATACCCAAACTGAGTGGCAGCAAACAGGTTTTCTTTTTACAGGTGCTATTTGGTCACACTCTCAATTACTTCTTCCATCACTTTGCTGATGATTGAGTGTACACTGATAGGGTGATAATTGACTGGGTTAGATTTGTTCTTATTTTTGCACACATGACATAGCTGGGCAATTTCCTAAATTGTCAGGCAAATTCCAGAACTTTAGCTGTAGGGGAACATCTTGGCTATAACACAAGTCTTCAGCAGTATTGCTGCAATGCTGTCAGGCAGTTAATCCTTACAGTATTCACCATCTTCAGCTGTTTCTTACCATACATGGCATGAATTGAATTTGTTGAACACTGGCATCTGTGATACTGGAGACCTCCAGAGGAGGCTGCGATGGATCATGCAGTCTGAAAATAGATAGATCATTGAGGGTGGGGATATTCGTGGTGCTTCTACTTTCTGTTAGTTGTTCATTATCCAGCAACATTCAAGATTGAATCTTGTTGAAGTGCAAAGATTATATCTGATTTGTTAATTATGGGAACTTTTAGCCCTCTGCCTTGCATGCAGCATGCAAGTGTTGTAAATTCATTAGGTTGACATCCCATTTTTTAATTGTATCTGATGCTGTACCAGCATTCTCTCCTGCAAAGTTCATTGAACCAATGTTGAATCTCCTGGCTTAATGGTAATGATTGCAGTTGAAGGCCCACAGCAGCTACTGGATGTCCTCTTTTGACTTTCTAGATGTTTTTAGATCCTGTTTAGCACATTGGTGACATAACGAAGAGTATCAACATGATTAAGGGTAACCATAATGTGAAGAGAGGACTTTATCCCCTCAAGGACTGTATGGTGGTTACTTTGACCAAAACTGCCATGGATGGAGGCATCCATGATAGGTAGATTGGTGGAGACAAGGTCACGTATATTTTTCCTTCTTGTTGGTTCCCTCACCACCTGCTGCAGACACAGTTCAGCTGCTTTGCCTATTAGAACCCAGCCAACCTGGACAGAAGTGGTGCTGCTGAGCCTCATAGACATTGAAGTCCCCCACTCAGAGCACATTCTGTACCTTTGTCACCCTCAGTGTTTCCTTCAAGTGATGTTGAACTTGCAGGAGCCCTCATCCATTAGCTGAGGAGTGGATGTGAGTTGTGGTAAGTGATAATCACAGGGGTTACCTTGTCCATATTTGACCCAATACCATGAGATTTCATTGGGTTTAGAATTAACATTGAGGACCCAGGCAAATCCTAGCCAATTGTAAGTGTTCCCAGAAGTTCAGGACATACTCAGGGATTATGATTGCAGTGGCTTGGACTTTGCCCATGATGTATAATTCTGTGAGTATGGCAAAATCAAACTGTTGTTTGATCAGTCTGTGAGACAGATGTCCCAATCTTGTCACGAGCACTATTTGTTAGTCAGGAGGACGTTGTACACTTAACAAGGCTATGTTTGCCATGTCAGTCCCTGTCACAGAATGATGCTGGGTGGCCCATCCTGTTTCATTCTTTTGATTAAACTGTTGTGGTTTTGATCCAACCTAGTGGCTTGCTGGACTATTTCTGAGGGCTATTAAAAGTCAACCATGTTATATAGAAAAATAGGGCAGCAGTTCATGGACCACTGCCATTAGGTTTTCAGGCAGGAGAACTATAAAAATTCCCTGTGTAGATTTCCCACCACTTGCTTGTTTGCCTCAGATCTCTCCGTAATTTTTAAGGGGTGGTTGATGCCTGTTCTGACTACAATTGAGGTCATTTAATGGCCAATTGAGGGCTGCTTCCTGCCTGGCTATGATCTGAGGCCAGAGATGGAGGAGCTGGGGGGAGTGGCGGGGGGGAGGAGTGGGGAACAGCTGGGGGTGGCGGCCTTACCCATTTGGATCTTGGGTAGAAATGGCGGTGATGCCTCCAAAATGGCCTCCTTTCCCAATTGATGAGCCATCCAAAAGCTGCCTCTGCCTTTCCAGCGTTCCAGCATGTCCCCTTTTCCTTTCCTCATTCATGGCCCCACTTCCTGTCTCCACATCTAGCTGTGTCTTGGTTCCCAGTACTTAGAATCTGTGTAGTCCAGCTGTGGCCATCACACCCCAATTAGATCGGCTGGTAGTTCACTGAGGCAAGACTTGATTTTGAATGAGTGAAGAAGGTATTATTTCCAGCCAATTAACATCTCATAGAGCTTTAAATGGTTGTGCACCTAATGAAATTTGATGTTTTGGGTGGCACAGTGGGAAACATTGCCAATTGGAAGCCTTACCTTTTGGAAGAGTAGTGGATCATTCAGCCTAATGAGCCTCTAGATAGAGCCATATAATCATATTGGGCCTATTTTACTCTTCTCCCCCAGTAGGGTTGAAGGCTGGAGGGCTTGTAAAATTTGACGTGTGGCCTTTCCACTGCCTAGCCCCCTGTGAAGACTTTTATGAAACTTTATAGATGGACATTTGGGGTTTTGGATGGTAGTGTACCCTTGGGCCAATTAATGGCCACTTACGAGCCATATCCAAACTCCATCACCTTACTCAAAGCAGAGGTGGCCTATTCCAAAAGGGCAGTGCAGGAGCTGTTTGGGCTGGTATCAGGCAAGGAGGGGACAGGCAGTGGGAAACCACCTTTACAGGTGCTATTTTCTGATCAGGGGCTCCCTTAGGTCACATTTACACTGATAAAAGTCCCTACCTCTGATCTTTCAAACCAGACCCCAATCCACCTACATGGGTTGCCTCCCTGACACAAGTGTACTGTTCCCCCATACTCCCTGGTGACCATTTGCTGCGATGATGGCCATTGGGAACTGCATGCAGGTCCTGGCAATGGCCAACACTACTATCTGATCGGCCAGCAGCAGTCTGACTTGGGAGAATTTGGCCCTGAGGAGAAGTCTCAAGACTAGTAGATCACAGTGGGGCATCCGTTTCTATGGCAGACTCCTCACTGAACTACTAGGTGGAGTTTGGGGGAAAACATTCTGTCCTATTAAATCCAGTCCAGTGTCTTACAGCACAGAAGAACGTTAATATGCCTTGTCTGTCTTTCAGTTAAATCATGAAAGATCTGTAACTAAGCATTATTTAACCTGAATTGTTTTCCATAACCCTGAATAATTGTACACAACAGAAGTACACCACCAATCTGTAAGAAATATTTAGTTAATCAGCTTCCAGATTTCCTTCATTTTCCAATGAAAAATGTGTTTAATCTTAGAGCTATCGATCTAATTTTAAGATTATCCCGTTTGATTTGGATCCCCTGTCACAGTTTGCCTATTTAGCATACAATAAAATGCTAAACACAGGTGCAGCACTGTGGCTCAGTGGTTAGCACTGCTGCCTCACAATGCCAGGGACCTACGTTCAATTCCAGCCTATAGTGACTGTCTGTGTGGAGCTTGCATATTCTCCCTGTGTCTGTGTGGGTTTCCTCTGGGTGCTCCGGTTTCCTCCCACAGATCAAAGATGTGAGGTTAGGTGGATTGGCTCTGCTAAATTACCCAGAGTGCCCATGGATGTTTGGGTTAGAGATGGGAAATGCAGGAATAGGGAAATGGGTCTGGGTGGGATGCTCTTCAGAGGGGTGGTATGGACTTGTTGGGTTGAATGGCCTGTTTCCACACTGTAGGGATTCTACGACATCAATAACTGAATTTTAATTGAACATAGTAGGAGAATACAAAATAAATTACAACCATACGTTGCTCAATTTTGCATCGGATGACTGCCATTCAGAAATAAATTCCGGCATAGTTACAAACTGTTCTGGGTTTTTAAAGGGCAAATATTCCTTTACAGTTAGTTATCTAATCTAGAATCTAAGTGCTCATTTTGAACTTCTGGGTGAGATTACAGAAAAACAAGCAACTGGGGTCACCTGGGAATGGCCATATTGGCTCATTGACATGTTGCCTCCCAACCTCCCAGCTATCAATCAGCAGGAGGTTGTCTTCTGCAACCAAAAGAAATATTAACAACCTCAAGGTCAGGAATTCAGGAGGGAATCTTTGTTGGAGGAGAATGATGCCCAAGATCTCCTTTTGAGACTCACACTGTTGGCCCACATTAAGACTAAAAAGGGATCAAATTTGGAAAGGTGTCATAAATCAAAGAGTACAGACAAGACAAGTGAGGAAGGTATTAATATGGAAAAGAATAAATAGAATGTGAAAGCAATAAAGAATATGTATCCAAGAGTAAATCAACAGATAAGGCTAGCAGTAATGAAAACAATAAAAGAACAAAATGACAGGCTGTGTACGCAAATGTTCATAGCATTCAAAGCAAAACAAATCACTGATAGTTTAAATAGAAGTACAATGAGATAGTCATCACAGAGGCATGGCTGTAGAATAACACAGGTTTTGAATTTTGAAGGGTACATGATATTTAGGAAACACAGGGAATGTGGAAAAGGTAAATGGGTGGCTCTGTGGCATTAACAGAATAGAAATGGATGACCCAAGTTCAAGAAACTAGGTTGTAAAAGCAGTTGGGTAGAAATGAAAAATCTACCAAGGCAAGAATATATTTGTGGGAATGGTGTACTGATAGGACAGAGAAGAAATAAATCAGCTTGTCAGAAGGCAATAATTACGTGGCATTTTAACTTTCCCAATAAAATGAAAAAGTCAGATTGTCAAACATTGCAACATAATTGAAATTTAAATCCAGTTTGTTGGACAGTAGGTGCAAGACTATTTAAAGTCAATAAACGTAGAGCTGGAAAAGCACAGCAGGTCAGACAACACCTAAGGAGCAGGAAAGTCAACATTTTGGGTCGAAACCCTTTGTCAGACTGTTGATTTTCCTGTTCCTTGGATGCTGTTTGACCTGCTGTGCTTTTCCAGCTCCACATTTATTGACTCTAGCTTCTAGCATCCGCAGTCCGTACAGTCTCCAAGACTATTTAAAACTTGTTCAGAGCGATTATGAGGACATAAAATTAAAGCTGGCTAAATTGAACTGTCAAATTAGGTTTATGGATAGGTCAATGGAGTTCAGTGGCAGATATTTATGGAAATATTTCAGAATACACAGAATTACATATTAAGGAGAAATCTGCCACCTGTGGTTAACTAAAAATTAAAATATCAAACTTAAAGAAAAAGTATAAAATTGCACAAAGTTGGATGGCAGATCAGAATATTGGACAGAATATAACAAACAGCAAAGAATAACTAAAATATTGAAAAGGAGTGAGAAAATAGGGTACAAAAGCTAATTAGAAATATAATAGCAGATAGTAAAAGTTTCTGTAGATATTTTTAATAGAAAAAGATTAACAGAGTGAGCATTACTCCTATAGAAAATGAGCCTGAGGAATTAATATTAGAAAATAAGGAGATGTTAGATAAATTGAACACATATTTTGTATTGGTTTTTCATTATAAAGGACACAAGTAATATTTTAGAAATAGCTGTAAATCACAAAATGACAGGGAGGAAGGAACTCAAAGAATTATAATCTCCAGAGAAATGGTAAGGATATGAATATTGAGCAAATTGTAAATGCTGTGGGCTTAAATCTCTTCAGGTCCTGATGGACTTTATAATAGGGTCTAAAAATAAATGGCTAGTGAGATGTTAATAACTTGTTTTTGATTTTCCAACAGTCCCCAGATTTTGGAAAGGGTTAAATTAGACAGGAAAATAGCAAATGTAACTCCTTTATTCAAAAATATGGACAGAAAACAGGAAACTACAGGACCACTGGCTTAACATCTGTCAAAGGGAAGATTTAGATGCTATTATTAAAAATAAAAGAGTGGAAGGAGCGCATTTAGAAGAGTTCAAGGCAATCAGCAAAGTGTTGTAACTCACTAGGTTCGAACCACCCCCCACCCTCCCCCCCGCCATCTATAGGTGTGTTTAATGCTGTTCCTGGCATGTCCTCCTACATCCTACATTGAACTTTGGTTGATTCCCTAACTTGATGGTAATGTTAGAGAGCAGGATATGTTGTGGTTGGTTGGTTCGTTCGTCAAGCTGGTTCGTTGTTCCGCAGACGTTTCATTACCCTGCTGGGTAACATCATCAGTGCAGCCTCTGATGAATTACCTAGCAGGGTAAAGAAACATCTGTGGAATAACGAACCAGCTCAGTGAGCCAACCAACCACAACATCCACAACCCGAGCTACAAATCTACTCAAAAACCTTAGACAGCAGGATATATTGGGCTAGAAGTTACTGATTGTGTTTGATTACAATTATCCTCTATCTGAATACAAGACTTTGTCTCCACAAGGACTGTACAGTGATCATTCTTATCAGTACTGTCAAGGACAAACTCATCTGTGGCAGTTGGATTGGTGAGGATGAGGTCAATTTCCCTTCTTGTTGGTTCCCTCACTGCCTGCAGCAGACCTAGTCTAGCATCAATGTCCTTTGGCAGTCAACCAGACTGGGCAGCAGTGGCGTTACTGGCCACTCTTGGTGAGGGCATTTAAATCCCCACCCAGGGTTTATTTTGTGCCCTTGATACCCTTAGTGCTACCTCCATGTAGTTTTGAACATGGGGATACCATGATTTATCAACTGCGGGTGGTCTACGTCCTTCTGCAACCTCCCTGCTTCCTCAATACTATCTGTTTCTCCACTTATCTCTGTGTCATGCAGTACAGGGAATCAGCAAAAGGTTTCACTGTTCCTCTTTGATCTGAGAACCAATGTTGAGGACTCAGTAATGGAATTGCCTCCCAAGCATATATCACTATTTTGCCACCTCTACTGGTGTCTGTCCTGCTGGTGCGATAAGAAAAAACACTGGGGTAATGATGGGGTGCTTAGGTCATTAGCTGTAGGGTATGATTCCATCAGGCTGCTGCTTGACTAGCCTGTGAGTCAGCTCTACAAACTTTGAGCATTACTCTCTATTTATTAATCAGGACAAATTTGAAGGGTTGACAAGGTGGAGTTCTCATTTTATTTTAATTTAACCTGTTTTTCTAATCAACCTGTTCAGAAATGTTGCTCTGGAGTATGTGGGACTTGAACCCAGGCTTCTTGGTACAGGGGTAGGGAAACTACTACTCCGCCACCAGAGGGCCCCCTTCACCATTGCTGTTTCTGGTGCCTAATGTGATGTGAGGTGGTCTGACGAGTTTCATTCCTTTGAGACTTTGTGGCAGTTGAATACAATTGAGTGTCTTGCTAGGCCATTTCATAGGGCAGTTAAGAATCAACCACAAAAAGATCAGAGATAGTAGGAACTGCAGATGCTGGAGAATCCGAGACAACAGATCAGCCTCATTTTTGTGGGTATGAATTCACATGTAGGCCAGACCTGGAAGGGTTTTGATGACAATCGACAGTGATTTCCATGGTCATCTTTTTAATTCCAGATATTTTATATTCAAATCCCACCATCCAGGCATCGCCTGGATCTCTGGATTACTATTCCAGTGACAATACCACTGTGCTATTGCCTCCCCAGTGAGACAGGCATAGGAGATGACTGCACAACCTGCCTTGAGCTGGAGGACACAACAAAGGTGGAAAGTGTTGTAGGGGCTGGTGACTGTTGTGATAATGAAGGGCTCAAGTGACTGGCAGAGGTTACAGAGACAGAAAGGGTTGTAGGGACTAGAAGAGGTTAGAGAAATAGAGAGGACTGCAGGAGCCACAGAAAGTTACACAGATAGGGTTTAATGACTGGAGGAGGTTACAGAGATAAGGAAGACTGTAGGGACTGGAGGAAGTTATGGAGATAGGGAGGGTGTAGAAACTGGAGGAGGCTGCACAGTTAGGAGGATCACTCATTCCACCCCTACCTGCCTTCATCTGTGGTGTGGCCACTTTGTGAAGCTGAGAACTATGTGGATAGTATTTTTCACAGATGTACCAGTGATTCCAGCTGCAACTTGAGTTCCAAAACTTGGAGCTTTTGCAGTTGGAGATATTTCCCGCACAAGTGTTCACCTAGTAGGAAAATAATTTGTGAGGACATAAGGAGGCTGCAAAGGAATATAGATAAGAGAGTAGGCAAATATTTGGCAAATGCAGTATGATGTGGGAAAATGTGAAATTGTCCAATTGGCAGGGCAAATAAAAAAGAAACAAATATCAAATGTTGGGAGATTGCAGGGCTCTATGATTCAAAGGAATCTGGGTCTTCTAACACATGAATAGCAAATAAAGCAAGTAAATAGCAAAGCTAATACAATGATACAATATATTGTAAGGTGGAATTATAGGCAGTGAGGTTATGCCTCATTTATACAAGACATTGGTGAGACCATATTTGGAATTCTGTAGTCATAAAGTCATATGGCACGGAAACAGACCCTTCTGCCCAACTCGTCCATGCCGACCAAGTTTCCTAAACTGAACTAGTCCCATTTGTCTGCATTTGGCCCATAGTCCTCTAAACCTTTCCTATCCATGTACCCGTCTAAATGTCTTTCAGATGTTGTAATTGTACTCGCCTCTACCACTCCCTTTGGCAGCTCATTCTGCACTACACTCTGTATGAAAAAGTTGCCCCCTATACACTTTTAAATCTTTCCCATATCACCATAAATCTATGCCCTCTAGCTTTGCACTCCTCTACCCTGAAGGAAAGACCTTGGCTATTGATTGTATCTATGCCCTTCATGATTTTATAAACCTCTATAAGTCACCCCTCAGCCTCCTACATTTCAGGGAAAAAAGTCCCAGCTTATCCAGTTCCTCCTTATAACTCAAACCCTCCAGTCTCAGTAACATCCTTGTAAATCTTGTCTGCACCCTTTCCAGTTTAATAACATTTTTCCTATAGCAGGGTGACCAGAATTGTATGCAGTACTCCAAATGTGATCTTACCAATGTCTTGTACAGCCATAACATGATGTCCCAACTGAATGCTCTGACCAATGAAGGCATGTCAAATGCCTTCTTCACCACCCTGTCTACCTGTGACACCATTTTCATGGAACTATTTAACGGCACTCCTAGATCTCGCAGTTCGACAACCTGCCCTGGTTTTTCTTACCAAAGTGCAATAGCTTGCATTTATCTGAATTAAACTCCAACTGCCATTCCTCAGCCCATTCATCCAGTTGATCAAGATCCCGTTGTAACTCTTAGATAACCTTCTTCACTTCCCACTATACCACCAATTTTCGTGTCATTGGAAAACTTACTGAGCATACTTCCTATATTCTCACCCATAACATTTATAAAAAAGACGAACAAGAGTGGACCAAGCACCGAACCTTGTGGCACACCATATTAGTACGTAGTATAGTATTGGTCTCCTTATATAAGGACGGATATAAATGTGTTGGAGGCATTTCAGAGAAGACTAGACTAATACAAGACAAACTAATTGGTAGGATATCTTATAAGAAAAAGAAAATGGACAGGCAAGATTTCTGTCTACTGGAAATTGGAAGTGTAAGAAACATGAAAGATCCAATAAGATCCTATAATTTCTGTATAATTCATATTGTTATCATGATAGTGGCAAAGTATGGACTAAACATTTTTGGATTCCAACATCTGATTTTAATTCCTAGAACCTTTAAGGACTAAAATGGTTTTAACATGGAAAACATTGACTTGAAATGTCCACAACTATCAGCTGACCACAGGTTAGCCCAGTTTTGTGAAATGAATATGACAATAACAAAGACAGCCAAAACAAATTAATGTTTTCAAAAGGCATTAAAACTCAGATCTGTATCTTCTGTTTGTTTTGCACCTTGATTGATACAGTTCATATATTTGAGATGAAAGAGCCACCTGCAAACTATCCAGCTTGGAAAACAGTCAGCCCAGACATGGGAATTAGTATTGATCTGTATTTCCAACAGCTGCTTTGGCAAACCAAGAGAGAAAGATGGATATACAACTAGAATTGGACAGCTTTTGCTCTCTCTCTCTCCATTTTCTGTCAGTCTCTCTGAAGACACAATCTAATGATAAAGCAAATTGGAGAAACATCTCTTCACTTAGAATTCAATGATATTTGCAATATTCTCTACTCCTGTGTATACAAGATAGAAATTAAATGACTGTGGTCTCAGGTTAAAACTTGATACCTCAAGGACACTCCTAAGTGTTTGGAGAAATGTAATTGTATCTTCATGTTTTGGCTGGCTTGCTGTAGTCACATGACCTTTACCACTAATATAAATGCGTTTGTGTGAAGTCTGTGGAAGCCATTAAATAAGCAATGAAACCTATTGATGGAGTGGTGCACCTGTATGGATTTTCAGAGCTGTGGGAAATCCAGCTACTTAAAGGAGCAGCAAGGATGTGGTAAAAATAAAACAGTCTGTCACCTTGGATAACTTAGTGAGCCAAAATGTATGTATATTTTTATTCTCTGCTGATGTGAAAATGAAAGGACACAGGAGACAAAATTGAAAATGCTTCTATTCTCAACGGCAGAACTGTAAAATAGCGACAGAATTTTTTTCATTATACATTCCTGAGCAGGCAAGAGTTGCAACCCTGCTAGCAGTGATATGGAAAGGATGCTGCCTTACAGCCTGAATCCCACTGATTAGCAGGAAAAGCCAGAACCTGGAGAGATTTTGCAGACTTTGAAGGGACACTTTGAATATTAATGTTACTTGTGGATGGTATTTAGTCAACATCAGTTTCAGGGGAGGAGAAGACCATTGATTGGTATTGGTCAGTTCTTTTGAGTGCATTACTGTCAGAAGGCGGCAAACTATGCCCGCTCTTTATAGCAGTCAGCTGCCGTATCTGATATTTAAAATTCTCGACAGCCCATACCAATGGATAAATGTAAGTGTGATGCTTTAAGCTGCTGGGAGGGTTGGGTTCTGATAGATAGGGATGTAGGATGACAGGTAGGTAGGTTACCAGAGTTCCAGCTGGGATGGGGGTAGATTGTTGGGAATGTAAGGTGCCAGCTGTGTAGGATACTGTGAGAAGTGGGTGCGATTTAAACGGAGAAATGTCGCAGGAGGGCCAAGTAAGTGTTTATGCTAGGTTGGAGTTAGCTGGAGAAATTCGTCCGCAGGAAGTGGGGAGGGTGGGCGTTAAGTCTGATTTCAGGTTTGGAAGAGGGTGGGGGGGGGGTCAGGTCTGGTGAGGGAATGAGGGGCATTGGAACTGTGCAGTTTGAGGTCCGGCAAAGTTTTGAGGTGGGTGGGTTGTATTGGGTCACGCTGCGTCCAGCAGATGGACAAAATTAGGGAATTAAATATGGAGGCAACAGTGTCAGGACTCCGTCTGATGATGAAGGGTTGGGACCAATGGTGACAATGGAAGTGGTTCAGGGATTGGATTGGGTCAGCCAGTGAGGTGGAGGGAGATGGCCAATGAGGTCTGGCTGCAGTGGGTGGGGTCAGGGCTCAGATCTGGTGGAGAACATGTTGGTTTTGGGGGGTGAGGTAACGACAGAGGTTTCAGCTCCTGTGGGTGTCTGGCCAAGGTCTAGTCTATGATGATGGGAATTGAACAACATCCTTGAGAGCAACTTCTCTCCAGACTGGCATACCAATTGCCTGGTCAGTGGAAAATCTCCCCAGCCCATCTACCAGACATTTGAGCAATGCTATGCATGAATTGTAGTGCCATTGCAATGTATGGAGGCTGCACATCCCAACAGTTGGCTGATTAAATCAGAAAAACACGTTCCTTTGTCTATTCATTTTAGGCAGCACACACACAATAGCCTGTGCTTACAAACGCCAAATAAATGTATTGACAAGAAGTGATTCCATGATTAGGGAGAAAATACTGAACAATCCTAAATGCACTAATAGTTGCACTAATAACTAACTTTTGCTAGAAGTATACACTCAATGTTATTTTGCTTGAATAAGTTTCAATTTCATTATGTAAGTCTCTGTTAACCATGAATTTGTTTCAGTACCCCATCAGAGCCTGCTTAATGAAAATTTGTTTGCTTAAAAGAGAAGCACACATTCATATTCAGGACTACAAGGTGCAGAGCTGGATGAACACAGC